>NW_005842377.1:1292844-1336402 GCF_000455745.1 Alligator sinensis
CGCGGCGGCGGCGGGTCCGCGCGTCAGCAGCAGCCCCAGCCCCAGCCCCAGCCCCGCGGAGCTCTGCCCAGGACTAGTCCTCCGCCAGCTCCCAGCAAATCAGGGCTGCGGAGGCTCCTCGGGAGGGGGAGGAGGGGGGAGCCGGATGCGGAGCGCGAGGGACCCAGCGCCGCCTGACACGCCCGCTCTGCGCACACCCGCCCGGGTCGGGAGGCAGCGGCACTCAAGTGCCCGGATCTCCACCTGTGTCCTCTTCCCGCTGCCAGGCCAACCGCCCGGCTCGTCCGGCACAGAGAGGACAACTTCCCGCGTGCCAAAACGCCAAGAAAATAACCCCCTTCTAGGGAGCCAACATCTGGATCTGCCGCCTCCAGCCTTTCCGCCCCACTTCTCCCTAGTCTAATGGCTTCTGCCTAGAGATCCTTTCCAAGGGTGCCCTGGGGTGTCACGCTGGGCCAGCAGACCTGGTGGAGATTTCAAAGAGGTGTTAAAAACCTTCTCGACCTGGTGCCATCCAAGCTCTCTGTACCAGCAAAACTGCTCTGGTGTCTTTCAGGCGAGTTGGGGGGGAAATGTCCTTTGCAAGCTGTGGGGCCCAGTCGCCCTTTGTCAGGCATGGGGAGTCTCTGCTGGTCTGAGAGGCCAAGGAATGAGAGAAGCTAAACGTGTAGAGGGATGTCAGTGAGAATGTAGAGGGAACATTTTTTCCTGGTATTTTTCTGCAGTTGAAAAATCCCGCAAAAAGGAAGAGCCGGCATCTTCTGAGTCTAATGAGGGGTGCCTCAAGCTTGCCTCCAGTCTAAAAAGGTCAAGAACCGCTGATCTAACCAGAGGCCAAGTGCTCCCTAAACTATTCCTCAAGTATTCCATGATCAGGGCCGGACTGACCCGTTGGCAAACAAGGCACATGCCCTAAGGCCTGAAGTGAAGAATGGGCCTAGTTGGGCTTATTTTACATATAATTATTGAGTAAAAAAGGAATATAAATATACTGTATTAAGCAGGGGCCCACAAGTTTGTTCGCCTAAAGTGTTGATCCAGCCCTGTCCATAATACTTTGAACCCTCCTGGTGTTCTCCCCCCCAGCTCAACCACATCACAGAAATGCAGATCCAGAATCCTGCCAAATTTGGGCCTAAGCCCACAAGAGACAGAGTAACTTTTACTTCCCCTACTGACCATCCAAATAATCCTAGAACCCAATACAAGGAAGTACAGAAAACCTCTTTGGGAACCTGCTGGGTTTTGGGTTCATTCTCCTACTCCTACCTGTTGAGTCTGGTACAAGTGCAGCTTCTTCGAGTACACGAAAATAAACTATCCCATTTGACCTGGTACAACGTAGGTTCTGGGAAACTCTGATATAGATTTTTTTTAATAGGTGCAGAACCAAATAAACTTGTTCTTATTTTAGGTATATTTTACCTAATTCAGTGAAAGGAGGACCTAGATGAATAGTGATCCATGCACTAGATCTAAGCAACTACAGTGCTGCCATGGGGATGACGTGCTGCACAAGCAGCTAGACAGCAGATTTCAAGACAGAAGGTCCCAAAAAGAAGGACCCAGCTTTAACTCAAGCTCCCAACTATGGAAATGTTTCTTCTCCGGGACTTGCAAGTGGAGGGGGATTTTGAGTTTTGACAGTTTACAATGACCAGTTTCCCTGAACTGGTAATACAGGCTGCTTCATATTTAATGCAGAATAATCAGGGGTGGCTCCCTGATTACTTAGAATCAATAAGCATCAATAATAATAATGGGAACAGAACTAAGGGAGAAGTGAACTGAAATATTTAAGACTCATCTTACATTTGAAAGCTACTTAAGTTTGCCTATGTTAAAATTTTGCAGCTACTATAGATTTTCAATATACAGAAACTTTTTAAACCTGGTAACTTTTGAAACATCAGTACCTCAAACTATTAAAAACTGCGCGTGAGAACCACCACAAATGAACTGGGCTCACCATCACAGGGTGCGCCTCCACAAGCAGGAATATGCATTTCCCTGGGGACAATTAGCAGTGGCACATATTTGTCCCACTGCTAAGTGTCCCTGGGGAATGCCCCTGCGTGCTTGCTCTGGTGCACAGCAAGGTGCCCTTGGTAGGGTAGGGGAGGGGAGGCTGCCTTGCCTGGGCTACTGAGGGCTTCTCAGGACTCCAGCAGCGGTGATCCAGGTGCACAGACCATAGCCAGCCAGGCTCTAGTTGTGTGTGGCCCATACTGCTGCCATGTGCACCACCCCACTTCTTTTCGATGCAGGTTTTTTTGACACTGGGATCTCCCAAGTGTCTGCAGCACTGGGAGACCGCACATGCTCTCATGGGGATGCACCCATAGTGTATACTGCCATTGAAGTGGTGTTTAAGTACAGTGAATTTACCATCTTCTATCTGAACTCTGAGGGCTTTATGAACACTTATTTAGCCCCATAATTGAACCATGCTAGACATGGAAAATGTTGACAGGAAACATCAAGTGGCTAGCATCTTGAATGACAAATCTGAGAGCTCTGTCTGGGCCTGAGTTTCAAAGTTGTTGAGTATCCACAGCAGTGGCAGCCAGTGAGATCTTCAATTGTTTGACATCCCAGAAGATCAGGTGCACAAAGGCACAAAATTTTGCATGAAAAAACCCCTCAAAGAACAAAACAAAAGTACAACAACTATAGTACACTACAGCCACTATGTCACTTGGCCACTTTTGAAAGTGCTGATCTTGATGCCAGTCATAAAAGAAGCCTACGAGACTATGAAAAGTTTTGTTCTTCAAAATCTGAACTGGGCTGGTTGGCCAGCCTGCGCAGTTTCTATTGCAATTATGAACAGAACAGGCACTTGTCCATAGAACATTTAGGTTCCATTGAATCAGCGGTTACTAAATGAAACAGTTCTGTCAGAACATATTCAGCCAACTCTAATCCATTACACACAGGTGTAGAACATGAATAACTCCATTGTACTTCTTAGTTATAGGAACGTGAAAGGAGAATCAGACCTAAAATCTTTCAGAATACTAAGAAGAAACCCTAGCAACTCCACCCTTAACACAAAGATGTACCCTCTTTCACTACCCCTCCTTTTCCTTCTGGAGACTGGCTTTCAAATGTCAATGTCTGTAGCAAATGAAAATTAGTTAAATGGTTTTATCTTAGTTTCTGTGCACTTCCAAAAAACACTCTACAACCTGGTAAAATGGTCATAATTGTCAATTTCTGCTTAAAATAGAACCGTGAGTTGGCAAGAAAGAAAAACATGTTTCTGAGTTTCTCCCTAATCTTGCAGCTATTTACATATGTGCATAACTTCATATATGCAAATAAACCTATTAATGGCAAAGCTATGTAGATGCTTGTTTTGAGCATCAGAAACTTAATACCTGAATGTACAGTTTGGCTCAAGCAAATGCTATAACAGAACATTAATAATCACAGTGATACAAAACATTTCCGTTCCATTTTCATGGGAAACAGCTGGGAGTTACTCAACCAACTTTTTTATTCTCTCCCCCCTGCCTCCAAACTCCTGCTGTTGAAAACAGTAAGAACTCCATGTTGCATGCTTTGTGGCTCTCCCTACAACCCCTGGCTAAGCTTGTTAGCATCACCTGCAACTCCACGCATCCCTCTGTTCCTACCACCAGCCCATTTTATGCCATCTTTGCATCTCCTGTACAACCCTCCCCACCACCACTGGAGAGACTTCCTGCAACTTCTCCCAATTTGCCCTTTCAGGATATGCATGTGACCCATATCCTCCTTCAGCCACACCAGGCTCTCCTTCTTCCTTCATGCCAGTGGCTCTGCATCTCCTAATCCAAGGTCCGTCAATCACACTCCAATGGCAGGAACTGTTTATGCCTCTATATCAGGCACAGAGATACCATGTGTTCCCCCTCCCCTACAGGACTGCTCTATTCACTCACAATGTCAAGGACTTTGAATGCACCCTCTAATCCCCATTATTTCTATTACAGTCATGTCAACAGTATCCCTTTCCTCTCTCACCCCCATGTATGATGGGTGCTGTCTGCCTCTTCTTCCTATATCCATCAATTTCCCCCTCCAACAGGGGATCCAGGTACACCTATTGTTCCTCCTCATTCTATCCCAGGACTCTTATCCTCTCACATGGCAGGGGCCGTGTGCATACCCTCATTCCCCATTCTGGCCCACCATCATCGTTATTTGTTTAAGATGCAAGTAATTTTTCATGTCATTTTTTTTGAGGCGAGCAAGACCTCTATTATCCAGGCATTTGATTCATAAATAATTGCAGAGGTGCTGAAGAAACAGCTTCTTTCTTCCCTCTTTTTGTTACTCCTATTTTCCCTCAAATCAATAGGGTGCAGAGAAGCGCTGCACTGCCTAGAATGTTCTTAACATTTTGGAACTGATTGGATGCAGCATTCAACATTTATCTCATCAGAGAGAGTCAAAGCAGAGAGAAATGCCATCAAGTTGAGTGCAAGGTCTTCTCAAAGTTCAGCCAACAATGAATTAGGTTGGATACAGCATTTTGAAAAATGAGAAGTACTACGAGGGTCGTAGTATTATTAGAGTAGTATCAATATGATACTTTTCAGTAGACACCAGTTGGGCATTACATGTCTAGACAGTTAGATGATTTTAGATTTACACTGATTTTTTATTACTATATCCACTTCAATTTATTAAAAGCAAACTGTTCTGCCCATGACTCATTCCACTTAACCTTCTGCATGGCAATGAAACAAAATTTTAGTAATTAAGAATGATCACTGTGCAGCAATCAAGATAAGACATTGGAAATTAGACTGCATCTTCCATTTCTTTCTATACAAATATAAAACCTGTACATCTATGTTCAGCCAAGGTTGGGATTTTCATAACAAAATTTTTTTAAAAAAAGAACACAAACTTTTGAGAGAGATGAATTCTGAATATCAAACCATTGTGCTCTCCTTATATGTATGGCTCTGGAATGTAGATACATCTAGCAGGTTTGGTAATTAAATAGATCTAATTCACTTAGCATAAATTTGCTGCCTTCAGTGGAATTATAACAGAGTTTATTTGGTCCACTTGAAACAGGGTTTGCTTTCCCACCCAGAGTTAAAGTCATCTATTTTTGTCCAAGTCAGCTCAACCACTAGCCTGGAGCACAGAGGTACTGTAAGCTGAAATGCACTGTAAACAATGGTTTACTACAATTAATTCAGCATTGTCCTTCACCACTTCTCTACCTATAGCAACTCCTGGAATGACCACAATAGCAGGGTTATTTAGCCATGCAGCTATCATCTACCGGTTCACTTCTTCAGCCTCTTTAAACAAATCGGGACCGGGGAACTCTACTCACCTGGGACCACATGAATCTAATGCATTTTGGGTGGTATCTGAAGACCATGCAAAAGAAATATACATTTCTCTTCATTCAGGGTTTTAAAGAGAGTATTTTTATAGCGAAGTTGTTTAGATGAAAATTGCGTGTGCATATGCATCAATATTAATTCAACCTAACCATGCTCCCTGTTTTTAAACATTATTTTACAAGTTAAAGCAAATAAAAAGTGTGACAGATAAAAGGTCTGGAAAGGAGTAATCTAGTACAAGATCAGCTATGCTTAAACCATTTATGGAAAAAAATAAATAAAAATAATCTCTATGTCTAGATAGATATAGATATCCACACACACACACACACACACACACACACACACACACACACTTCTTACATCCAAGAATGTAAAAGCTAATCTAGATATAAATCTAATCTATTCTTAAAAATCCAATGCTGGAGAGTCTTCCACCTCTCTAGGTAATGTACTTCAATGCTTAACTACCCTTAGAGTTCAAGTTCATAATGTTAAGCCTTAAACTGTCCTTGCTGCAATTTAAATCTAACATGTCCTGTCCGATTCCCAGGAAACAGAGATCAGTTCATTCCATTGTTCTTTATATAGCTCAAGACTGCTTTCAGATATTCTGTCAATTCCCTCTTCTCTAAACTAAACCAAATGAATTCTTTCCATCTTTTCTTAAGCCATGTTTTGTAGACCTCTGATCATTTCTGTCGCTGTGCCCTGCACTCCCTCCAGTTGGTCAACACAAGTGATTTTCAAGCAGGTTGCCACAGGACCCTTGGGTGCCCTGAAATTCTTTCAAAGGTGCTGCAGGATGCCACACAAGGTTAGCACCATTTTTACAAACACGTTTTATAAGACAAACCTAGAGATTTCAAACAGAAATCCATAGTTGTAGCCTTTCTGAGGTCTTTGCAATAGAAAAACTGTCCTATTATTTGTCTGTAGGCCAAAAGAGTGAAAAGTAAGAGCTGGCATTTTCTGAGGGATTCCTCAAGTCTATCCAAGGGTGCCTTGAGGTGTGGTGTAGTGCCCCAAGCCAGACACAATACTTCAGCTGAAACCTTGTCAGTGTTGAGCTGAGTGGAAGAATTACTTTATACATTTTATGTACAACACTCCTGTGAACAGATTGCAGCATCATCATTATTTTTTTCAACAACAGTATGACACTATTAATCCATGATCTATTTGAGATCCATTATTACCCCCATGTTCTTTTTCAGCCAAACTGCTGCCTTGCCCATTGCCCTCCCTCTTGGATTTGTGCAAAAAAATATTCCTAAATATAGTACTTTGCACTTGTCTTTTTAAAATTGCACCCTATTTATTTCAAAACATTCCTCCAATCTGTCATGATAATTTTGAATTCTAATCCTGTCCTACAATGTGCTTATGAAGCCGCAGCAGGTGAAATCACTGCTTCCCGCACTGCCTTATAATGGAAGCCAAGATGAAGAGTTTCCCTTGTACCATGTTGAACGGGGGAAAACCTTGTCTTGAACTTGAATAAATACAGTAGTAGACATCCCAATACCTATTTGACAATAAGTATACAATTATATAAGCACTGTTTATTTTAGTGCAGTTAACTAAATCCTAAATTGCAACCAAACCACAAACAAGTTTGTGTATGCAATTAATGAGTGTATCTTCTATTCCATGACCCGAGTCAAAGCTGTCCAACTTTGGTGTGATGGCAGGACACTATACCCCCTCCCTAACCTCAACATGTGGGTTTTGCCAGCAGCACACAGACCTCTGGGCCCTCCCCTACTTCATGGCAGTGGAAGAAGCAGCCACCAGGTCCATGGGCAGCATGTTAACTGCTTGCAGGCTGTGTGCAGGTCACTTGGCTTGCTCCTCATCAGCTGCGTGTGGCTGCAGGCCACCAATTGGACAGCTTTGATCAAAATCATTAATATAAATATTCACTGGTACTGGACCTAGGACAGGCTTTGTGGAAGTCCATTCCAACTTTCTACTGTGATGATAAACTGCTCACTACTCTACATTTTTCTAACCAGTCATGCACATACCTTCCAGTGGTTTCACCAAGATCATATTTCCCTAGCTTGCTTGTTCAAGATTATTGTGTTAGACCATTTAAACCATTATACTAGCCAAGAAACTTCACATTTATTGCTTCTTCCCTATCCACAAAGTCCCTTACTCCAAAGGAAATAAGTTGGTTTGTTATGATTTCGTCAAATCCACATTGCCTGTTATCTATTTGTTATTACCCAAGTGCTTTCAAGTAAGTTGTTTTAACTGCAAGATTATATTGGGCCTGCACATCCTTCAAAAGTACAGCACTCATAAAATACTGACTATGGATATGACAGCGGATGAATAATAGTTCTACCGATTGCTCAAAATGATGTTTGGCTCTGTGTGTATCAGTGATTTCCCGATATGAACCTCCCAAAGTAAAAGAAACCCCAGTGACCTATTTGACAAGAAGTATATAATTACACAAGCATTTTTTGTACAGTTGCTAAGTCCTAAACTGCAAACAAAAATAATCACGGTAATCATGTATGAGAATCCCCATGCTTGAAATTTACAACAGACCTCATACTCAAAGACTTGGTGTCAATCATCATGCCTATGGCTCTGCTCAAAAGTATTTACATACTCCTAAGCATTTGCATGATCAAGCTTAGAGTATCTAACCTTCCTCCCACTGAAATCAACTGAAAGACTGTCACTGACCACAATGAGTTTTACTGTATTGTTATGTTTACAGCTCCCTTGATTCTCTCAAGTGAATACCTTTTAAACCTACACCCCTACCTTTTAAATTCACACTCTTGCTTGAATTAATTCAATTTATATTTTAAGTTTCACTATCTAGTTCACATTTGCTGACAGGAAGGAATGCTAACAGGATGCAAGGGACAGTTCAAACATAAAATGAGGCAAGGGGAACAAAGCAAAACACAATTGCACTCTCCTCCACTTAGATCATTTATTTTTAAAGTTTATCCTCCTTTTTTGGTACTGAAGGAGAATTAGAGATACTGACTAAGGCTTAGGTCTCTTTCTCCAGGCTTCATTCAATCCAAATAGTACTCAAATTCCCTAATATTAAATACTGTAGCTACTATGTATTTAAAAAGAAGAACATGCTAAAAGCAGGGACCATCTTTCTGCCCCATATTTGTATAGCAGCTAGCACAATCTGGTCCTAATCCGTAACTAGAATTCTTACGGTGGTGTCACATGTTCAATTTGGCACTTATTAAGAGCAGTTAAAACACAAGCAGATGTACATTTGAGCAGTTCAGTATGTATTAAGTGCTATCATGGCATTTCAAAGTTGCTCCCTTACAGGCATGAAGTATGAATGTGTACTAGCTTCAATATATTACAGCACTCCCATGATTTGCACCCACTTTAATTGAACATGCGACTACACCCTATTAGGTGCTACAGTATAAATAATAAAATAGAAATTCAGTATGGCAACACATCAGTCATGTTCCTTGAGTCACTTTCTAACTGAATTACAGCTAGAACTTAAACCTACTAATGGTACCTTGTTGAGAGTGCAGTGGACCTCTTGCCTCTCTTTTTCTCTCCCTCATTCCAGGAACAGAAGAAATACATTCGCAGGAAATAAATCTAAGGAGTGTCATCATTACTTAACAGAACAAAAGTAAGTTTAGCATAACAACCTACAATCTAAAACCTCATGTTTCCCAAATTGACAGTCATCTTAACAGTGGCTTGTATCCAATGAACCTACAGAATTGAGAGCCCCCAATGCTCCTTTAAAAAACAAAACCAAACCAAACCCTGACTCATGCTTCAAATAATAATGGCAAGCATGAACCGCTTTGTACAATGCAAATGTTTAAACTGTGATCATTTATCCCAACCAAGAAGCCAGATAATTTCAGCAGGCCAGCTATAGGTCAGTTTGTATGCAAAGACCCTGCTGACTGGTGTGGGATAGTAACACACATAGCACAGTGCTGCCAAGCAACAACCAACAACTAAAACAGCAGTTCAGTTTAAGTTTGCTTCAGTTTCCCTTGCCCTACTACTACCTGCAGAGGTCTTGGAAGTAGGGCAAATGTGCGTACTGCACAAGCCATTCAAAACCAAACTTAAGAGTTTCACATGAGCTGGTGCATTCTGAATACATATAAAAGGCATTTTAAGTGTCTAATAATCACTGTTAAAATAATCACCCTATTTTATTAATACCATAAAAAGACAAATCTCTGTTCTTGGTAGAGAACAAAATTTAAAAAAAATAGCATTCAAGTTACAAAATAAAGTTAAGCATATGTTTAAGTACTTTACTGCAGTGAGATCAGACACACACACACACACACACACACACACACACACACACACAATTAAAACTTGCCAATTTCTTTTAAAAAGCTTACCAAAAAGAAGGAAAGAACGAACGAACAAAAGGAATAATGAAAGAAAGAAAGAAAGAAAGAAAGAAAAAAGTCTAAGGCTGTATGTGGAAAAAATGAGAACTGCGTTTGAGAAAGATGAATTGATTCTCTCAAACCACTTACATTTCTGTGGATACTCCTGATTACACAATACCAACAGAGGTCCATGGCTTGCAAAATTATAACATGATTACTAGAAATACAGTTAGCTTCTACTGTTTCTGCACAATGGAAGTATGCTTTAATGGTACTTGGGGTAACAATCAGTGGTATAACCAAATATTCTAATGTGTTTGCACACTTAGGGCAGAAAGGACCAAAATCCCATGCAACCCTAATGTTTATCAGGTGGTCACATTTATCTCAGTCCTCATCAGGTATCTTGACCCATGATGTTGCCTAGAAAGAAAGCAACAGTTGCTACAGTCTCTTGTAGGTGCTACAGAATGTTTGTGTGCATCTAACAAACATCTATTAAAGATAAGAATACCCAATTACCTGCGGGGACATACTTCTCTCAAGAAAACCACTCTCTCTCCAGTCTCTCAATTCTAATCCTCAAAGGGAATTTACAGAACACTTCACAGATGAGCCTATGAACTTTACTTCATCAACCTCCTGGATACAAAAAATTAGGGACTAAATATACACACGGGATTTATGATACATTATAACCTGCTTGACATCCGACTCCCCACGTACCTGTCCATTATCTACCTGCTACATTTATCCTCCTTCCCCTCCCACCCCCAGCCTCTCTCTCACCCACTGACTCCTCAATTTACATCATCACTGACTGCCTTTCTTGCATGCATACCAGCCTCTGGTCTCTTTACTATTCATTCCATCCAGGAAGAACGCACACCAGCTGCACATGCTTCCTCAGCCTGATGAAGGGTTTTAAAAAAAAATTATTTAGTTGGTCTAATAAAAGATACCAGATTTACCCAAAGAACGTCTGCCTATGTCCTTAGACTGACACGGCTACAACCTACACCCCTCTAACAAACAAAAAGCACTCCAGTTCCTGACATTTCCAAGGCTAGAAATTCATTAACATGTGAAGTGCTGAGATAATATAAATATATTTAAGTGGCCAAATGACCTGGTGCCTGTAGCATGGAGGGCGAGAGGGAGAGAAAGAGAGGATATATATACACATATACATATGCAACTTGTTAAAGACTTTTTTACTTCAGACTTTTGAAAGAATATATGAATTGGAACAATAATGAGAACTTGTTTCCCTTTTGCAAGGAAAGCATGGTAACATGGATTCAAAGTGAAACTTTTCTTTTGATGAAGCATTCCATATGGAAAGTAAGATTACCTGAGTTTAAATTCCCAGGATTAATTTTTTGTACATGTACAAGAAAATTCAATTAATCATTTAAAGTATCAACACTTGGAGAGTTTCACTTATTTTCACTGTGCATCTTTTCATACAATGGTTAATTCATAGCTTTAAGAATTATGCCTAGTTTGTTTCTCAAAGGCCCCTTTAAAATTGTAAGAGAGCAAATTTGTGGAAAGAGATGCAGAAGGCTCAGGTGGACCGAGAAGTCAACCATCAGTGCTGTTCCATCAACATTTCTAGTGCGTGTGCTCCTGCTTGTCACTTCACAGAAGGCTTCTTGAAAAAAAAAAAAAAAAGGGTATAAAAAAACCCAATTGGCCTATTTCTCCTGTTGCACAGACAAACTGATAAAGAAAAAACAAATCCATGTAATGTGCCCTAAGGTAGCATTAAACAATGGAAGACTAGGAAAGTATGGTCTCTTTGATAGGGATGTTCCACAGAGGACAGTCTGAGAGCTGGTGGATAATAACTGCTGCTTTATCAATGCAGCTACACAAATCTCAGCTTTTGTAATAATGTATTCTCTTCCAGGTGCTTTTTTGCTGAAAGGGCTATCATAAAACACTTTCCAGATCAAATATACTGCTTAGCATTAAGAAAAGGCATATTTCAATGTTTAAGACATGTTTGCACCAAATGTTGAAAAGATGGTCTCCAAAGCCTTTCCTTCAGCTTTACACTAAGAAGTCTAGCCTCACCTCTTTTTGCTTTAAGGACTTGGAATGTGACTGTACAGATGAATAATGAAACCTGAACTGGAGCTTTCTGTCCCTTCCTAAATGAATGAGGGCAGCTACAGGGGGAAGAGGTCTTATGCTTGGGAGCTATATCTCAAGTTTCCACCTCCAGCTGTGATGTCACATTCCAGATGCTTCAAAGCTCTTCAAAAGTAAAAAACAATCTTTCTGTACCCTTCATGTATCTCAGAAGAAAAAAAAAAAAAAGGCAGTGGTGCTTGCAGTTCCTCAGTAATAGTCTATTATTAGTAATTAAAAAAAACAACAACCAACAATGATGCATTTACTTAAAAATATTATTTACAATGAATTTTTTTCTTAAAACAACTCAACAGTTTAGCCTTTCTGGGAAATAAAAATATTTTCTCTATTCTCTGCAAGCTCAATAAGAGATAACATTTTGATGTAAGTATCTGATATCCATATCAGATATCCTCAATTTGTTTTTTCAATCAAACCAAAAGATCTACATTTATGTTATTGTTCTAACAGTCTTTATGATGTTTGGATTCATGTAAATTATGACCTTTTTTTAAAGCCCATATCAGCCACATGATAATTTTATTCGGTTATCTCCTTAAAAGCCATTTAGAGCTAAAATTAAGTTTCCTGTTGTCATTTAGTGATATGTTAACTGATCTCTCAGGTTTCTTTAGACTAGGCATGTAAAATTCTCTCTCTGCCATTTTCCAGCCATTCCGTTCTGGCACATCTAGAGTTAGTTCAGAATTTATCAACAAGCATATTTAGCAGGACAGGGAATGGTTGTCACAGAATTCCCATAATCTGAAGACTTTTATATCCTTCTCAGTAAAATAGAACTTATCATGAACAAGAGAGATGAAAAATATTGTTACAAGATCTTATTCCTTATTATCAACTTCTGCTTAGCGGTTATCATTTGGGTTGCCTTGTCATCAGACACACAGGGCAGTTCTTTAACAAAACTTAATCTACTCAAGGGACTGGTTTTTAAGCTGTACTTGTTTGATTTACTTAAAAAAAAAAACCAACAAAAAACTACACTGGCTTATATGAGAGTTGCACTTCGAAGTGATTGAATGTGCTACAGAAATAGGAAAAAAAGAGCAAGCATTTGATTAAAGCTGAAGGTAGAATAAAAGCTTATCTGCCTGGAGAAGACAGCATGCAGTAACAGTTGGGTGACTTTACAGCACATTAGCTACCCCACAGGAATTACCACGTGGGGTCTTAGCTTACTCCCATTCAAGGAACAGACGTGCAACCTATTTACAACTGTGTAATAGAGCGCAGACACACAACTGATTTATAGATATGCAATATGCCCTTACATTGGTGTCAATGTGGAATGGATACATAATGTACATCCCTACAGCAATGTAAATCAGCCTACTCGGAGGTGAATTTCACGCATCCGCAGCTTTAGGAAATTCCATTCTGGAAGCCCCATTTGCTCAAGGCAAAACAGACTACTACTGGATCACCTGCCATCTAGTGGCAAGGCACTGTAACAACACCTATTGTGGACTGGTATCTGTGGAGAACCTGTTTTCTTTCCAATCCAGGCACTGCTTAATTTACACTAAATTTGTATATTGATGTAAATTATAGCAGTGTTAGGATATTCTGCGTCACCAGCCTTGGTACGTGCTGTTTCATACTCACAGGGCAATAAAGGCAACTACATGGGAACTAATGCAGAATAGGGAGTGCTCTATAAATTCACATGCATCAGTTAGCTTGGTTAATAACTGCTTGGTCTTTAGTCCAAAATTAGACTAGGCAAAATAAATATATTTGTATGTAAACAACTGATACCAAAACTACCCATTTCATTTATGTAGGACTCACTGCCTGGCTGAATGAGAGAGCAGTAATATTACCAACTCTTGGAGGCAATCTGGAAATAAGATTGAAACAAAAAGGCCACAAATTGCCAGGAGAAGAGAGAATGGACAGAGGTGGTTTTGGGGGCAAATTGTGCTGGGATGTATGGAGTTTATCACTCAATTTATTTTTGGTTTGCCTGAACAACCCTGGATTTTATAAATCCTTTTCCCCCCCAATGAGTAAAGTCTCAGTACACAACCAAGGAAAGCCAGTATATTAGAACTGCTCTTACCTAAACTCTTTGGGGGCATACAGTCCCTTTCTGAACATTTGCAGAACATTTAGGACAATGCAGCCCTGGTCAGGTTGGACCGCTGGGCATTCCACACAATAAATGATATAAGAATAATACCTGGAAAATGCTTGGAAGAGTGCATTTTGTCCCCTACACTAGCTTATTATTTGGATAAAGTTTGTGTCCTCCATTTAATGATTGTTGGCCCTTTTCCTTGCTCACAGGGAAAAGATTTTAACTAAATGTCAACACAAACCTTAATGATTTCTACTTCACTCTGGTGTCTATTTCAGTACTTAAAGTATTTACTACTATCTTGAAATTCTGTTTCAACATCCCCTTGAGATGAACAGACCATTTTATAATTCCTTTTTTTCATAACTGCTATTTGATAATTCCCTGCTACAGCTTCTAAGATGTGGAACAAACAGATAACAGACCACTAGTAAGGGTTTAACTAAAATGGTTCATCATGCTTTTGCTTCAACTTAATTTGCCTTGCTAATATAATGTTGAGAGAGAGAAACAAAATGCACGCTAATTAGAATGAAGGGCTGATAGGATGGTGGAGAGCAGAGACTGTGCATGCTTCTCCAAACACATCTCCCAAAACATGTTCTACTCTACTGTCTAGCAGGAACTGATAATTACAGTGGGTTTAAAAACAGTCTATCCTAAAATAGGAATTAAAGTAAGTAAAGTAAAACTACGGTATCTCAATTATTAAATATTTCTTGGTAGCGTTAGCAACCAAGATAAACTAGCTTCAATGCAAAATCCTTCATGGAAAAGAAGGCAAACATTTCTGAATAGCAGGGGAGTTCTGGTCCTCTGTTTGGTGATCTTGTTGTTCCATTACTAACTCAGCAAGAGATTGATCCAAAGTCCACTGAAGTTAATAAGAGTTTGAACAAGGGTGCTCAAATGCAACATCCATCAAAATGATGTTTCACAAGCAACACACAATAGTTTTATACAAGCAAACAGAACCCTTCCTCTTGCAGAAGAATAGGTCAAATTTCGACAATTCAGTGATTGAAGTCAAAGACCCTGTGTAGTTCTTGGGAGCATTCTTGTTAAATCTAAGCAAGGCCAGGATTTCATCCATTGGGTATGTCCATCTATGAGTAGAAACAAATCCCCCCTCTGTGCTGCCATAAACATTTTCATAGTGGCACAAAAGTCAAGCAAATAGATGTCCATATCCCTTGTCACAACACACATGCCCAAAATTCGTGGCCATTTTATTGTAGTAGACAGGCGTATCTGCTTTATGACAAGAGCTTGGGCAGCTCCAGCTGACCCAGGCAGGCTTGAGCCCAAATCCTGCACATCGTAGGAATCCCATGCAGGATCGGGCCCCTCAAGCCCAGGGAGGCTTTCATTCTTAACAGAGCCTGGATTCCCCATAGATTGCCTGGGGCACGTCTCTGCAACTTCTGTTTTCCCTTCTTATAGAGCCATGCCCTGGGGAATGTCTGAAGTGCATCTCGATAAGCAAGGAAAGCTGGGGTTCCCTGCTTAGAGATGCATCTCAGCGATTTCCTGGGACACATCTCTGTAAGCTAGAAACTCTAGCTTTTCCAATTACAAAGACGCACCTTGAGGATTCCCTGGGGAACATGCCTCTAAGTAGAGAATATGTTGTCCTTTGTTCTCCAAGACTGGGCCCCAGCCTGATGCAGGACAAGGGGTGATTCGTGTTTCTTCCAGTCATAGAATCATAGAAAATTAAGGTTGGAAGGGACCTCAGAAGGTCATCCAACCCCATGCTCAAAGCAGGACATCCCCAAATAGATCATGTGTGAATGAATGAACCAGACAGTCTGTGGTGGGAGACATTCTGCCACAGCTGATCTGCTTCATTTGATGCCATCTATGTGGCATGCTGCAGTGTCACAAAGATACCCGAGATAGCTCTGAATATGGCTTCTGGTACCTGAACTCACTCAGAGCTGGGCTGGGCATTTCTCAGTGGCACTGCATAGGTCTACATGGTCCAGCTCATAGTGCCTTCATGAGAATATATGTTAGGACACTATTTAGCACAAGTTTACACTGAATAATAGGCAACACCAGTTACAGATTCCAAAGCACTCTTCCTTCTGCCACTCCAAACATAAAATAGAAATGTGTTTTAAAGAGTCTTTTGTTCGCATAGAAAACACCCCAGCCTCCTACACCCACACATACCCACCATGGACTAACTTGCACTTTTGACTTCTAAAGTTCTGTTCACTAATCCATTGTTTCACCACTGCCAACTCCATCATCTCAGAACTGTTTACAAACCATGATCTTTTTTCCCCCAAATGAATAAAAAGTGAATACTTACAACAAGAAATGACCACTTCACAACTCATTCGTCTAATTGTTTCTTTATCCCAAATTTATTCTAACACCAAAAGTGAGAAGCACCCAATCATTTTACATATAATAAGCAATTATAATATTATATCTTTAAAACATTTGGTACATGAACACTGCACCATACAGTCTTGTAGGAGTGCAACTCTATACTTCAAGTATGGGCGTTACTGCAATGGAATGTGACTAGCAATACCTGGGCAAGAGACCACTTAAGTCGGGGTGGGCAAAATGCGGCCCGGCAGGCCATTCTATCCGGCCTGTGGGGCCCCTAAAAAATTTAGAAAATTAATAGTTATCCGCCCCTGGCTGCCTGTCATGCGGCCCTTGATGGCTTGCCAAAGCTCAGTAAGTGGCCCTCTGCCTGAAATAATTGCCCGCCCCTGACTTAAGTGGCTAACATGCTACTTACATATGGAAATAATGCATGCAAACAATTGCAGCAAGTTATGTGCATTAATTCATGTGTATATTTCTGTTCATAATTATCAGTGTCTGTACTTCCCCTTTGGCCCCCAAAGTGCCACATGAAGGTCAATTACTTTACTAGCAGAAATGTAGTAAAAGACCCTAGCTTGTTATTAAATTGGCACCTTTTTTAGTCAGTTCAGCTCTCAGCTCCCTGGCAAACAGAACAAGAAAATTAATCTAAAATAGTGTGAGGCACAAAGCAATTGGGTACATCAGCAAATCTAATGTCAATTTAAATGGCTGGTATACAATTAGACCCAAAGTATAACACAGTCCTGTATCTTCCTTTACATCAGCATCGTCTTTGCAAACATAAAAAGAAGTTTTACAACAGGCCAGTCCATGTCACTTCTACATTTTGGGTATAGGAGTCACTCTCATTCAGGCTAGGAACAATAACTGCATTTGTTCCTGAACAATGCAATCTGCGTAACAGCCGGGTGTCACTGCAGTCTCCGAGTACATCCGCACAAGCGTGCACATGTGCTTTGCGGTGCCTCAAAATCCTTTGAGGCACCATAAAATGCACCCTGTGCATAGGATTTCATTCTCCACGCTGCATATTTGCAGTGTGGAGCTCAAATTTGAATATTGAGAAATGCCAGTATAAAAAAAAATGTGCAGAAAAAAAAAGCACTGTGGCACACGTGGCAGCAGCATGTGCCACCTGAAACCAGAGCCTGGATGACCAGAGCCATGCTCCAGCTGCCAGGCAGGTTCCACATGCCCAGACTGGTGCAGCCCTGGGAGGCTCCCAGGACTCCAGGTAAAGATGTTGGGGCCAGCCCAGGTACTGGCCCCAGTCTCCCCTACTCCACCTGGGGCAATATGCCCTGCGCCAGAACACAGATTCAGGGTTCTTCCCCAGGGACAACTGGCACTGGCACAAATATGTGCCGCTGCTATTCGTCCCCAGGGAAATGCATGTGTGCGCTTGTTTGGATGCACCCTCACAAGTCCAGATGCAAGAGCACTGTGTTTCCTCCTTCCCCAAGAGTGCACAGCATTGCGAGAGAAGCTGGTACTGGGGCTCTGGACTTCACTAATCCCTCCAAACTAAGCCCTACAGCAAAAGTGGTCACCCCATCATGGGAAACTGTAGGGAAGAATTCAGCTATGCACTATGTAACTTCATATTTTTCCCCTACCCCTTCCCCCAGCAGGGTCTGCTTAAATAGGACACTGTCCTTGACTTCTTTTATGTCTGCATATTTGAGGAGCAAGAGTATCTCATTCCTTCCCTTTGTTACCACTTTTAAGTACTATATTTAGTTGTAACTTGAGAAAATTAACTGTATCCAAGAGAAATAAATCCAGGTTAGTCTTATCAAATCACATATGTGGTAAAGGAGAAGGGACATAGCAAACAGCAGATACATGTTACATTATATTGCACTTCTGTGCATTTGTATGATATTCGTAGAACAGCGGTGATTGTGCATCTGCACTGGACTAAACAACATAATCCATCCATACCATTAATAAACTTCTATTCCTGGAGCTCTTGCTTAGGTAAAAATGTCATCAATCCAATGTTTGAATAGCCCATTTTGTTTAATTTTAGCTTGAAAGCATTTGCTTTTCCAGGCTAAATGGAAACAGGTGGTCTCAGAATTATCCCTGAACCTACCACATCTCTACTTTCAAAAGTAAAGTATAAAAAAGCAAAAGTGTGTCCTTAGGGACAATTCTGATTTCTAGAAGTCAGCATCATAGCCAGCACCATAAAAATTACTAATAATCAGAGGATTGTTTTTTCAGCATGAAGATAGGCACTAGCACAGACCCACTACGTAAAAATCTTTTTCTTTTTAGCCCCTACTATCGTATGGAATTATTTACACTTTAGACCACCTCTAATAGATAAATGCTTCTCTGTTTCCAGTGGTATTGGATAAACGGTTTTTACTACTGACTGAAATATGCATGGGCTGTTATGCTTTATTTATCATAACACCTAGGAACTGCTAGATAAGGGCACAGTAAACTGCACAGTACAAACAAGTAATGGATACTCTAGATTGTCTGGGACATGGTTAACAGAAACAACATTTAAAAAAAAGGTATGCCAAAGCTTGAAAACTTCTCAAAGTAAATCTAAAATTCATTTCTCATTCCTTACATAGAATTTTATTTTTTGGAGTATCTGGTGTCTAGAGCAAGTGTGACTTGGCATAAGTGCAGTAAGCCATAGACACATACGGCATAAAAGGAAGAGGATAGTAACATTCTAAAAATAAAAGGTTGCTCAGAGTATCATAAAGAAGAGTTATGCATGTGAACAAAGCAACTTCACATATGGAAAATATGCATATTTAGTACTGAGGTGGTGTAAAGGTCCTTCATGTACTATCAAATAGGATTTTGGCTTTTGATTTAAAACAGAATGCAAAACCTAACCTCATTGCCCCCCTTTTTATGCAGGCATTATGATACAGCTTTAAGTTACAAGATGACATACTATTTTTCCCCATAGGAACCCCGCCTCATCTAGTGCACAGGTCAGACAGCATTCAATGAACAGGCAGCTGCTCAATATTTTGTTTTATCCTTATTGCACAATATGCCCCCGGGTCTTATTTCCTCCACGCTGATGAAATCCTGCTATGAAGACAAGAGTATTCATTTTCTCATGGGCTTTTCTGTGTAATATCCCAGTGTTCCACAAAGTCTTCACAATCAGCCTGTGAAATGAGGTGGTGGTGCTCTCACCATTTTGCAGATGGGGAGTTGAGGCACAGGAAAATTAAAGTCAATAGTGGCTGCAAGTCTACATGAGATGCTGACTGCACAGTAGCTCGTTACTACTGTGCAGTAGCATCACGTCATGCTTTTTGCCACGCGACACTACTGCGCAGTAGTAACAAGCTACTGCACAGTCAACATCGCCAAAAAGCCTTTTGGGGACACTACTGTGCAGTAACACTGGTTACTGTGCAATCATTCAGTACTTGTGTATGCAAGTACTAAATGACTACACAGTAACAACTGCGTAGTCAGCCTCTTGTGCAGACGTAGCCAGGATCCAATAATTTTGGATGTCCCAATTTTGAGATACCTAGGCTCTTATACAGCCCTTTATATATTCAATTACAATTTCAATCTGTTTTGGTTGCAGCTGCAAGCGCTTAGCACTTCTGGATCCAGGGTCTCAAATGGGACATCCAGAAAATAAGTAATATACATTTAACTCTGAAAAAATAAAAGTGTCTTGATCTGTGTTAATGGCACAGACAGGATCCAGTTCTCTAGGAAGCATTGTATTGCTTTAAACATGAACCCACTGTTTCACTCCAAGGAAAAAAAAACATAACAAAAGAAGTGTCATACTGAATCAGACGAATGGTTCAGGTAACCTAGTATGCCGTCTCTCAGAGCGGGAGGAATGAATGCCTTAGAGGGAAAACGGTATATCTAGTGTGATCTCTCCCCCTTTTCATTACCCTCTCTGGCATCTACCATTCGTGGTTTAGTGATGCCAGAGGATATTTCCCTGAATGCTCTGGGATTAATGCATCTATCATCCATGATTTTGTCTAGTGCCTTTTTAACCTAGCTATATGATCTGCCTCTACAACTTCCTGTGATAACAAGTTCCACCAAAAAAAAAGGGACAACATGTAATTACAGACTGTGTCATAATACAGAGGCGGGGGTGGGGTGGGGAATTAAGTTTACCTACGTAACCTAAATTTATTCCTAATTTCTAATATTTGAACTTGCAACTTTATAGTCTCTTTAGGAATATATAACTTGAGGAGGATACTGACCTCCTAAATTCCCTGCCAGCCAGCCCTACTTTTCTATGAACCTATGATCCCAAGGTGTTCAAAAAAGTAAGCTAAACAAAAGCAGAAAATCTATTATGAAATCCCGTATTGTCACCTATCTGGTTCATCTGCAGGGTTAAAACCTTAAGATCTGTCAGCAATAATAGGCTGTCATCCACTCTGTAGACTCGCACTGAAGGTGTGCAAGACCAGTTTGCCACTGGGTTCTGATACATGCTGACAGCAAAAAATGTTGAGACTCAGGAACTTTGGGTTGCATTTTAGGCTCTGACCTAAGATGTTTCTGCCCAAGCCCAATCGCTTCCGATTAGTGACGCAGTCTGTTCCTGGAAAAATCATCTCTTCCCTATCCCTCATTTCCTTTTACAGTCCCAAACTTTTTGCCTACCCAGTCCCGTGCTCTATTCCTTCTAATGCCAGTCCCCATGTTTGTCTCACCATTCTTGGTTTCGTCCACCACATTTGCTGTTCAACTCATAATTAGCCCCTCAACAACTCTAAACATCATCCTTTCTCCATACCTAGTCTCAGTCTCTTAGCCAGCCAGCCCCACATCCCACTTATCCTGACTTCTTGTCCCCAGTCTCCTTACCCAATCAGCTCGATGTCCCCTCCTACTCTTCCCCCTCCCCACACACACTGTCTTCCCAAGTATCCCATTCTTTTCACTGAATCAATCATTCCCCCATCACATCTGTCCCAGATTCTCTGCCTAAACAGTCTCAGCCTATTCTCTCCTTTCAGCTCCCAGCCCCCATCTCACCTTACAACTCCAAACAGTTTCCTTCCAAGTACCAGACCTCCTTGCCATAGCTTACGCTTTTTCCATCCCAACACACCCATCTTCCCCCCCCACCCTTTTCCATTAAAGACTTCTTTATTAAAATTCTTGATTAAGCATGTGCAACCTGATCATGTTTTGCAAGTTATGCCTTCAGCTTGTACAGCTGACGTTGAGAACAAACTAACATAGATCCTGCTCCTTCCTGTGCAGGCCGGGAGCGACCCAAGCCCTTTTCCGCGCTGCACATGGGCTGTGGCCAGCAGCCCGGGCACGCCGGGTCAGAGAGGGAAGGCCGTCGAGCTGGAATTAGGCACAGACGCGTATCGGTAGTTTTAAAGATTGTTTACTTACACCGAGATGGCAGTGGTGTAGGCTGGAAAGCTTGATTGAGTTGCAGTTATAGACAGACAACACAGACGGTCTCGTGGAGGTTGTTAGGCTCCACGGTGCAGAGCTCCGGATGCTCTGGGTGAACGAGCCACCACCAAAATAGAAATCGTAAATACGTCTTATAAAAGTCGCGTTCGAAGATGGGAAGAGGTGGGCAGTGGATCAGGCCGCCACGCTCCTCTGGATCTCACACAGGGTTTCTATTACCCTGCCGTGTACCCAGAGTCCCCACGAGATGGATGTGGAGTCCTCTTCGGCTTGGGCGGAAACCGCTCAAGCCTTTTATACGGCTAACAGGCCAATCGCTAGCCGCCACGTGTGAATAATTTAGCACTAGCCAATCACGGGGAACAAATTTGCATACCGGTGGCGGGAACTCTTTTGCACCGTGCATTCCTCTTGCAACATGAGCAATGCACCCTGCAAAAGAAGCTGCAGAAAAGGCGGGAAACTCGTCCCTGCACCGGGATTTCCTCTTGCTACAGGAAACTCTCCCGTGCAATGCTCTGCAACTTGGCGGGGATAATTCTGGTGCCGAAGCGCACACACAATCATGCCTTTTGGGTCATGACACTTCCCAGTTAAAATCTCCCTACTCTCTTGTCAAGGGCAGGTGACCTAACATAGGGCTAGATATTTCCAAACTAACACACAACATATAGAATTTCTGACCTCAGATTATAGAGCAAAGAAAACTGATGGTGGTAGGTCCACTCTGAGTGCACCATTTGCAGAGTTGGTTGCAAAGAACTTGGGATGACCCGTCTGCCACTGCATTTGCCAGCAGAAGCAGCATGACCCACTACCACCACCACTACTGCTGTGAGGAACGGCTTCCATCTAAGGAAAAGAAAACGAGAAGCTATGTGGATGATGAAGTATTAGGCTAGATGAGAAAAATAGGGGGATTGACTGATGTTCTGTGGACAGGTGAAATGTAAAGAATTGTCAGATTTTATTTCATTGAAAAAATGGATTTTTGAGCGAAATCTTGTTAGCTTTGGTAACATGTGACTAACAATTAGAGGCTACTAAGTCATTTAGAATAACTTTGTCTGAAAAAACTGAAACATGAAAGATGAAGTGAAAGCAGCTGGAGAAAAATGGAACAGACTTTTTTATTTTTACTTAACTGACTTGTATTTCTGACAAGTCTGTTTCATGACTTAGATCAAAAAAAGCAGCACCCATCTTACTTCTTTCCCATCCCCCAACACTGGAGTTGTAATCTTTTCCAAAATCAAAATTAATATTAGAGTGGAAGGTCAATCACTTAATCTTTATACTATTGTTAAATTCTGATGCTGCAATTATAGTGGCCATCCAAAGCTGCGTGTAAACTACAATTTTAAAATTTAATTTATAGCTAGTGAATGACATGGTTAGCTCTCAACATGGCTATACTCTGTAAGGTTTATAATCAGTGGTCCAAAAAGGTAGTTCCTATGACCTTGAATTGGCACATAATGATCTTCCTGTAACTAGGTCGTACTAGTGATTTTGCTTTTCATACCAAACCTGTTAACTCTACCTGCATATCTGATCTGGCCAGACTTGCTTCCTCTCAGTACCCCATGCAGCCCCAGAGTACACTGCTGGGCAGTTCAGTGTGTCGGTCATCCAGGTGCTCTAGACCTCTCATAACAGTATGGGAAGAACTGCTCAAATTTCCCCAAATAAAACAGTTATGCAGTTAAGTATGGCCTTGTTACACATTACACTTTTTGCTGCTCAAATGCTGATTGGTGTCAGGGCTAGCTTGAGTTTCACAGTCGCACCTAAAGCAGTCTAAAACCATCTCTGTTTGAAGCAGTTTAAAACCCTCTCTGATTATCCCCCATCTGCCCAGCTGCAATTTGCCACTAGAGGGCTGATGAGCAGGCTGGACTAGGAGATATAGTCATGAGTTGCCACAACAGGGCTGGTGAATCAGGACAGGCTTGTCTCCCTGCTCTAGGTGGGGCAGGTGGAACATGAAGCTGAGAGGCTAAAAGTTAAAAGGATGGGGGTGGGTAATGAAATGGAAGGTGGAAAGGAAGCGGGGGGGAAGGAAAGGTGATAAAATGAAGTCAGCCACTGAAGAAAAAAACTAAGAGGTAAAAGAAAAAAAAGAAAAGGAAATAAAGAAGAAATAAATCCAAGAAGGTCTCATGTTTTAATAAACATGAGACTGGGGTGTGGGGTGCTGGTCATGCTTCCCAGGGTGGCTGGGAGGTAGAAGTGGTAAAAGAAGGCACTTCTGAGGGAGCTACTGCCCCTGCACTGGGAAAGAAACCCTAGCTCACGGAGAGCAGATCTGCCCTCCTACACCACCTAGACCCCACTCCTGGACCCATCCATGCCCTGCACCCCGGCTAGCTGCTAGCTTTGAAATGTGGGCTTTTTGCCCAGGGTTGCACCCGGGGGCAGAAGGAGGAGAAGTTGGCTTGTTACCAAAACTGCCCCCTGGACAGTAAGTTCAGAGGTTGGAAAGTTTGTCCACACAGAACACGAGTATGGGGGAGTGGACACTACATCCTGGGAAGCTGGAGGACTACAACCTGGGCAGCTCATCTGTGGGAACTGGCCACACATTAATGAAACATGATCTCGGTAACACAGATCAGAGAGAAACCTGCCCTGGAGTGGCATAACTTTAAGCTGCGTAAAGCGTGCTTAAAAGTAGTTTTGTTAACATGGAGACAGTCCAGGGATTAAGAGCCTCAGGAGCCACTGAAAAGTAACATGCAACAAGCCCTTCATATGGATGCTCAGACACATTTGACACACATGGTTGCCCTGTGAAAGAGGTACTGTTGGCAAGTGGTTTAATTATGTTTGTAGTAACTCAGTTGTAAGACAGGGCCAAACACTACGTAAAAATGCTGGCTCTGTTGCCAGCATAGTTCCAGGCCAAAAATCTGGCCCATAGTGTAAATGGATCCTTAAATGGGGTCTCCACTTCCTTTTCTAGGTGTGAAGTAACTTAAGTTTAGCAACTACTGATTGAAACTCTACCTTTGAATTTAGGAGCAAATTATTGAACTGAATTGTTAAATTATGGTTCATTACCACTTAGGACAGGGATGCTCAATCCTGGCCGCTGGCCAGATACAGTCCACGAAGCCACATTATCCAGCCTGTGGGGCTTCCCATGAGCCGAAAGATTGGGCAGCTGGGGAGAGGTGGCAGCTAATTGCTGTTCCCCTGCTGCCAAAATTTCTGGACCCAGGGGCAGGCCTGTACCCTGGACAGCATGGATCTACATGCTAGATTGACTGCACAGGGCCAACTGGGGTAGCACAGGGCAGCATGGAGGTTGAGCAGAGTGGGGCAGCAGGGGGGGGGCAGGCTAAGCCAGGTGGCACAAGGGCCAAGTGGAAGTGGCATGCAGTTCAACCCTGGGGTACAGGGCCCCATCGGCTCAAACTGGCCCTGTGCCGCTGATTGAGCACCAACCTGGCACATTTACAGTTGCACTGTTTTTGTGACATCTTATTTGAGCCTTCACTTTGTTCTTGTCATGTTTTTCTTTGTTAGACTACTTTAGAGTTCAATTTTCTAAAGCAAATTATTCTGAAATGTTGTGCAAAAAGTAGCAGGAGCAGAGACAGACTAATGACTTTCTATCAGAATTTGTATACTAAATCAAAGCCTCTAGACGACTCAGCCCAATGTTCCTCAATGTCTCCATATACAAAAAGTAAAAAGCATTTTCTCTCAAGTCAAAACTCAAAGCCCCAGGGGACATCAAAACCAAATGTAAGTTGTTGAGGAACCTCAGTGAGTTTCAATTAACCATGCATCCCAGGAAGGCTGCCAGCAAAGCAGAAAAGAATTAGGAAAAAAAGAGGGGGCAGGGAAGAAAGGCAGAGATTCATCATCAGAGTAATGAAAGAAAGACAGCTGACTCACCACTAGTAATCACTTGGTTTAACTCTATCTTTACTCTGAATCAGCTCATACCTGGAACCTGTATTTCAGTTCTCCTCAGAACCAGATATACATGTATATGTGAAACCTTAAGCAACCTGACACCGTTATGGTATACTTCACAAGTGATACAAGGCTTTACAACCTGGACAGCCTAAGAAAGAAAAAAATTCAAGGAGTATCTCAGAAAAGGTGTTCAATGTAACCTATCAAATATTACTTAAATTTGTTATGCAGATCTTTTTCAAATGCAATAGTGCCCAATATCTTTCCACATATTCCCAGATATATTTTGGCATAGGCAAAGCTAACAAGATTTGCATCCTGGGAGAAAAAAAAAACTGTGCATCCTGGGGGAAAGCAGGGCTGGTGAAGAATAGTCAGCCTTGCCTGCCCCAGGGACTCAATGGCCCAAGCTGCTGCTGCTACTGCTGCATTACGGTCTGCTTATATAGCAGCAGCAGCTGCCATGGGGTGTCCCACACCCAGCTGCTACTGCCACAGTGCAGGGCTGGCACTGCACGGCACAGGACTGCTGTTGCTGGGGCAAAGACTCCTGGGGAGAGGGCATTTGGGCACCTTCTCTGAATCTGCAACTGGGAACCCACCCCAATTTATGATACTGCAGTTTAATGATAAATTTCCATCTACAACAGGGAAAAAGAGTTTAATTGTTCACTTCAGATATGATTAACCTAGATTGGTTGAACAGCTTCAAGATTAGAAAGCTACAATGCACTAAGTGGAGCCACACCTTAAGGTTACTCAGTAATTCATATGAAATGCAGCTGCCCAACCATTGAGCTGAGTTTCATGATAGACTTTACAAAGCCATTGCTCAGGGAATAGTTCAGCTTTTGAGGGTAATTCAAGAAGTTGAATAAGCAGGTCTGAAAACAGGGAAATCTCAAATGGAACGACACCAATGAGAGCTCTTTGTCCTCCATGCTGCACCGCCATAACTGAGAGAAAGGGAATACTCAGGCTGGAACTCTTGGCTTGAAGTGAGAGGCCAGGCAAGGTGTTCCCCATAAAAGCCCTTTTCCATTTCAGTTTGTTAGCACCTAGGTTTAATTTACATTCCAAGAATACTCAAAAGCTCATCTTCTTTTTAAGAATCATAGAATCATAGAAGTAGACCTTGTAGATCTTCAAGTCCGACCCCCTGCCTGGGCAGGAGGGAAACTGGGCTCAAATGACCCCAGCCAGGTAGACATCAAGCCTCTTCTTAAAGACCCCATCACTATAATTAAAATAAATTCTAAGTACCTATAAATGTTGGTATCATAGAATCATAGAAGTAGGGTTGGAAGGGACCCTGTAGATCTTCAGGTCCGACCCCCTTCCTGGGCAACAAGAAAAGTGGGCTCAAATGACCCCAGGCAGGTAGGCATCAAGCTGCTTCTTGCGGATCATGCGGGTGGCCCTCCTCTGGACCCTCTCAATGTTGTCCACATCCCTCTTGAAGTGGGGTGCCCAGAACTGGACACAGTACTCCAGCTGTGGCCTGACCAGTGTCGCGTAGAGGGGGAGGATCACCTCCTTGGACCTACTTGAGATGCACCTGTGAATGCATGATAAGGTCCAGTTAGCCCTGCCGACCGTGACCTCGCACTGTCGGCCCATGTTCGTCTTGGAGTCAATGATGACTCCAAGATCCCTTTCTGCCTCCGTGCTCTCAAGAAGGGAGTTTCCCATCTTATAAGTGTGCTGCTGGTTACTACTGCCCAAGTGCAGCACCCTGCAATTGTCAGTATTGAAACGCGTCCTGTTTTTGTTAGCCCATCCCTGCAACCTATCCAGGTCTTTCTGCAGTCTTTCCCTCCCTACTAACGTCGCCACCTCTCCCCAAATTTTGGTATCAGCAGCAAATTTGAACAGGTTGCTTTTCACCCCGTCGTCCAAATCGCTGATAAAGAAACAGTGAACAGTGCAGGCCCAAGGACCGAGCCCTGGGGGACTCCGCTGCTCACTGCCCCCCAGGTCGAATATGACCCGCCCACCACCACCCTCTGAGTACGACCCTTCAGCCAATTTGCAATCCATCTGACTGTGTAGGCATTGATGCCACAGTCGCCTAGTTTTTTAATGAGGATGGGGTGTTAGGAAGTATTAATTGATCTTGAAACTGTACTGGCTTTTGTATACTGTAGGCTTTTGAGTATTAAATTGTAATACTGAACACTGAATAGATCTTAATATATTTACCTCTGATTGTTCAGTGAGAATAAAAAGCTAAGCTATCACCTGCTAAACACTGACATACAGTTTAAAAATACAATTAAAGGGGGCAGGATGGGGAACAGCGTTTTAAATTATGGGTGATAAGGTGACAAAATGCCATGCAGTTCATAACTACAGGATGTGAAGATGCGAAAGCATAAGGCTGCATGTCAACATCGCTGCAAGAAACAAATAAGGTTTTCTATGGAAGAAACACTACAGACAGAGGTATGCAAGGCAAAATGAATTCATGACCCTTCCTCTTCAACTTGCATGTCTGGCCCGGCCTCAAGTATGCATGCAGTATACTTTTAGAGGATGCTAGAGCCTCTGTTCTAGTACATGGCACCCTAGAACCACAAAGCAATTATTTTTGGGTCATCGCTAGTTTTGCTTCAGAGTCCTGCAGCTGCGTAGAAGAGGAAATATATTTCTATAGAATTAGAATCTGGATCCATCCTTACCACCATTGGTATTATATATACTGTTTGCCATGGGTCTAAGAGGGAGCATCCAGACCTCCATGTTTTTGGGGGTTTTGTTCCTTTTTTTTTTTTTTTTTTTTTTTAAAACACAGGCTTCACTATATATCATATCTCTATACATCAAATCCACTACATCTTGCTCAGCTAAGTGTTTTACTGGTTCAGTAATTAATTACCATTTAGAATTTCATTCAGTGCTTGAGATGAGCATTTCTAACCGTATACTTACAAAACAAAACACCAAAATGGGACCGCTCTTAAAAATGGTTTGTGCCTCAAGCAATAAAAGTATTGCCCAGTTGTCTATGCTAATGATGCCATTAGAAAAAGGAGGTATTTTGATAGCTAAAATATTTGCTTCTAATGTCATGGGGAAAAAGAATGCTACTACCTACTGGTGGAAAAAGCTTTTCCAATAGCCAAGTATACTACTGGAAACTTGAGGGTATTTATACACATGCTCAGGGAGGTGGGGGGCATTAATTAGAGTGGTTTCGAGAGCTGCTCTAACTAAAGCACCCGGAGAATCATGTGCATCAGCATCCCTGTGCTGAACAAAGGTGGCACAGGCGCTTTAACTAAAGCTTGTGGAACAAGCTTAAATTAAAGTGCCCCAGACAGCATTGTTCAGTACAGGGACGCTGATACACATAATGCTGGAGTCTGCTGGAGCACAATAATTACCATGCTTCAGCACACTCAATTAATCGAGTCTGCTCCGACGCGCTGTAATTATGGCACGTCAGAGCAGCCTCAGTGCACATGTAGCAGCCTCAGTGCACACTATGAGGTACCATCTCCCAAAATAAATCAGCTTCTCCCCTTGTAAACATATTTCCCACTGCACCAAATTGTTCCTAGCAAAATACAATCCTTGTCTGCATGTTTGGGTCTCAGTACAAATAAATAATGTATAGCTCAAACTATTTAGCAAACAAAATTAAGGCCTAATTGATAAATAATTCAAATAAAAGCTTTTATGATTAGCTACAACCAGTGCTCAAGATTTTTTTCTGTCCAAAGATGAATGGTTTACAACACATAGGGAAGGTTGAGAGGAGGGAACAATTCAGAAAAATAAGAAACCTTCATAAATGCTAGCTGCCCCAGACATGATGTAGTCATACAGGATGCAGCATGTTTCTCAGTAATACTATGATTATGAACACATGCAACAATACGTATGCGTTTGATGGTCAATGTGAAGAAAGCAATTTCTGGCTACAGTAAGATAGGTCTACAAAAAGGCTCTGATGTCATGAAAAGTAGAGTAAATGTTAGGCTGGTTAGTTTCTTACTTATAGGAACTCTTCACACAAGTCATATGAGATTACAAGTACAGTACAACCGTTTCAAGATGACTATCTGGCAGCTTAGGTCCTCTGTGATACAGAAATACAGAATCCAGCTACATTATGACCCATTTCAAGACAGATAATGGATGAACAGACTAAGTATTTGAACTGTGCAGCTTTGGGTAATGAGGAACTACAGTTCCAGTCCTAGAAATTTTATCTGTAACTACTGTAAGCTGAGAACACTGTTTAACTCACTACCACCTAAGTGCAGAGCACATTAACATTCAAATAAAATACTGCTTTGTGATTATCATTACTTAAGGAGAAGAAGAGATTATTTTGAGCTAGTATGGTTTAGAAGACTGAGCCCAGATCTCTTGAGTCCCAGGCTGCGTACCTTAGCCAATCTTCCACACCAGCTACTTTTGTTTTTCTTCTACCACTAATCCAGTGTGTACAATGGTGAAAGAAATACACCCCCAGTATTATGCAACTGAATTAGTTCTTGTCCATGAAGAAACAAACTAGACAAAAATTATGCAATTGCCAACTATGGGAGTACCTGGATCCTTACTACAATTGCTTTCTACGGGTGTAAAAGCAAATGGGAGCTAAGGAATTTTGGGGGTTATTCTGTGATGACTGGAAAAACTGCAGTTCAAGGCTCAACACCTTTTCCCTTTCCCTGTCCTGAATAAAGAGCAGATCCAAGTTCAAGCAAGCAAAAGTGTCTAAGTGATATAGATATACAGATATATATATACATACACACACACTAGGGGTGCACTGATAGAGATTTTGGGGGCCAATACTGATAGCCGATTTTTAAGGAGGCATATCAGCAAATTCCAATACAGCTGCATGCAGGTGGTAAGTCTGTTGTGGCGGACAGGGAGCAGGGAGGGAAGGGGCATTGTGGGGCAGATCAAGGCCCCTGCTGTGAAGGAGGAAGTGGGGTTGGGGCAGGCACTGCTCAGCTGGGGTGAGGCCCAGGATGGAGCTGTGGCTCATCCGGGGGATGGCTCCCACCGCTGCACGCAACCTGGGAAGACATGGGGAAGGTGTGGGGGGAGCATGTGCCCCCAGATCTGTGGGAAAGGCTGAAGCTGTGGGCTGCGGCTGGGGGCTGCACCGGGCTCTTCCTGCTCTGTGGAGGGCGGCAGTTTGAGCCAGGACTGTGCTTGGGGTGGGAGGCAGCGGCGCTGGAAGAGGGGTTAGGGTGGGGGGTCTGTAGCCATCCCAAATTTTGCCATAGCCCCTCCCAGCTCTGCTGCTGCCCACCCCAAGCAAAGACCCAAATGCAGCCCCCACACACTAGGAAAAGCCCAGCGCAGCCCCCAGCCCCAGTCCGCAGCAGCACCCCATCCCACCCCCCTACTGCACAGATCTGGGGGCACACTTCTCCCCCCAAGCCCTCCCAGGGTGTGTGCAATGGCAGAAGCTACCCCGTGTCCACCTCCCCACACCCCGAGGACAAGCCGCAGCTCCATCCTGTTCCCCACCCCACCAGGGCATCACCTGCCCCAGCCCCACTCCCTCCCTTACCATGGGGGCATTGATCTGCCCCCTATGCTCCTTCCCTCCCCCTTCCCCTTCCACCACAACAGGACTACCAGCTGCATGCAGTTCTCCAAGCTCTGCCGGCTGTGCTCCTTGCCACCTGCATGCTGTATTGCAACTGTGTGTACACACGGCCATTTATCGGCCAAGTTATTGGCCACATCAGGACAATTTCAAAAACAATCACTTTTCTTTATATCAGTGCCAATACAATATTGGACCAATGTATCGGCGCACCTCTAATATATATTGTCTGTGTGTGTGTGTGTGTGTGTGTGTGTGTGTGTGTGTGTGTGTGTGTGTACACCTCTAATATATATTATATTACCTCTAATACACACACACACACACACACACACATATAGGTGTGTATACATACATATACACACACACACGTACATGTGTGTATACGTGTATATATATGTGTGTATATCTACACACACACACACACACACACACACACACACAAAGCAGGAAGAGAGGGAGAGGAGTCAGCTGGCAGCTCACCTTCACAGATGACTCATGGAAAGGGAACAATGGATGCTGACAGTTTACTCTTCCTATGAAATTCTGTGCTAGTCTTAGCATTTATTATCTGTCCTAGATAGTCAGCACCAGAGATCTGGGTTGTCCATTTCCCACAGAAAAACAGAGAAAACCACAGATTTCCCTGTTTTATCAGGGAAAAAAAAAGAATTTTCCCTTTTAGCAGGGAAACCCACAGATTTACCGCTTTTGCAAAGAGCTGTGCAGGTAGCAGAGCTCCAGCCTGAAAGACCTGATTGCAAAAGGGGCAGGAAACCCTCAACCCGGCCCTGAGGGGAGGGGGAAGCGTGGGGCTTGAGGCTCTCAGTCAGCCACTAATCCACTCGGCTCAAGAGGACTCTATGCTCCTGAAGCCTGTGCAGTAAGTGGAGCTTGCAGGAGCCTGGGGACCTCTCTGGCAGGACTTGGAGAGTCAGGAGCCAGACCCATCCCTGCCCCACCCCAAGCCCACAGCAGGCAGCAGCAGTGGGAGAGCCATCTTGGTGTTGCTTCTGCTGCAGCAGCCACTGCCTTCTGTTGGGGGCAGGGGGCTGTGGACCCAGGGCCCTGGCCTCATAGCCCTGGCAGCCGGGGGCCCCCTCCAGCAGGGGTGGGGTGGGGGGGAGTGAGGGACACCAGCAGAGCTAGGGAGGCTTTAGGGGGAGTGAGGGGCACCAGTTGGGTTGGGGGGGGGCTGTGGGGGGCCTTTAATTTTAATCATGGATTTGGGGTTTTTTTTAATCAGAGAATTTGCAATTTTTTTAAATCAGGGAAAACTAGAATCCCTGGTCAGAACATAGCTGAGAAAATGAATAACGAGCCAGATTCTCTGCTAATGCAAATTGTCGCAGCTTCATTGACCTCATGACAGAAAAGCAATTTACACTGAGAGAGAGTTTAGGCCACTATTTCTACATGAGGGAACATACACATAGGAAAAAATAGTTCAGGGAATGGTAACTTAGAACTAATGCAAATTAAATACTATACTGTTTTACCTTAAATTATGATATTTTGGTGTGAATTTACATTAAGAAGCTAATATCTTTTTTAAATAACCAGACATAGTCAAGGAATCAGGCCTCTAAAAGATCTAACATTCCCTACAATGTGTGCAAAATAGTTTTGCCTATATAAAATAATCAACTACTAGAACTCATTTGCCATTTTTCAAGCATTCATTTCTGTATTCCTCAGTGAAGTTCAATACCATTAAATAGTGACTGCCCAGTTTACTGTTGATTTAGCATCTTCTGTGCATTTTTTCTACCAAATATATATATAAATATGCTAAAATAATTTCCTAAATGTTTCCTTTTTGGCTATGACTTCAGTTTAGACAGAAGGACACAGGTCTGGGATGGAGAAGAATATGTGGGTGATACTCTGCATTGGGATGGCAACTGAATTTTTGTTTGCTGATGAAGTAGAGCATAGATGGAGAAAAGATGGGAACTGAAGACAGAATTCTGTGGAAACCCTACATATGGTGCTAGTGATTGGAAGATGTTCTGAAGAAGCAATTAGAGTTAGAAGTCAAGAGAGGACAAGATTTCAGGAAAGAGGGCATCATTTCAGTGTCCATGGGCATTTATACACATACATTTGTCTGCTCCAACATGCCAGAGTCTGCTCCTGCATGTGAGGCTGCTCCACACACGAGCTGATGCACCCCAGGCTGCGTTGCATGCATGAAAATGGCGGCGGTGCGCTTTTGAACTAAAATGTCTTTGAAGTGCTTTAGTATAAAAGCATACCGCCACCATTCTCGCAGCATTGACATGCATTTTGTCATTTATACAAATGTATAAGCCACAGTGGCAGGAGCTTTTAAAAGCACCTGGCGCTGCAGTGCAAGTATGTGTACAAATATCCAAAGACAGTTGACAGGTCAAAGAGAAGGAATATATCAAACTGGACAACATGTTACTTGAAGGACAGGAATTCTAGACACCGAGAGTAACAAAGCCTGATGAATGAGGTTAGAAATTAAAAGAAGATGAGGTGGTAGGTGGATTTGAGAATGTTTTTAATAAAATGCAAGAGATTAAAGCATGCCTTTATTGCAGGGTGGAAGAGAAAGGCTAACTAGTAAGGGGCAGATGATAATAGCACAAGGTAGATCAAGTAGCATGGGTTCATAGGGCAAACAGAAAAGGAGAAAGCTAGAAAGGTGGAGGAAAGAATAAATTTATAGGAGGTCAGCCAGGTCATGTAGTTTCTGCCAGAGAGGCTCTGCACTGTATTAAAGCCACTACTTCTAGTAGCAGAAAAACCAAATACACCATAACATCATTTCAATTGTCACTGTATTGTCATTACTCCATACCTTGCTAGAGTAGTTAAGACAAAACTTCAATTTACTTTCCAAAAGGAAATTGGCACAGCAAGAGTAAATAAAGATTGAGAGTTCCTTTTGAAGAAAAGAAAAGTTTTTCATCACGACTCATGAGATGCTTACTGCAGTAATTCTTCATCCTGAGTCAAAAAGTAATTCTTGTTACAATACATGGTACCTCTACCAAGAACTGAAGAGGAATGTCTAATCTACATATATAAAAATACTAAATATTCCTAACAAATTGCACTTCAGGGATCAGAGCTTTCAGTTTTCTTAATAATTTAAAAGCTGGACAGATTTGGCAAAGAATATATTAACGCTGAAATATGACACAAATATGTGATGATTCATAGGAACAGGACATAAATCTAAAATGTATTTAAGCGATTTAATTCAGATCGCTCCCTACAAATACTAAGATAGTAAGTGGTACAGTTAAAGTGCTTTATTTGAAGAAAACAGATTGTGCAATTAAAGTGCACAGTTTAGTTTGTGCTACTGCTTCACTTCTGCCACAAGATATAACAATTCCTATGCCTATAATGTTAGGAGAATGAGACATTCATTACAAACAAAGCACCAAAGGTTTCAAAGGTAACCTGATGAAGATTATCTTCTATGACTACTCAAGAAACTACCAAAGCAATGATCTGAAATAATCTAGTAAAGAGAAAGGAAACCACACACAGTGATTTGTGGTGATTTCATAGATTAAGTCGATTATAGGGAAGTCTTTTGTACGGGGTTCATTGTATTTAAAGGATAAGCATACCAGTTCAAGAATTAGTGCCAAAGATATTTCTGGCAAGGTACTCACATCCAATAAAACATAGGTGAATGGTGCCCTAATAGGCCTAGGACTGGGGCTTTCTTTTCTATCTAAAGATTTCAACAGGAGATGCAGCAAGTCTCCAGTCCACTTGCTTGGTCTCAGGGTAGTCAAAGCCTAAACTGTGTAAAACCTACAAACCTTCTCTGCAATGGAGGGGCAGAAGAGAAAATTTGAACTGATTAGTGGAAGAAAGGAAGTTTCGGTTAAGCCTCCAGGTGTTTATCTGGCTCCACAAACGGAAGCTATAACCTCTTCCTTGTAGTATTAAATTGTACCAACATGTAATCTTAGACTGAAGAGATATGACTTCTAGAGAGGGTGCATGTTCTAGAGCAGGGGTTGTCATGTACCCCTGGGGTATTTGGAAAGGTGGTAGGTGGTACGCGCACATAGGTGGGCACAGAGTACCACCCCCCCACCATCCCACCTCCCAGGAGCAGAAGTGGGGCGGGGCAAGGGCAGCTGCTCCCCTCTGCGGGCCGCACGGGCACGGACCGCACAGGCACTGGCCAACTGGCCAGACACGGGCCATCTACCACCCTGTGCCACCACGTGCAAGCTACCCCCAGCTCCGCGTCCAGCTGCTGCGACCCCACCCACCTCCCGCCATACCCCCCTCACTCTGCATCCGGCTGCTGCCACCAGAAGGGGTACAATCCTTTATTAAGCTTGAAAACCCCTGCTCTAGAGTACATGTTCTAGAATTGGACTTTAAGAGAAAGAGTCAAATGGCAGCTGTCAGGGGAGAGGGGCAAAAATGGGGGGGGAATAAATAAATCAAAGCTATATTGGCACCTGCAAAAAGGGCTCGGTAGAACAATGAAAGAAAATGGTGACTAAGGATCATAGAGCCCAGGATAGGGGCTCAAGTATAGGGCAAGAGCTGAAGGGAGTGGGCAAATGCCAGATGTGGTTGCTACAGGGGTAAGGATAAAAAGACTGATTATTAAGTATGTGGAGACCCTGTGAGAAGGTCTTGCTTTACAAACATATTCTTTATTTTATGCAAAACTTATTGCTTTTTTCCTAACAAAATGAACTTTTAATATAGTTAATGGTGGCAATTTGATTTTTACTACTATTCTGGATGTTGATATTACTATAACTCTCTTCCACTTTAGAAGGTAGCCTGAGTAGCTAACTTTCTAAATTGTGTTTTTTCAATAATGAATAAATGAAGCTAAATGGTGCTTGTCATCTGTGACGAGCTGGATACAATTCCACAGAGGATGTTATAGATGCAGATTGGATTGAGCCAACAAAACATTTACAATGAACCTTTTACTGATTAGCCCTAGCCATTTTTAAATTGAGATGTAGTAATAGGATTCTAATGCAAGGTGGCGGAGATCAGCTAGAGAAGAAATAACATCAATTACAACCAGTAAATTTCTACTGAATGAATAACTACAAATTGGATAAAAAATTTAAAAAAACATTTATAGAATGGAAGGCAAGTAACTTCACAATGGGGAATTTTAGGTAGCATGGCCAAAGAGCATGCGGCTGTTTGATTATCATCTACTATTTCTTGGAGGTACGTTGAGAGCAAAGCATTGTGGCAAACTCTCTCTCCTGTATACTCAAAACTATTAATTCAAGTTCAAAGAACCCCGCCGCCCTCCCCAAAAACCCCCCAACAACAACCCAATCCTCCCCAACTTAAAGGTAATAGTTTTACCTTACTAAATTTCAACTTTAATGCTCTAGGGCTAAAATACATGCCTTTTGGCATTTCATTTCTAAACCATATAGCTTTAATGTCACTTGTTATGATGGCACAGACTTAAGATGTTTTGCAGCCATCGAAAGGATCCTCAGTGCTTAAGGATCAAATACATCTTTTTTCCCCAAATCAGGAAACTGAGGGGGGAAAAATAAATATTGATTAATCTTCATTTTCAAGCCAGCAGGTATGTGTACATGTTACTGACTAATGCTGGCAATTTTAGCATAAACGGTAAAAAATTAATGCTTAATAAATCCATTGCAATAAGACTGTATGTTCATCTCACACACACATGCACACCCCCACGCACACTCCCAGGAGCAGACCATATGGCCCATAAGGCCTGCTGTCATAAACACAAGAGCACAGATTTACATTAAGGATCTTGTCATCTTAACATCATCATGGGGTCATCTAGTCCAGTCCCTTTCTCAAGGCAGGATTACGCCTGACTAAATCATCCCAGTCAACTCTGGATGTCTTTACATGTGCTTCGGGGGGGCTTTAATTAGAGTAGCTCCTGAAAGCTGCTCCAATTAAAGTGTTCACGGCGTCTCGTGTATTCACTGTTCCACACTTCAGAATACTAATTAACATGCCCTAGCAGACTCAATTAATAAAGTCTGCTCCAATGTGTTCTAATCAGAACGTGCTCAAGCAGGAGTCAGGCACATGTATAGTTGCTATCTAACCTGCTCTTGAAATTTTTCAGGGACACTCATCTGAGAAGTGAAAGACCTGTCCAATTCAGACCAGGGATTTGAACCGAGTTTTCCCCATCTCTCAAAATACACATCCACTGGGCTACTCGGTATTTGAGTGGGACTTTCTCCTACTGAGGTTTTTCTACTTTGTATACAGTATTTGAATCTTAACTGAAACAAGTACAATAACCCCAGCTTCACAGCTCCCAAATGAGTGCCTTAACCCTCTTATTATATGTTTTAATTGGGAAAATGAGCCTAAATATATGTTATAGTATATGAACTGGTTCATCCAGAGAAACTGAAGGAGAACCATGCAAGGATACCTTATATAGCCCAACAGTCAGAGGACCCTCCTGAGTTAAGAGACTTAGCCTCAAGTGTCTGAATTAGGTACACAAGAGATTTAAAGCAAATTAATGAGTTTATCCAACCTTACATGAATTGTTGCAGTTTACAATTCCATTTTTTAAAAATTATTTGTACTGCTATAGCATGAATTTCCCATGGTCAAAGTTCCCCTAGTACCTATCAGCCCAATAACAAGTATTCCAGTTTTTAGAGCCAATGGCACATCAGAGCGTAACACACAATCTGACCGTATTTTACTCCTCAGCCAATCTGAGCCCCCAGCCTGAATGAGCAGATACTTGTTTACAGCTGAATGGACTCAAAATAATCTTCAGAGTGAGGTTCAAACTCATACATCTAGATCAATAGCAAGGCATTTAACTGCTCTGCTGCCATGACCCATGTCCCTATGGACTTGGTAAATTTCATTTTTAAATAAATTATACTGGTAGTTCCTATGCAAACTGTTTTGCGGGCAACATATTTTGAGAGTCAACTGAACTGTACTCTCAAGACATTTTAAGCACAGAGTAGCTTCCCACACAGTCTTAAAAATATTTTAAAATGGACATTGACAACATACACTTGGTCCAATATTTAGATTTTGATCACAGAAAATCTTTTCCATAATTGGAAATAGAAATTTTTTCAAAGTTCTGCTTTGAAACTCAAACAGAACTGCTGTATGGTAAATCAATAAATAATCTTAAGAAATGCACACAATTTAGAAGTCTAAAAATAAAATACATTATTTCAGCTCATTGCCCAAGTTAGGAAAAATACCAAGCACAGATATAAATCCAGTTTACTTTTTATTAAATGAAATTTTAACATATTATTAAGAAAAAAAAGAAATTGCAGTTGTTTACAAAATATAGTACTCAAATGCCAATGAAAATACTGGATCTTTTGGGGGATTTATTCTTTGAAAAAGCTGGTAAATTAGATTTCCACTTGCAGCATCTTCTTCCAATATGATATAGGAAAGAGAGGTTAATATATGAATGTCTGAATGACAACATTTTGTTATGAAAATTTTCATTGACAGAGTTACTGGTTTATTTAAATTGAAATTTCTAAGTTTTTCACCCTCCCTAAATAATTACTAACTCTAGGACCATTGTTGTTTGAAGAAAAACCTACATATGGTACTGGAAACCTTTGCAGAATTATGTACATATTATTCCATGAAGAAATGGCATGAGGTTGCTTGCCCTTCTGTCCCATCTGAAGCAACAGAGCTTCTGTAGACCAAACCCTGGTTTTCACTCTGTATCTAAGTAAGTACCTGCCAAAATTCCCTGGACACATATCCTATTTTTGACACTACCACTGAACCTTTTGTCCTTCTGGAGGGATCCCAGAGACTGGAAGGGAGTGCAAACAAGGAATTAATAGTAAATGAATCTTGTCTTCCTAGGTCTGCTGTTGGCCTCTTTGGCTAGGGACAGAAGTTACACACAAACTGGTTTAAATGATCAGAAACTGGTTTAAACCTGCAACAGAACACAAGTTCAGCGCACATAAACAAGTTTCAAAATGGCCCAAACTGGTTTAGGATAAACCTGGTTGAATGCAGTATCAAACTTAACTGATTTGGGTCAAACCAGTTTATGAAACTTCTGTTCCAGACTCTTTCCTAGTTCAAGTTAAATCAACGCCCCCCCCGCCCCCCACCATCCAAGCATGCTTTTCAGTCCTGGGCTGAGCTGTACTGTCACCTCCAAATAGCAGAGCTGGCCCCACCCCTCTACTCTCTAGCCAGAGTAGGGGTAGGGCATGGCTAGACGCTGTCCCAGCATGCCCACCACCCCGCCCCAGGCAAAGGGAGCAGGGAGGGGGCTTATTCCCCACTTTCTCCTCCCTCCCACCAGGGGACTGCAGTCAGGCCCCCTCCCTGTCCGCAGCCTGAAACAAATGGGAAGAGAAAGGGGGATTTAATTTCCCCCTCCATCCCTTGTCCCACTGGCAGCCTGAGTCTGCCTGGCCAGGGCAGAGCAGCCCGTGTCAGCCATCCCCCCGCTCCCCACTCCAGTGGCACGGGAGGGAGCATGGCCAGAGCTGGCAGGCATGGCCCCAACCTTGTGCCTGCCTAGCCAGCGGCTGAGGCTGAGCCAGGCCGGCCTGTGGGTGCTGCTGAGCGGAGGCAGAAGGTCCAGCCCATGCTGGGCTTTGGCGGCTGAGCTCTTTCCAGTGGGCTGCAGCTTGGGTTGGGGCCCCAGGGGCTATGCAGCCAGATTACTCCCAGCTCCCCTCACCCAGGCTGGGCAGGGCTCTCATGTAGCCACAGCAAGCTGGGAAGGGTCCTTTGCAGCGGCTGTGGCTCCGAGACAGCCTGACCTGGCAGCACAGGTGGGAGCTGGCCGGGTAGTGGACTACCCAGACAGGTTAGAGGTGCCAACGGGCCCCAAGCCCAGCAGCCACCACCGCACCTTCTGTCCTGTGAAGCACCTGGCAGCTACAGCCGAATGGGCTGTTCTACCCCCTTTGCCTCCAGCTGCCACTGCCACTGCTGCCCCTACCCTGGCCGCACCACACCACTCTGGTTGGGTGGGTAGAAAGCTTCAGCGCAGTGGCTTCTGCCCAGCACATGGAGGCCTGGCTCCAGCTCTGGCTGCTTTCCATCTGCTGTGCCCACTCACAGGGGATGCTTATAATGCTGGGCAGGCAGAGTGGGTGGAAGGCAGCTGAGAGCTGGAGCTGCGGAGAAGCTGGCTTGACCCAGCAGGGCTGTTCCGTGCTCCCCTCACCTCCAGTTGTAGCTCCTGCCACCCCATGCAGCACCACTCGGGGCACTCAAACTCTGGCTCCTGCTCCAGCTGCCTTCCATCTCCTCTGCCCGCCCGGCACAATGAGCAGTCCCTGCGGGCAGGCACAGCAGGTGGAAGGTAGCCGGAGCTCTATGTGCTGGGCAGAAGCTGCCAGACTGAAGTTTCCTGCCTGCCCGCTCAAAGTGGCATGGTGCAGCGCAGCAGGGGCAGGGATGTCAGCAGCAGCAGCCACGGGAGCAGCAGCTGGAGGCAAGGGAGGCAGAACAGCCCACCCAGCCTCAGCCAACCTGCAGCTGGTGATGTGGATGCAACCACTGGGTGCTGTACAGGACGGGGGCATGGCAGCGGCTGTGGTGGGCAGCTGCTGGGCTTGGGGCCTGCCAGCGCCTCTGAGCTGCCCAAGCACCCCACTACCCAGCCAGCACCCACCCATGCTGCTGGGCCAGGCAGTGACAGAGACAAAGCCCCTGGGAAGGGTCCTTCCCAGCTGACTGTGGCTCCATGACAGCCCTGCCCAGTCTGGGCATGGAGAGCTGGGAGCCATCTGGCTACACAGCCCCCATAACCCCAGCCCAAGCCACAGCTTGCTGGAAAGGCCCCCCATGACCCAGCTGAGGCTGGTCCTTCCACATACGCCTTCATCAGCACCCACAGGCTGGCTCGGCTCAGCCCCACAACCCTAGCTCTGCAGCCCCAACCCCGAGCAGATAACAGAGCCATGCTGGCTAGCTCTGGCCAGGCTCCCCGCCACCTGAGCAGGACCAAGGGGGAAAGCTGGGCAGACCCTGACTGGGGTCTCATGCCTGCCTGGAGACATGGGAGTTTAATCTCCACCCCTCTTCCCTCCTTTGCCTGAGAGACTGCCCTGGCTGGTGTCTAGCCTCAGCGACATTTGGGGATTTTAACTCCTCCTCAATCACTTAGGCCCTCCTGGGGGCCTAGCCATGACCGCTGGTCAGCTTCCTCCTACCCTTGCGGGTGCTGCCGAAGGGAAGAGGGGGCTGCTCTAGTACCCCCCGCCTTCTAGCCTGAGCCACTGCAGGCATGTGCCTGCATTTCCGGAATCAAAAGTGAATATCTCTTCACTTGCAATTCGGTGTAATCTTTGCAGGTTAGACTAAACTGCAAAGACTGAATCAATTCAGGCTCCAGCTTTCTGAATATCTATCTCTAGCCTTTGGAGATACATTTTCAATTCTAAAAAGAAGTATGTCTGTATTGGATAGGGTTAGAATGATGCTGCAAACCAGGGCTATCCAAATTCAGAGTAGCTGAGGGCTGCACACTGCATAGGGCTGCGTGTCACAGGAACTGCTTGGACTTCTTGGAACGCCCTGCTACATAAGCAGCATGAACTCCCACCCCTCTCCCTCCACCATTTCCATATGGGTGATGCTCCCCACACCACTGCCAGATGACCAATACAAGGCCTTTCTTTCCTGGCTTGCGCAAGCCCTCCTTCCCCTACCAATACTCCCACATGGGCAATCTTCCCCCTGCCACTGCTACTGTGCTAGCTGCCTCCTTCTCTCTCCTTCCCTGCCCCTGCCATGCAAGCTCCCCACCCAGGCTTCACAGCTGGTGGTGTTGCATGGGTAACAAGCTCACCAGGCCTCGTACCATGCTATCTTACCCCAGAGACTCCAGCTACCACTGCTGCCACTGCCACAACAATGGGCAAAGAAGCAGCCAGGCAGGACTCTTGGGGCTACGTGTTAACCCCATGCAGGCTGGGTGCAGCCCACGAGCCACTAGTTGGACAGTCCTGCTGAGGGCAGAGTCTACCCTACACTCCAGATTCCATCCCCAAGCAGGAATCCATGTTATTAGTTATCATTCCTTCCACTGAGGCAAGAGAGGTAAAGGCTGCATGGTACAAAAAGTCAATATTTTAGTGCAATATAGCTTAGTGCTTGGCACACTAAGCCACCACAACAGCAACACTTCATTCTTTTAAAAACAACTACAATACCAAGTGTACATTTCTGTACAACTTGTAGACACCAGACAGTTTGTATTATTGTTACTGATTAAGTAAGGACACACTCAAAACTGGAAAGTGTAAGCTTTAAGTAGTTTACAAATGAAATAACTGTGGGCTTAATGCCAAAGTTAGGGTGCTGGATCCTTACTCCCATTCTGTATTATTCAGTACCATTATATTGGATACTATGTTTTTGCCTTTTTAACAGTCCAGCTGGGGATTCTTCCAATACAGGGGTGCCACAAGTGATGTACAGAGCATACCCAGCTCTACATCTCCCAGTCTCCCCGTCTCCCACTCCTGGGGCTGGGGATCTGTTGAGGGCCCTTGTCAAAATAGTATGGTACCGTGGCATCCTCTGAATGTTACAACACTAAGGGCTGTTGCAACCAGGAGTAACTCCAACTAGTCCTAAAACTGCTGTACCAGGGCAGAATCAGCCCTGGACAAGATTGTTGTGTGCATCTATAAGGAGAAAGGTGGCTTCTTACTAGAGTACAATGAAGAATTCAGCTTGCTTAGTGTCCCAGGGGAGCGGGGGCACTGGGAGACCCCCCCGGCGGTCAAGGGGTCTGCTTACCTCCAGCAGGGCCGGAGGAGCCGAAGAAACCCCAGGCGCCGGTAGTGCCGGCGCGGGTCGTCAGCCGGGCGTTTATTCGGCTGCGGCTGAACGACGGGGGCGGGGCACGCCGGACGGGAGAAATAAATGGCGACCGCGCCGAGGCAGTGGGGCAGCTGAAGGGAGCGAGACGGGGCGCGGAGCCCCAACGAGCAGGGGATCAGCCGTCGCCTGCGGAGGACGGGGCGACGCCAAGTGGAGGCAGAGAAGGCTGCGAGCAGTGCAGCAGAGCAGGCTGCGAGCAACGCAGCGGAGCACCTGTGGGGTGCGGGACAACGCCGAGCAGGCAGGCTGCGAGCGGGGCAGCGGAGCACCTGCGGACTGCGGGATGACGCCGAGCAGAGGCGGAGCAGGCTGCGAGCAGCGCAGCAAAGCAGGCTGCGAGCAACGTAGCGGAGCACCTGTGGGGTGCGGGACGACGCTGAGCAGAGGCGGAGCAGGCTACGAG
>NW_005842377.1:1342427-1344739 GCF_000455745.1 Alligator sinensis
GGAGCCCCGAGAGTTCCCGCGAGGAAGCGCGCCAGCACCGGGGGATGCCCCGAGGGAAGACCCCCCACTGAAAGAGTCATCAAAGTCGTGGCAGGGGAGTTCTGGGGTCTCCCTTTATACCAGGCGGGGCAAGACCTGGGCGATACCAACGAAGCCCGGGTGTGCGAAACCTCGGGTCCGGGCGAAGGCAGCGCGCGAACTCCTGGTGGAACGGAGGCGGGTACACTTAGATTGAAGGTTTACCCAAAATCTCTTTCCTCTTTAATCTCAAAAGCTAAGATCAAAGAGAATGGTTACAAGAAAACATTAAAAAAACCGAACTTTCCTATACTTAGACTAAAAATCACTAACAGACTTTCCAAAACTCAAGAAAACACTGACACTCACTAAAAGGTCCAAACTGTAAGAAACACATGTCCTTAACCCCTTCAAAATGGAGTAAAAGCCCACATGCTAACAATTAACTAGCTATAAAAAAACCCCACGCCTCCAGAGAAAAGAAAATTCCTTGCTCCATCCTTACAAGCATTCTCTCCCAAAGTGTCTTGTACATTTTCCAAACTTTTCCTCTTCAGTTTAAAGCATTGAAAGTGGGTGGAGAGGATGAGTATATTTTCATACACACAGATTTATCCGAGACAGTTCCAAATTTTATAAAAATAGAAGCCATTTGGATGAGTCATCACCATACTGAAACAATATAAAGTGATAAAGGCAACATGCAATAAAAATTATGCTATTATTGATCACCATAGAATAGGAGGAGTGATACTTGGGTAAATAATCAAAAATACTTCAAGTGAAAAAAAAAAATCACAGTACATTATTTAAGCTGGGTCTAGAATATAGGAATCTTTCTAACCAGCGATAAATAGCTCTCACTTAATAATTTTGGTTTGGATAACACTGCCAAAGAAATAAATGGCAAAAGGCTTATGTGTTACTGAATAAGTCTTGTGTACCTAATACCTATTTTATGAATAGGTAAATATATATTACACATTTTCATGCCTCTTTTAAAACTGATATAAAAGCCTGATTGCGGCTTTTTTTTTTAATTGACACTCATGCTGTTTTCTAATATTCTACTTCAAATTGTATGGTAATCAACCACAACATATCAAGGATCATATTATTGCCAGACTATTTTAATTTCTTTTTAAATGCATGCCATTTAATATCAAACAGAGATAATGTATTTTCTCTGAAACAAATATAGCATTTAGGTTATCATTAGCATATTGACTATCTGTAAAAACTTCCCTTTTAGATAGGTATCATTTTCAGGGAGGATTAGGTCAACCAGCTTATGTCTCCTTTATCTGTATCTCAAGGGCATTCAAGAAAATAAATGTGAGACTTTTTAATCCTACAGTTTTAACACTAGGTGGAGCCCATTTCCCAAACCTTAAAACTCTCCTTAAACCAACTTCTTATAAACCTAGTACAGTATTCAGTCATGAATAAACACGATAAATATCAAGCAGCTGTAGTCATTGTCATCACATCCACAGGGCACACTAGCTAACCATAATTTTTCTGCATAAAACAGGTTTTAATACTGGGCAATGGCAAAGGGAGTATCTGGAAAGAAGCATTCAAATTCTTCTACAGATATTGTATATTAGATGTGGGGGGGACGCTACTATAATAAACTAAAAATATACAGACTTCTAATGTTATATGACAAACAATGTTGTATTGAGACAGTTGAGAGACTAAAAATCGTTTAGTAGATATCCACATATTTTGACAGCAGTTTCGACTCAGTCTATGCTAGTATTTTTTAGTTCCAATCTAATCCATTTTTCCTCAGCTTTCACTAGTTCTAATAAAAAGCTAAAATATTTTGGAATGCCTTTGAAAACATGTCAGCTGTCTCATCCCAGCTGAACAATTGATTAACTATAGGTAAGTGATCTCTGTTGTTGGTGCTACACAGAGCACAGCACAGCACTATTCTTAAGAAAGACAGAGAAATGCTAAAATACCAGTATCCAAGTTGGCTCTCACTCACTGCTACTGGATAAATCAAGTTACTGGTATCTCTGGCTCCACTACAAAAGCTTGCTAATTCAGCTAGACACTGCATCTGTCTAAAAATGCAAAGGGAAGAGGTTGGCAACCCTTGTCTACTGCTTAGATGGTTTTGCTAATATACCTTTATCAATCTATCAACTTAGTACACAAAGTTGTGCAAAAGCTCACATGAAATACTAGGCCATATGAAGTTCAATTTTGCTGACAGCTGAACTATTGTTGATTACTTCACCCTTTGAACAGTACAGCCTATTGACCTCACCTAACTCTTT
>NW_005842377.1:1344770-1356182 GCF_000455745.1 Alligator sinensis
CTTAATCAAGGTTAAGATAAGCATGAAGGCAGTTCACAAGAGACTTCATTTTGTTCATAATCAGTGATCCATCCAGTTCAGCTAAATTAATCATAGAAGCTATATTTTGCATTTGTCATATTCCTCCATACTTTTCACGAGGGCACTGGTCTTGCTTGAGGAAATTATTACTAATCCAAATTAACTGCTGGCTCCTCAACACTACTTCCAGAGGCAGAAATGAACCATCTCTACAGACAGGTGCAAATATTGCAAGAAACAATCTGCTTATTTATTATAAAGTGCTAAAATGTTCTACGGTAATCCTGACCGTACATCCTGGTTAAGGAAAGGAGCCACAAGTAATTTATGGACTACAGCTATTGCATTAGCTAGTACAGGCAGTGGTTGAAATAAACCAGAGATTTTTATATGAAGGATATACATAGATAACGCCTCTCATTCACCGTCATAAAAGTTTCTTAGGAGCAACAGCCCTGATATTGCCAAGGAATATGTGGGGGTTGATCCCATGTGTTTGCATTTTTTTCCAGGTTCACGGACAATAGGATTTTTGTCTTTAATAATATAAAAACAGTTCCAATTAAAGCTTTCAAATATTTGTATTTTAAAGTACAAACGCAAGGTTTGCAGAGACACCAAAATTAGCATGGGTACTTCAGTGATATTCTGCCTGTACCAGTTTACCCTGCTTCTCGGCAATGATAATTTCACTAGCAGGGGCTTAGATGAGCAGGGTTGGCACACAGTAGGTCAGCAGTTTTACCAATCCCAGAAACTAAGCAGTCCCTGGCTGAGTTGATGCTGCTATCGCCATGTGCTCTGCCTGCCCCAGCTGTTATTCTTAAAACAGCAGCAAACAGGTACTGTTGAGGAGTTCTTGGCAGGGGTATGCTGCTGGAGTGAAGACACTATAGCAGCGAGGAGCAATTCTGGCACCCCTCCTAACCTGGCCACCAGGGTGGGTGCCCCTCTCATCCACACTTAGTTATGTGTCTCTTGCCCAGGCAGACATCATGCTAATGTGGCTACACTAGTTACAATAACCAAGCTAGCTTAATATCTTTACACAATGCTGCACTACGCCATATAGACATATCCCCACATTACAAGTCTGTGCATACTTGAATTTTTTTTAAATCCTCCTCTGCCTGCCAAACTGGCATAACTGATATGCTTTCTATTTAAAATATGAATGTTATTAAAATATACAATCTGAGATGTATTTTTAAGCAAACATGAAAATAATTTGTACTTATACTTCAAGGCCTGATCCAGATCACTTTGAAAGCAACAACATTATTTGACTTCAATGGTCTCTCATTCTGACCCTTACTGCAACAGAGCAGTTATTTTATTAGTATATTATTAGCATATTGACCTTATGAATCAATTGTTTCCTCATTTTGCTGACACCTAAAATAGACCACAGAAGCAGTTTTTTCTAAACAGTAATGTTTAACTACTTCCTTATCGTGAACACTTTCCTGTACACGTATAATTTAGAAACCTTTGCCACTGTAATTTTCTCTGCTTCATTTTCTTTACAGCTAAGCCTTTGTGTGTCAGACTAAATGTGTTCATCAGCACTATTATCCTTGCAACAACTGAAAAAGAACAGCTATGATAAAAAAAAAGAAAAGAATCAAAGGCTTTGCATATATATAAAAGAAATTAAAATAAAAGGCAAATTCTTCAGCTTGATCTGCCTGCATTGTAGATGAGGCCAATAGAAAGTGAATATTAAGACAATTGTTCTTTAAATACAACTATGAGGACAGTCACTGTTCACCGACATGTGAGGCGACTCAAGTGGAGGGAAACCTCAGGGCTTTAGCTTTTCATAGCCAAGGATGCTGGGAATTTTCTGGCCATTGCACTTTCCGCCTCTGGAATGGAAGGATGCAGCATGCACTATTTTTAACCTCGGCCACTGATTTCAGCTGGTTATGATCAGATGAAATCAGGGTCAAGCACACCAAATTCTGATGTCAGGTATGCTGGGATAACAATATAAAAATGAGCACCAAGAAAGGGGTGGATGAGATGTTTCAAAATCTCATTTGGAGTTGTGAAATCAATACTCTAGTCCTTGTCTTGAGAACACATGTAACCAAGGTAAGTGAGGCAGTGGAAAGACTACTTGAAGATTATCTTAATTCTTCATAACATAACAAATATTGAGCAAAATCTGTTTTATTCATGCAAATCACACACACACACACACACACACACTGCTAAACCAATATTAAGTATCTGCCTATTGTTTTACTGCTTTAGAAAAAGAGAGAAAAAAAGAAAATGTTAATGTGCATCTTGCTTGTTATTACAGGTTAACCTTGCACATTTCAAAGTTATATTTTATTAAATTTTGGCTAAATTCAGATAACTAAATTATTTACGGTACTTGAGGAAAGCAAGACTGAAGATAAAAATTAGATGATGCAAAGTTCATTCACTTTGATAACATCTAGTTATACCACACTGAGGTACACGAAGTACAATATTCAAGTCTGCCCTACAAACATGACACAGTAGTAAACATGGCATCTCTATATAGATACAACACATATGTTTATTATACTTTTGTATTATAAAATACTAAATACAACTACAGCAACCAAAAACAGAATGACATACCTGCTAAAATTAAACAATACAAAGTGAGTTTCAGTAATTTTCTGACTTAAGAGATTTTATTTGTGTATATGGCAGAGTAAACATGCCACACGTGTATTTCTGGGCACAGGATCATTACTCTCTCAAGCTGATCAAGACTTCTTAGCGCATCAAAGAATAGAAATCTGAAGCTGCTCACTGCGACTCAGTTATGAAATTACCTTGCACCAGTCATGCAGAAGGCCTCTTAACTGCATTTCTAGCTATATTTCCAAGCAATAACAGATATCTAGGAGGAACTAAGAAATGAGAAAAATGCAATAGAGCAACATACATGTTCACCCAGCATGAAAGTTCATATGAAAAATGATTATGACCACTTACCATCCAGGACCTTGATATCATATTATTGCCTGAGACAAAGGCTCTCATGGCATGAATCATGTCAATAAAAAGCATTAAGAGACTTTACCCTGCAGATATTTATTTTTATTCGAGAGTTCTTTATAACTATGCTCCAGAAAGCAAAACATCAAGTTTGGGTCCCATCATTCACTCTTCTGCCACCAGGTGAGCACCCTGGGTGTGCCATGGTTTGAATATGTCTAGCCAGTGACAAGAACAGATACCTTAAAAGGTTCTTGAGCAATCTCTCAGCTTCAGTTAGATGCTTTGACAGAAGAAACTGCGAGGATAAACAGGTGAGTTTATTGGGAGTGTTGCAAATAAATCTATCCCAGCTCTGTGAAAGCAACATATCTGAAAAGTTCAAGAGAACACCCTTTCTCCCCCTCTTTTTTTCTGATTTTTAGCTGGCATGCAGAAGGGATGTCCTTGATCACCACAAACTAATTACTAAATCCAACTACAAAACACCAAAAGTCAGCTAATGGCACAGCCCATGCATACCTGAAAAAACATTTTACAGAGAATTAAAGCACTGGAAGACAAACCAACTCACATTTTTCCAACTATTTGCAGTTCTGTGGCTAATCTAGAAAACACCACTCTTAAATTTGAAGCTACATTTTACAGCTCTGGTTTAGATTAAGCATGTATGTTCATCAGTGTACAGATATCATAAAAAGCCAGATGATTTCCCAAACTGATCCTACTAGTCATAAAGAGCCGTTTTAATCCGTGAGCCCTAAATAAAAGATTCATGCTGTTGTATCATAATGACTGTCAAACATAAAAGTTAAACTGTTAATTAAAAAAAATTGTGTATGGTTTTTTAAAACTAAAAACATTTGAAGAGCTTTTTCAGGAAGGCAACATGATGCTTATAACAATTCTAATGGAATATTAACATTTCCCTGCATCTTTCTGGAATGGGCATCTTGGTTGATACGTCTGCAACAAATAGTATTATCTGCAGCAATCTAGCCAGTGTTAGCTGGAAGTCTAAAATGCTAGTTTCATCTGCAGGCAACAATAGTATTTATCCTGACACTGGTATTCTACCTTCAATTTGTGTGCATGCCAGTGTAACACAACTATGCTGCTTTACTTTAAAGTATCTTACTCAGGGCTACTTGCACTAGAAATTCTATTCATACCAACTTACAGTACAATACCTACTGCAAGTGCTCCATCACCACATAACTTGTAGTGGCTCACATAGAAGGTGACATCTGTTATGAAAAATGAACTGCTTCATACAGTACAGTTCTGAAGACACATAATAAGTTAATGGTTTTTGATCTGAATGATTTACAGAAGCAACTGAATTAAGTGCAATAAATTGTTATTTGCAGGATAGTTTAGAAATGATTTTCTTGTAAACAGCAATGGACGCATTAAGAATTAATTATCATAATGTTAAATTTCTTCATCTTAATATCAAAACAGAACTTGGGGGTGGAGGAGGGAGGAATGACACAAACAATAAGGGACAGAATCAATAAAACCCTCCTTTATTAAATCTTTTCATAAATTACCAATGCTTCCATCCACTGACAAAACATAAGCAAGGAAATGATTAGAATCCTTTTCAAGACTCACCAAAATTATGCACATCCCAAGAGCCAGCATTTGATCCAGCATTTCACATCCATGTTGAAGCAGTCAATTACAATAATTCATAGAAAAAGAAGAGAAAAATTAAAACAGTTTAGTATTTCAATAAACAATGTTATTGTTTATATTTAAAAAATGCACATTTTATATTTTATAAACATTTTCTACCAATTGACTAAAAGGATTGAACTCAGAAAAACCTCACTTTATAATTTCTTATAGTGACAGTAAAAAACCCAGTAAGAGTGTGGTGTGTGGTTAAAAAATTAGGATTTGGTAGCAGTCTAAGATTATCCTGTAATAAGGGCTTGACAAGTTTACACAGGAATGACTAGGCATTTCCACCATGCACAGAAAAGGAATATTGTTTTTACACAGAATACGCATTTCATATAAAATATCACCGTTAATTGTGATATATGTAATTTGGTAAGTTGTAATAAAACAGAGAGAGAGAAAATAATTTAAGGCCACACAGAAGTAATTCTTAGGATTCTAATGCATATGATTAGGTTTACTGGGAAATAGGAACAACTTTGTGTGATTAAGAGCTAGGTTAGCCACCCCATGACTAGCTTCCCCAAAGTCTCAGAAATGTAACTGCCGGAACCAAGGTAATGAAGGTTTTCCATAAACCAGAGCTATCAAGTACCATTTCTATAGCCAAAAATGATCCAGAAAATAATTTCTGCCTTACAGATTCACATGACACAGATTTTCCCAACCTTCCCCATGTCAACAATGATCTTATAAATAATCAATACAACTCTTCCATGAAGTGAAGTATATTGCAGTATTTATTTTTTAAAATCCTTATATAACTACTTGTATTTTGTTTCCAGTTTGGATGGGGGGGTTAAGGGAGGGGGGGCGAAATTTCTTTTTAGACATGTATTCTTATTTCTAGATGCCTCTGACTAACCTGAATATATTGTGTGTGCATGTGTAACAGCACATCACAGGTCCCATTGCCCCCCTCACCACCTCCCTTTACTAGAGAATCTGACTGTTCCAGGAAGGCAAAATGAGTGGTACAACAATGACGATATTGAACAGTACTGAGCCAGATAAAGAGAGCATAATGGCCTGCAGAGGATAAAGAAGGAAATGAAGGAAATACTAGCTATATATACTGGGATTGTCTCATCATCAGATTTTAACTGCAGCATTAAAAGTGCCACAACTGAGTATGTGCCAAGAAACCAAAGTGCATTACGAGTGCCTCACAGCAGACTGGGCAGTCTTCCCATCTGATACTTCTGGACCGTCTAGAATCTCCAAAACAACTACCCTCAGGAAATACTCAGCAGTACTCTAAAAATTTTAAAGGCCACATTGCCTCCCTGTTGGGGTGGCTTCTCCTTAGCTAAGCAGAAGCCGACTGAATCAGTATTCAAATGTCTGGAAAACATAAGGCACTTCGAGCAGCAGTGCTGGCACCACAGAACATGGTGGCCATTATCACCAGGAAGGACTAAACAAGGGGCATGAGAACATAGAAGTACAAGGAATGAGACTATGGGCAGCAGCAAGTAGGGGATTTCTGCTGGAAATCTGTCAGAAAAGAATGAGAAATCAAGAGACTATGAAGTAGTATGTTAACTAGGTTGAGATGCAGGGAAGTGTGGCATGACAGTGAAAGAGAATGAGAGGAGAAAGCAAGGGAAATTGAGAAGGAAGGAGTAAATGACTATGTGAAGAACATGATTAGGGAAGGTGCTTATTTTGTATAGGTACAGTGAGACAAAAGCAGATAGTGGCAGCTTCCCACACCCTCAGGGACAGAAAAGGGTGACTGAAATGGTGAACAGAACAGCTTGCATTTCTGAGTATGTATTTAAGGCTTAATTTCAAACCTTAGTGATAATAACACATGAGCTGTAGGTGGGCTGACTCTCACTAACAGCTCAAAAATCAAAAGGTATGTGAAAAACCAAGTGGTTTATATATCAGGATTTTTAGGCTAACCTTACGATTTTTGGAGCATCTGACTCATGGTTCTTGAATACTCAGAGTTGGTAGGACTGGGGAAGTGAAAGGAAGTGGGAAATTAAAGTGTGGGAAATCGCCTTAGACTGCTACATGCTAGCTGCTTGATTTAGGGTGAGAAGGGCAAAACATGTCTACAGAAACATTTTTATTCACAATGCTCTCCATCACATGTGCTCTTAAACCCTGCTCTCTTCATTTGTGCGTGACCCCAGTCACAAAACTGAAAATGTTGGACCAGCTTCAGGCAGCAATTTTAGGGTCAATTGCTTCTTCACCAGACACTGAAATCACAATTTTTCAGGCATCAAATTAACTGTGAATGTTTTCTATGAGAGCGAAGTGGTGTGGGTGTGCACATGTCTGTGTGTGCACATGCGTACATTGAAAGACAACATATTTTTAAGTTAGAAACATCGATTTATGTTTGTTTGGTTGGGATCTAACACCAGTTTGTGTTTTATAACAGATTGGGAATGACATTTCTAGTCGGCCTATTTGGTGCTCACGGCAGTAATTCACACTTCACTCCACAAATCCTACATGGAGTAGGCTTAGAAGTGTAGTGCAGGATTTTAGCTATTTATTTTTTAGTTACATTAGTAAGTCTTGCAGCTTAACTGCCTTTGAAAGTTACCTTTGAAAGAATTGTCTGATTTTATCTTTGGATTAGGATGAATTCAAAATTAAGACTCAAAACAGGATCATATAATGCCACTGCACTGAAAAAAATTACACATAAACACACTGCATTATCAGTCTTAGTAAAGTCATCTGCTCACATTAAAATAATAATTTAAAAGATCATACTTAAAAAAAAAAATTGAAAGCCTTAATGCTGAAAATGGTTTCGTGCTTATCCAGTTACAGAATCTGACTACTCGTGTAGTGAATACTCATTTGTTACGGTTTGCATGCTTGTACAGACAACAACAACAAAAAAAGGTAATGAAAATTCTCATTACTACTGATGGCTGAAGATTTGTGCTTTTACTGTATGAGCTGCTACAGATGAAAAAACTTCACTAGAGAATAACTGGATGTACTTTATAATTACAGTTTATAATTGATTATACTAGACATATATTAGCAAATTCTTGAATTTCAAAATATTAAAAAAAATGGAAAGAGCTTTGGCATGCATAAAGAGATGGCTTCTTTAGCCAATGTAAATGAAGGGAAGTGCTAGTCATGGTTAAAATATGCTATCTTGAAAAGAAAGATGAGGAAATCAAGAGTGCTATGAATATTTAAAATATCCGAAAAAAGTTTAATTTGCTTTTCTCAAACAAGAGGTAGGCAATCTATGTTTTTCGTTTGTTTGTTTTTTACTTCAGGGCTGTGATACCAGTTTCTGCAGCTTGGTATTTGACCCCAAGCTTCAGTGCACATGAGAAGTTGAACAGAACATTATCAAAGTTCTCTGGCATTGACATTCTTTTCAGTAACGTAAAAGGTAAGTGGATAGTGATAAGCCCAAACCTTTCTGCTTTCTCACACAGAAATTCCAAGCTCAAGAGTACTATCTCAGGCTGTGATGTCACCAAATCTCACAAGTTAAGCAGGGCTGGCTCTGAATACTATTTGGTAAACAACCCACAGGATACCCTAGACAGTGTAGTACTTAGGACCCACTAGGTGGCATTCTTGCCACAAAGTCATCACTCCCACAGCACAGCACTTCAGCACTGATGTTAGGGAATACTGCGCTATCAAAGACTTCATCTTTTCTGATGAAACAGGAGATTGCGGTGATCATTAAACTTCTGTATTAGCCCCAATACTCTGGCCAAATTGTAGCTTTGTTCATTAAATCCTGCCTCCACAAACTTCTAGAGTTTCAATACTCTTCTTCAGTTCTTGTCCTAAGCTACTGTCTAGTATTGGTGTGCACTCTTAAATTGCTCATGTTCTTTTCCATAGATGGCAATTTTTCAGTAAATGAAGTGATCCTGAGAGAAAGTCTATTAAGCACTCTAAATATTTCTGGAATGAAAGCAATACCTAACTCAATAAGAATAATAATAAAATAGAGCTGCTTTCAGGCTTCAGCACACTTTCTCCACTAAGCACAACTAACCAGCCTTTAAATAATAATCCAGAACTTTTGAAGGTTTGCACAAATGGTCAGAAGCAAACTCGTCCTACACTATTAGCAGATGGAGGTTGGGTCGTGCCAAAAGAAAGGTCATTTTCCTTCCATTTAAAATGAGGTCTAATTTCATCTATGTCTTAAATGTCATAACACATCCATATTTGATCTACCTATTATTCAAATGTACTACTTGCACAAAAGAAGTATTTGCCTTTCCTAAATCAATAACACCACCTATACTTGCTCCCTCTTAAGAGAAATCAGTTCGGAAGCATCCATCTAAAAAGGTCAGTTCTATGTGCAACATTTCTGTTCCAAGTCCAAGAATACCTCATGTCAGATTGAAAGATGCCTTCCCAAGGTCATTTTGTGTGCCAATAGGTACATTATGAAGCTCTAGAACGGCAGATAAGGTTATGTTGGATAGTGAAGTGCCTTCATAAGCTTGTTCTGGGCAGCAACATACAACCAATACTGGAACAAAGGGCTCCCACAACATGTTCTTTTTTAGAGTCTGAAATAAATCTCAGCTACTGGGTTCTGTGCTGTTGCAGGAAGGAAGGATAACAGGTTTTTTTCAGTCCTTAATCCATTTTTCCATGCTCTTTTATGCTTACATACAACACAGAATAAAAAAACCACTGACAAATACGTTTATATTAAGTACACTTTCTAGAAAGGTACTTCTGTTACTGGCAAACATTAACGTACACTTTCAAACACAGTTCCTGAAAAAATATATTGTTTGTATTTATAGGATATTACAGAAGATGCCTCATGGGATTTGGCATGAGGGAGTTTGGGGAAAACCCTTTTTAGTAGTTACATCAAATGTCTTCTCAGACAATATTCCTTAAATGCCTCAGCCTAGGTAAAAGATATCTGCTCTTTGGAAGTACTTTAAAAAAATCCTGTATTTTTGTAATGAACAGTTCCACAGGGATGACTCATAGAGCGAGGAAAGACCAGGTTGTGGGGGTGGGGTTATACTTATACATTATCCATTAGCATTTCTGAACTGCATAGTAGGATTGAGATTTTTCTTTCTTTTCATGACAGTCATAGAGAAGTAGAGCTGGAAGGGACCTCGAGAGGTCATCTAGTCCAAACCATCCTATACAAACCATAAACTAAATCCTATATAAGACTACGATCAACCCTGACAAAATACAGATCCAACACCCTAACCTACCACAGGTAAAGCAGGAGGACCACAGCAGCCAAGTACAAAACCATTTACTTGGTAAAGCTAGTTTTGCAAAACTCCAGAAAAAGCAGAGAAATGATCTCACTCCCTTATTACCCCCTAGCAGACGAATTCTATTAAGGTTCAATTCTACTTAAGAACACTGATTCGGTGTCCCCAAACGCCAATGCCAGGGGATATAAAACAGCATGGACAAATCAAGTCAGTCAGTGCTTTTCACGGTTACTGGAATTCCCCAGATCACTGGGGATCCTACAACCTGTCACAAACGTTTAGAAAAATGGCCTCCCAATGCTGACCTATACATGAAATGCAGAGCTCAAAAGGCAACGAGTCTCGTACTCCAGCCTCTGCAGCTCACATGCACTCCCTGATGCATTTTAAACAAATCACCACTTTCCCTCTGCTCCTGGAGAAATGTTAGTCATAGCTAAGGATACCAGCTAAAAAAATGCTACACAAAGGAACACGGGCCATGAAATCAATAGTTTTCACTTCCATGCCAGGACAGCTCCGAGAGGGAGCTTCAGGACTGACAGAGAGGACAGAAAGATGCTATGAATGAATAACTGAGTATTAACATTCCAGGCTGTAAAAAATAAATAAATAAATAAACCCAAAAGACTAAAAGGAGATAAATCAATGGAGGGGAAAGCAGTTAATCCACCAGTTTCAATGTAAAGACTGCCTCAACCCTGCCAGCCTGACCCACGGAACCTTGCACCTCCCTAGGAAATGCAACTTCTGGCATCTTCTTGCAGACTCATCTATTCAATCCCGAGCTAGGAGGGGCAGTAAACCACAAAGCGCTTCACATTCGGGTGGATTTCTCTGCCGCGCTGCCCAAGTGAGGGTGGCATCTGAGCCCTGCTTTGCACAGCCTGGGGTTCAGCCGGACCATGATGATCCTATCTATCCCCCAAGCTTTGAAGGCAGGTGGCAACTTGGGCAGCAAGGAGGCAGGCAGTGACAGATCCCACCTGCAATGTGCTGATTCAGGCCGCACCGTGTACTCTGCCCCCCGGGGAGCATATCCTCACATCCCCATCCCAGCCCCGGGGCTGGCACAAGCTGGGCACAGGGCAGGAAGGGCAACTTTCCGCAGACCCCACAGCCCCTACCACAGCCAGCACTCTTGGCAGCTGCTTCCCAGCTGGATTAGACCGGGACAGGCGGGAGGGGATTTTGCAGCCATCCGTGCTACATGGACCACCCCCGCATCCACCTCCGCAGCTTACAACCTGCCGTCTCCTGCCCAGCCTCCTAGCTCAGAGCTCTCCTGCTGCCCCCCGGGAGCCAGGGGAGCCGGCTCGGCCCCCGCCCGGCCCGAAGCAGCCGCCAACTCCGTGCGGGGAAGGAGCCGGGGGAGAGGAGGTAGGGGGCGAGCGGAGGCTGCGGGCGCGGGACCGGCGCTGACCTCGAGCCAAGGACGGCCCGGGGCAGTGGAGCATGCAGGCGCAGGGGCAGCAGGGCAGCTCAGCTG
>NW_005842377.1:1356262-1360079 GCF_000455745.1 Alligator sinensis
CCCCCCCGCCCCCCCCTTTTTGGGCCCTTCAACCCGCCGGCCCCGCCCCGCTCCCGCTCATTGGAGAGCTCCCGGCGTTTGGCCCCGCCCCGGCTAGCTGCTGGCACCGAAGCCTGCCAGAGGGCGGGTGGGGGCGCGGGGTGAGGTGGGCTGGTGGTGGGCGCCTTGCGGGGCGAGGGCTCCTGGATGTTTACTGTGGGGGCGGCACCAGGGATTTACTCCCGGGAGATCAGGTCCGGGCCAGGCTCCTTAAGAGCTTAACTGCCTGGAGGACACTGGCCCTGTGAGGGAAGCCCAGGGCACTGTGTATAGCAGCGCTGGGTTGTGGAGACAGGCCTGGCTTGCGATTTCAAATGCTGAAAGCAGGCCCCACTAAAAAGCCTTCAGGGCTGAGTTTCCTCCTTGCCATGTGTATCAGCTGCCCCCTGAGCCACTGCTCAGTGCTTCCCTCCCCTGGAAAAAGCTTGGTATTAGAGGGCTGGAAGCCATCAAACCTCCCCTCCCCTCCCCTCCCCTCCAGCCGCCTTGCTGAAGTTTCAGGTCGATATGCAGCTGTGAGGGATTTCCAGGCATGCCGCTTTGCTGTCAGGCCTGACAGAGCAAGCATGAAAAAAATAATAGCCAGAATGGGCCTATTATGTCATCTAGTGCCAATTTCCTCCCCTGGGTATATCAGGGGCTTGTATCTGCTGTACTGACTAGACGGCATTTCTCAACTGGTGGGTAGCAACCCAAAAGTGGGTTGCAAGAGTATGTGAAAGGGGCACAGACAAAGTTTAAAAATGGGTCGACAAACTTTACAATGGATTCTCCTTTAAAGGAGAAAAACATGGAAACCCTTGGCTTTTCTCTTGCAGACTGGCAGAGCTCCAGCCTCAAGGGGGTGCTTGGGGCCCCCCACATGCACACGCACCCCCTGCCCCACACGCTGGGGCCTGGGGGTGGGAGACAACAGGTCAGGAGCAAGAGGCATTGGGTTGGGACTGGCTATCGATGTTTACAAATAGGTCCTGGTACAAAAAATGAGAATGACTGGACTAAAGGGCTCTGATCCTGGCCCTGCAGCACAACACAAAATATTTTAATATCATTCTTAATGTTGTAAAGTGACAGTAATAATTGATGTATGCAGCAAGGGAATAGGCATCTAGTTCTTGATGTATGGAAACCATGAACTGCTTGGCAACTGTTAATAGTTAAGACTGGTGTTTTATAACTAGCCCTATTTTTTTTTTCCCCCGGGCAGTTGCACCAGTTTGAAAATCCTAGCTCCTTCTCCTGTCTTCCCTTTCCCTCAATGGTTAGCAACCCCCTGCCTACCCTGTTGTCCAAACTGTGTGTAACCCCTACCCATGTATGCACAAAAGTAAAGGGGAGGGCACAATACAGGAAGAGGGAGAGAAAAGAGGAGACAGCTGTTGTTTTTGTAGCCTGCTGAGTACAAAAACATTTTATGGCCCCCAAATATTGGTAAAAATGCTGCTGTGCTCTCCAGCAATTAGCCAGAACACAGAATCATTCTAGTGTTTTGGGTCATTACTGTCTGATGCTTACTTTCTAAAGGTAAGTCATTAAGAGCTACATTGTTCCTGACTCTATAGAGGTGCTTAAGGTAAAGGAATAATCACAACCACATTTCCCTGCGCTTCTACAGAGAGTTTATGAACAATCTGAGTCTATGTATTCAGAAAGTAGAAGGGACATGCAACTCTAATGCTCATTGCAGTGCTGCCCCCCTAACAGGCAGAATCAGCACTTTCTTTCTTTACTCAGGCAGCACAAACCAGTAGTAGGTGGCAATTGCTACAGAAAATACTATGTCTGCCCTAGGCAAGCTTCCAGGTGCTTCTGACAGGGCCAGCAATTTTCCCATGACGTGCATTATTGCTTAAAACCGGCTGTAATTCTAAGGTTCAAAGGATGTGTGCGCTGGAGATCTCTCTGAAAGGGGAGGTTGGCTGGCCAACTACCAGTGGCAAAGGTTGAAGTTCCACTTAGAAACTCTGTAGCGTAAGATTAATTCCTCATGATCAGCTAAGCTTGAGTTGACTCACCCAGGACATCTTGATATCAAAAGTGGTTGTGTCACAAAAAATCTGCTGGTTGTCTAGATTTTTTTTTCTGGGCAGCTATGTATAATTATTGACTTTGTACAGCTCTCCAAACTTATGTGCAAATGGTTAGCTAAGAAAAGCCAGATATGTAATTTGATAAAGTAGGTGACCTATCTCAAACTATCCTATTTTTTTTACCTGTTATTTGATGGGTTTTACATGGAAACTCAATGAAATCATTAGGACTGTGAAATAAAAAAATCTGTTGGCAAGACTGGGGCCTAAGAAAACAGGGTTTCAGATACTGTGGTGACCATGAAGAGTTTTTATGCATAGATGCTTCTAATACCTGAATTAGCTTGTTTAAAGACAGCTTGGGTATCTCTACACTACATTGCACTTTGCAGTGTAAACATACGGTCATGTACACACACACACACACACACACACACACACACACACCTGTTTATACAGTGATATGGAGGAGTTTGCTGCTGATTAGAGAACTAAAGACAAAACCACATTTGGTACAAATCAAAATAGATATATAGATTTAAGCAGATCTATGACAATGTATCCCGATCTGAGCGGGAAGGACCTTTCGGTACATTGAGCAGCAACTGGAGCAAATGTTATTCCTATGCTAAGGAAAGAAACTAGGGGTCTTTATTTGCAGCAATTAGGAGAAATGTTATAGAAGGAAGATTAGAAGTAGGAAGCAGGGCATCAGGGAAAGTTCTTGCTATATAAGAAGAAGCTAGAAGAAGCTTTGGGGAATTATAGGGCAATAATCTGAAAAAGTATATTGGTCAAATAGCTGAATCACACTGTGCCATGCTGGTGTAGGAAAAGGGCATTGTCAGTCATAGTTGTGGAAGCATTAATTAAAGAAGTTAATGGTAAGTTCTAAAAATACACATTGGAATGATCAGGATGCCTGCTGAGAGAAATCAGACTTTTTGTTTTTCTTAGTTTTTCCAAGATATTGTACTTGTTGGGAAATGTGAGTATTTTAGGATAGGTAAAAACATATGTTGTCAGAAGTACCATATTTTGGTACTTCAGACAAATTTTTCTGAGGCAATGATTCCATGGGTAGATAATCATTTTAACGCTTATTCATTGAAGAAATTGTGAAGGCTTTAAAAATTGTAGTATGTTTTGTATTAATATTTTTGCTGGACCATATAGGGGTTTCTCCTTTCTAAAATGATTGTTCCACAAATCTCTCATAAAGTTTATGTTACATTTTTGCTACTCTGTTTTACAAAATGGTCCTGGGTATGACAGTAAACTGCATTTGACTAGGAGGCCTGGTGGCAAAATGGTGGGGCTGTGTACCCCCCACCACTCGACCAGGAGATCACGTGCCGCTTTCGCCCGGGCCCCAGATCTCGCCCACCCGGGCTTTGCTGATGCACCCCGAAGTTTACCCCAATTGGTATCAAGGGGGACCCCAAAACTCGCCTGCCACAACTTTGATGACGTCTTTAGTGGGGGGGTCTTCCCTTGGGGTATCCCTCGGTGCTGACGCATTCCTCCATGGGCAATCTCGGGGCTCCGTCCTCCCCTACACCCCGGCCATTCGCCACCTTAGGGTCTTCCTATTCTGGCCTCTACTCCGTCCTCGCCTTGCATCCCTCTTGCCTCAAACCTCTGGCCATCAACAGCGGTCCTCGGGCCGGGCATACCTCCAGCAGAGCCGCTGACTTGGCCCCTCCCTCTCCGGGGTGCCGCTGGCCTCTTCGCTGGCTCTACCGGTG
>NW_005842377.1:1360219-1360593 GCF_000455745.1 Alligator sinensis
GGTCTGCGCGCTCCAGCTCTCCCCTCTCAGCCGTCCCATTGTCTCAGCGGGGCCCTCTTTTGTCTCTCCCGGCCGGCGTGCCCCGCCCCCGCCGCTCAGCCGCAGCCAGATAAATGCCAGGCTGACAGCCCGCGCCGGCGCGTGGACTCCTTTTGGCTCCTCCGGCCCTGCAGGAGGTAAGCAGGACCCTTTGCCACCACGGGGGTCTCCCAGCGTCCCCGCTCCCCTGGGACAGGCTGCTTGTGGTGGGGTAGCTTCTATAACAGGGGCGGGCTATTTTTTCAGGCAGAGGGCCACTTACCCAGTTTTGGCAGGCTGTCGAGGGCCACATGGGTAGCTCCACCCCTTGACAGGTGCCCCGCCCCTTGGGCAAC
>NW_005842377.1:1360689-1361125 GCF_000455745.1 Alligator sinensis
GGCTGGCCTGCCCCAGCAGGGAGAGGGGGGAGCTGGCCCGGCTCCATAGAGCCCCTGCCAGCTGGGACCCTACGCTCCTGCCACCCTGCTCTGGGCCCTGCCGGAACTGGCCCTGAGATACTGGTGCGGGCCCCGTGTTCCCACTGGCTCCTGCACCTGCTCACTCCCAGTGCCCCACCAACCCTGCAGTACAGGCAGTGGAGCAGCATGCAGCCCCAACCCTAACCCCCTGCTCACTGGCAGGGAAGAAGCTGGTGCTGAGCACAGGGAAAAGCAGCCCCTTGCCCGCCCCATGGTCGGCTCTCCCTGCTGCAGCCCATGGGGAGGGTGAGGGGCCACTTTTTCCCATGCTCAGCACCAGCTTGTAACCAGCCCTGCTTCCAGCCTGGGCCGCGCTGGCTCCAGGTTCACCCATCAGGGCTGCAAGTGGCAGGGG
>NW_005842377.1:1361442-1393464 GCF_000455745.1 Alligator sinensis
GTGTGCTGGGGGCGGCGGTAGTAGTGACGACTGGCCACGGGGTGGGTGAAGGGCCACTTTCCTCCACGCCAGGAAGGAGCAGGGAAGGAGCCCGGGGGAAAGCTGAGGATGGGGAAAAGTGGCCTCTCCCTTGCCCTGTGGCTCCTGCTCCCTGCTGCAGCCCCTCACAGTCCATGCGGGGCTGTCCTGAGCAGGCACAGACAGCCCTAGGCGTGCTGCAAGTAGCTGCAGTGTGGGGCACCAGCCACGGGGTGGAGTAGGGGCCACTTTTCCCTGTGCTCAGCTTTTCCCCAGACCACTTTTCCCTGGGTGTCTTCCCTGCCCAGGGTCCTCCCCTGCCCTTCTCCCCCCTTACCTGAGGTTCTAGTGCCAGGGCAGCTATGTGGTCCCGGGGGGGGGGCTGGGCAGGCCCTGCTGTTGTGGGAGCCCGCCGGGGCTTCCTCTGGGTCCTACTGCCCCTAGTCTCTGTCATTTTTTACTGGAACCAAGGGCAGATAAATATTAATTTTCTAAATTTTTTAGGGCCCTGCAGGCCACATAGAATGGCCTCACAGGCCATATTTTGCCCACCCCTGTCCTATAAAATACCACAATATTCCAACCTCCAAAGTAAGGCAAGGACAGGGCACCTCAAAGCCCTAGCCACCACTGCCTTGTGAGTACTCCTTGGCTGGAGAAAATCTAAGGGACATCACCCTGGCAGAAAGGTATCCTTTCTGAGGCATTAAGCAGTCAGCAGCAGTTCTTATCTGTTGATTTCTGGCAAAAGTTACAACCGTTTAGGCACTGAAGTAATGGACTTGGTCTAGCCTTTGGATTCTGGCTCAATGATCCAAATGGAGGATAATAGATCTTGAGCAGCCTTCACTTCTCCATACTCTTGCTTAGGCATATGCATCAACGGTCTTGGTGTGGTTGCTTACTGCTAAATTTACAATAACTTGGCATGACAACTTGAAGAAATGTGTGATATAAAGTTGAGATCTTGTGATAGGAAGGGCATTAATTTTTGTCCATGTTGTAAACACATGACACCCAAGAGGCTTTTTCCAAACCGAGTGTAGTGTCTGAGGACAATGTGATAAATTAAGGGAAGAATTTACAACATACTTCTAAAGGGTCATCTAACTAAAGAATAGTAGTATTTCAAGGTTAAACATTCAAGCATACCTGCAATGATTTACTGAACATTAAACCATCCTTGTTTGGGTAAACCCATTCAAATGTCCATTCTCAGTAGTGAAACCTTAATACAGTGTCATCATACATATGACCCACAAGCTGGAAATGTCCTGCAGAGCCCCTCTATTAAGCCTGCTGGCTACAGTGGGCCACTGGAAGTTGGGGAAGTATGGCTGGAGGGAGTGGCCTGTCACAAAATCTGGGGCCTTGGGTCCTAATGGGCATGGCAGTCAGTAGCAGGAGGGTGAGCAAGGGCTGACACACTCATCGGGTGCATCCACATATGCAAGCACGTGCACTTGGAGCAGCTCAAATAGGAGCAATGCAAATTTGAGCCGGGGCTTTTTGCCACAGCATACATGCTTGGACATGCACTTTGTTGTGGATCAAATTGTGCCACTTGGGGCAAAATAACCCTGCCTGGCTCCTCCTGGATCTGCAGCCAGGGGGAGCTAGAGCCCGGGGCCAGCACCCTGTGCTGTCCCCAGCAGTATAAAAAGCTGCCCTATCCTGGCCCCATCCATACAAAAGGCTGCCCTGGCAACCAGCTCAGGGCTACTTGCTCTCAGGAGCTTCTGGGGAGGAGCCTCTGGGAGGAAGTTAGCCATGCCCCTTTCTGTCCCATGCTGCTGCTGCTGTGGCTGGTTGCTGCAAGCTTGGTCTCAGGAGCTTCTGGGGAGAAGATGGCCAGGCTCTTTCCTGCCTCTGGCTACTATTAGCTGCTGGCTTGGTCTCAGAAGTTTTGGAGTAAGTTGGCCGCACTCCTTCCTGCCTTCGAGGGCTGCTGCTGCTGCTGTTTGCTGCCCCGCCCCGGGGGTGATCCTCTGCTGCATGCTGCTGCCCCCCTCAGGGAGGGGTCCACTGCACTGCACCCCAGCACCGCACCCCAGCTTCTGCACCCCTGTTCCAGCCTGCTGCCCAGCCCGCTGCCATGCCACAGTCGGGGGACAGCCTAGGGAGAGAGCCAGGACTTCCTGTGGGTCCCCCCCCCCCATCCCTGCCAGAGCCTAAAGGAACCTTGCCTGGCCCAGCTGCCTTGGCCCCCACTTTCACCAGAAGCACACCCTGAGTAGCTGAAATGCATGGCTCCTACCATTGCTGCTGCTGCCACTGCTGCTGTTGTTTCTACTGCTGTCCCCTCTCAGGAGAGAGGGAGATTCCCTGCTGCACCACCTGACACCACACCTGCACTGGGTCGCTTCCTAATTGACTGACTGCTTCTACCCTCCCCCACAGCTACCTCACTGCATCTGATCCTGATTTGTCTTCCTGCCTACTGGTCTGCTGCTGAGTGACCGGATGGAGGCCTGAGAGGCTTCTGGACAGATCTTCCACAAACAAAGCCCCCCCACTGTTCCCGCCATCTTTTATACCTGCCTCAGCCGCAGCCTTCCCTGTGTATTTTTTGCCCTTGTGTGTTAAGCCCTGTGGTCCACTCCCCCTGATCTGGTGTTTGTTGTGTGGCTGAGTAAGCCAGCTTGAGTTTCCCCAGCCCTTGTGTGTGTGTGTTCCCCCTCCCCTACACATTCTCAAAGCATAGGCCTCCCAGTTCTTTTTTCCCTGTGGGGCTGTGGCTCAGGGAGCTTCAGTCCCCGTCCTCCCTTCCTCCCTATCCCCTTTCCACCCCACAACCCCAGCCTGCCCCAACTAGATTCCCTACACATTCTCAAAGCATAGGCCTCCCAGTTCTTTTTTCCCTGTGGGGCTGTGGCTCAGGGAGCTTCAGTCCCCGTCCTCCCTTCCTCCCTATCCCCTTTCCACCCCACAACCCCAGCCTGCCCCAACTAGATTCACCAGCCCCGTGGGATATTTTATTTTTCTTTATTGTCTTCCCTGCCCTCATGTGAAACAATGGCAGAGCAGGAACCTTCCGGGGGGGCAGATGCCCCCACAGAGCTTCCTGCAGCCCCCACTATGGGGGTGGATCCCAGCCAAGCCCCCAAGAGGATTCATGTCCCTGCAGCCTCCACCCCAGAGGTAGAGTCCAACCAACCTCCTGCAGGGGTGGAGAAGCCTGCAACCTCTGCTGCAGGGGCAGGTGGGACTCCAGTAGGGAGACAACAGGGCCAGGGGATGACCCCTGGCCAGCGCCCCCCCCCACGGAGGGGTTCCCAAGCCCCCTCTCCCATCATCAGGGACCAAGGGCAAGGGCAGTTGGAAGGGCTCCTCTTCAGCATCCTCCACAGCTGGGGGTGGGAAGGGCAAGGGCCCTGCCCTGAAGCCTAGACCACCAGTGCCTGAGGGGACCAGGTGCACTACACCAGCCAGCACACCCACTCATCGTGTCTCTGGCCCTAGCTCAGGCCCCACCAACATGGCCCCCTTGGGGGGAACCACAGTTATGCAGAGGCAACTGAGGGGAGACCCAAAGCCGTCGGCCCTTCCAGCTTGGGCAGTGGGGACCCCTTTCCAACACTCACCCACAAGCATGGGGTGAAGTGCCAACTGCCCAAGTGGGAGAACCTGCACTTTGAGACCTGGTTCAGGCCTGGGTAATGGCAGCCTCCCGCTTTCATGGCAAGGGAGTCTTTTTCTTTGCCTCAGAGGCTGCTGCACAAAAGGCAGTGGAGAGGGAGCTTGTGGTGGAGGGCAAGTACATCCCCCTCAAGCATCTAGAAGAGCTGGGGACCAGGGTGGTCCTCAGCTCCGTCCCTCCCTATATCCCCAATTGGGAGTTATCTCCCCAGTGGTGGCCCTCTTATTGTGGGCTGAGACCCTGGCCTCCTCCACACGTGCTCTTTTTGTCACCAGGTCATGATCCAGCTGGTGGTGGGAATGCAGCTGGAGGCTGAGGGGTGCCTGGTAATTCCTTATCAGGGGGCCCTGGTGAGGATTTTCTATACACTGGGGGACCTGCGGTGCTTCCAGTGCCGTGCCCAGGAGCACTTGCATCATGAGTGCTCCATGGGCCAGGCGGGGAAGGCATCTGTGGGTCCCACTGGAAAAGGGGGTGCCCCTACCACCGGTGCCCCACCCCCCTCAGGCCCCCCTGGAACCCCAAACACAACGACGAGCCCACCCGTGAGCTCAATTGACCCCATCCCCCCAACCAAGTCTAGTGGAGTCCCATGGAGGGTACCAGCATTCGGGGGGAGAGAGAGAGCAGGGCTGCCCTGCCCCTAGTCATAACCCCATTGTGGCTGCCCCACCCCACCAACCTTCACCTTTTCTTGCTGGAGCCTGTCGGACTTGATGATCTATTGAGGTCCCTTCCAACCCTAACATCTATGAATCTGAGGACCACTCCATGGCTGAGTGGGTGCAGGTCCTCTCCAGACATAAAGGCAAGAGGAAGGCCCGGGGACAGCTGGAGCCCTCTGACTCCTCTCCCCCTCCCAAGACCACCACATGGGGGGAAGGAGTGGCCCAGCCTCCAGGGGTCTCCCCAGCTGTTCCTGACACCCCACCCCTGGGAAAGATGAAATGGGTGATCCTCATGGAGGAGGTTTCAGGGCTGCTAGATAGTCCCGAACAGGAGTCCATGGGGGAAGCCCTTCATTCTGCTGACCACGGCCTACCCCCTGAAACCACAGGCGCCGAGGCTGAGTCCTGCCCAAAGGAAGGCCTGGCAGCAGAGTCTCCTTCCTCTGATCTGGGGGATACAGAGGCCCTGGGGCTCACCCCAATGAGTTCTGAGGGAGGAGGTTCCCTTTTTCAGGATCCCAGTGCAGATGCCAGAGCCACCCTGGTGCCTGGTGGGTCTCTTCCCTCCCCCTCCCAGGAAAACCTCACCTGCAGCCTGTCCCATAGTCCCGCACCAGAGGGGGTCGTGGTAGGGTCCCCAAATCAACGGGCTGATCTCACTGGGGACCTTGCACAGACCTCCCAGGGCTCCAGCTCTACTCCACCATTTTGTGAAGGAGCCCCACCCCCACGCTTACCCCCACCCCTGTCATAGGGGGCTGCAGAGCTCTCCCAATCCCAACCAGTCTGGGGTCTTAGCAGCCTGGGGGGTTCAGATGGTGCTGGAAGAACCCTCTGAGCTCCAGGACCAGGAGGAGAATGCCCGAGAACCAGCAGGCTTCATGGACCCTGCAGACCTCTCGGTCCCAGCGGTCCCCAGGGATGAGTTACTTACATTTCTTGACCATGACTACACCCGCTGGTCTGCCAGCAAGGTACAGCTAGCCTTGGACCACTGGGGAGATTCTGAAAGCATTCTTGCCACTGCAAGGGCACTGGCGGGGGAAGGCATGAGGCCCAAAAGCTGCAAAGCCAGATATATAGGTGGGTCTGCAGTTTCATAGATGCCCTCTATGCATATGGGAGGGCGCTATGTGAAATGATGGGCCCCACACCAGGCGTTGAGATGCATGAGCCCCATGCTGAACTGTCTACTCCACTCCCCCAGCCATGAGGTGATTTAAGATCATGACTCTCAATGTCTACAGCTGCAGGGAGGTGGGGGGGTACTCCATGGTATTCTTACAGGAGACCCTGACGACTCCAGTCGACAAACCAACTTGGCAGCTGGAGTGGGGAGGCAGGGTCTTTTTTAGTCACTTCTCAGCCACCTCATGTGGGGTGGCCACCCTGTTCTCCCCGGGCCTGCAGCTCTAGGTTCTCCAGGACATTGAGGTGGTGCCGGGCTGCCTGCTGCACCTCTGGGTCCAGGTGTGGGGGCTGGTCCTGAACCTTCTGAATGGGTACGCCCCAGCAAAGGACCCAGAGCTGGCAGATTTCTTCCATCAAGTGGCCACATACATCGGCACCCTCAACCCTTGCGAGTGCCTGGTCCTTGGTGGGGAATTTAACGTTACCCTAGAAGTGTGAGACTGGTCAGGCAAGGAGCAGAACCAGGCCACCATGGGTGTCCTTGCAGAGATTCTGATGGACTACTCCCTGGTGGATGTCTGATGTACCTGTCACCCCACTGAACCCCCTGCCTTCACTTATGTGAGGGTGGGGGAGGAGCAGGCATGCCACTCCCTGTTAGACTGGGTTTATATCTCTTTGCTGCACTTTGCCTAGATCCACTCCTCTGGCTGACCCCTTTCAGCAATCACCACCTTGTCTGGACCCAGGCTACGCTGGGCCCTGGGCATCTGGGGTTGGCCTACTGGCATTTCAATGCCAGCCTGCTGGAGGTGTAGGCTTCAGGGAGGTTTTTCAGGAGTTCTGGCTGGCCTGGCAGGAGCAATGGGCAGCTTTCCCCTCGGCTCAGAGATGGTGGGATGTGGGGAAGGTGCGCTTTGTTGGCTTCTTTGCTGCAGGTACACTCAGGGGCACACCCGGCAGAGGGAGGCAGTCCGGGAGCAGCTCAAAGTGCTAGAGCTGGAGAGGTGCCTGGCCACCAGCCCAAACAACCCACCCCTTTGTGGAAAGTGTCAGGAGAGGTGGGAACAGCTTTGTGCTCTGGATGACCACTGCGCCCGCAGTGCATTTGTCCGCTCAGCTCACGCATCCAGCTCCTTCGGGAGATGGACTGCACTTTCTGCTTATTCTATGCCCTGCAGAGGAGGTAGGGGGCCAAGAAGTATATCACCTCCCTTCTGGCGAGTGACGGCACCCCTCACACGGATCCAAGTGAGATGCGCCAGAGCACATGGGCCTTCTATGAAAAGCTCTTCTCCCTGGATTCAACCGATGCTGAGGCCTGTCAGACCCTGTGGGAGGGACTCCCGCAGATCAGCGTGGGTGACTGGGACTGGCTGGAAGCTCCTGTCACTCTGGCTGAGTTTTCAGCCGCCCTCCGTCTGATGCCTGGCAACAAGGCTCTGGGCATCGACGGGCTGACCTCGGAGTTCTACCGGGCTTTCTGGGAAGTCCTTGGCCCAGACCTTACTGCGGTCTGGGCTGAATCTGAGGGAAGTGAGGAGATCCCCCTGTCCTGCCAGAGGGCCGTGCTAACCCTCCTGCCAAAGAAGGGAGATCCCTGCCTCCCTACACAGAGGGACACAGGACACGATAAGGAAATGGTGTCCCGTGTCCCTCCTTTGCATGGACTACAACGTGGTAGCAAAGGCCATCTCGCTGTGGCTGTGGTCTGTGCTGATGGACGCAATTCATCCCTACCAGACATACCAGAGAACTGGCACCAGCTGGAGGCAAGGGTGGTGGAGGGACAGGTAGACCCCCAAGACCCCCAAGTAGAGCAATGAGCCCATGCCCCAGTGGATCCCGCAGAGTGCAGGTGGGAGTGAGCCCACCTGCCACGTGTCACCCACTGCCTGGCCAAAGCTTTTGACCCAGTTGACCCCCTTCCCACCAGACATACACAGTGCCCAGACGCGATTCATCCCTACCAGACATACCAGAGAACTGGCACCAGCTGGAGGCAAGGGTGGTGGAGGGACAGGTAGACCCCCAAGACCCCTTCCCACCAGACATACACAGTGCCTGGATGTTCCATCTTCAACAACCTGTACCTGGTCCAGGACCTCCTGGAGCTAATGCACTGGGAGGGCCTGTCTTTCGCCCTCCTATCCCTGGATCAGGAGAAGGTGTTTGACAGAGTGGAGGCCTGCAGCTTTGGGCCTCACTTTGTGTGGGCTCTCCAGGTGCTGTACGCCTCTGCAGAATGTTTGGTCAAGCTCAACTAGACTCTGACGGAGCCCATCCCATTCAGGAGAGGGGTGCATCAAGGCTGCCCACTGTCAGGCCAGCTGTACGCCTTGGCCCTGGAGCCCTTCCTCATTCTCCTGCAGAAGTGGGTGGAGGGGTTGATGCTCCTGGAGCCAGCAATGCAGCTGGTCCTGTCAGGGTATGCTGACAATGTACTCCTCATGGTCCAGGACTCAGGTGACCTGGCATGTGTGGAGGGCTGCCAGGCATTGTACTCAGCAGCCTCCTCTGCCCGGGTCAACTGGGTCAAGAGCTTTGGCCTGGCAGTGGGTGACATGTGGCAGGTGGGCTCACTCCCACCTGCACTCTGCGGGATCCGCTGGGGCATGGGCTCATTGCTGTACTTGGGGGTCTACCTGTCCCTCACAAACCCCTTCCCACCAGAGAACTGGCACCAGCTGGAGACAAGGGTGGTGGAGTGACTCCGGGCATGGGGAGGGCTCCTATGATGTCTCTCCTTGCATGGGAGAGTGCTGGTGCTGAACCAGCTGGTCCTGTCCATGATCTAGGACTGCTTACACACCCTGCCTGTGCCCCCTAAAGTCCTGGCGGGACTCCAGAGACAGGTGTTGGAGTTTTTCTGGCCAGGACAGCACTGGGTTGCTGCAGAGGTCTTGAGCTTCCTCTTGCGTGCGGGCAGCCAGGGCCTGGTTTGCCTGCACAGCCAGGTCTTGGTATTCTGCCTTCAGGCCTGCAGTGACTGCTATATGGTGTTGATAGTCACGCGGCATGGGGCCACCTGGGGCACGCTTTCTTCCACCACTTCCGGGAGCTCCGATATGACTGGCAGCTCCTCAGCCTGCAGGGCTTCTCCCTGCAGGACCTGTGAGGGCTGCCAGATTTCTACCAGGCCCTCCTCCAGGTCCCCTGCAAAAGTTGCCCAGAGTGCCAACCTGCTTGTTGAGCCCCTCCTCTGGAACCCCCAGGTGAAGGTACTGATGGCAGAGGCGCCCCGGTTGCAACAGAGATTGATCCTGGCTGATGTCACCCATATTGGAGACCTCCTAGACTACGATAGGCAGGAATAGATGGACCCTTCTGTGCTGGCCCGGTGCATGGGTCTACCCATGACACGTACAACCTGCCATCTGGTCCAGGAGGTGAAATCTGCCCTACCTCCTGACACCCTTCTCTTTATTGAACAGGACCTGTGTGGTGGCAGTTCTCACCCCCCCCCCCCGCGTCCCCCCTCCACCCCGCACAATTTGTTGTGGGGCCAGCACCTCGCCCAGCTTCATGGAGCTCCCTGTTCCACCGCCTGAGCCAGCTGGAGGACACCAGACCGGTCCACTTTTCCACCATCCATCACTGTCACCTCTACGTGCTCGTGTGCTGCACTGTCCATCATGCTGCCCTCGCGTCCCGCCCAGACGCCAAGTGGTGGGACCTGCTTGGCAATAGCGTGGCTCAGGCACCCCAGTGGCTGAGTCTGTATTGCACCCTCATCCTATAAACCACTGGGGACCTCAGCTGGTGGCTCCTCCATGGAGCCATTGCCATGGGTGTGTATGTGGTGAGCTTCATGGACACTCTGGTCTTCTGCCCCTTCTGTTGGCAGAGGGAGACCCTGGCGCACATGACCCTCGAGTGCACCAGGCTGCAGCCCCTCCACCTCCAGAGCCTCCTCTTGACGTTCTGGTTTACTTTCACCCCCTACCTTTTTGTTTTTGTTTTGTTTTTGGTCACCCCATCCACGGCCCCACCAAGTCCCGGGACCTCCTGGTCAACCTCCTGCTGGCCCTGGCCAAGTGGGCCCTGTATTTGACCAGGAAGGAGGCTCTGGCCGGGAAGGTGCCTGGAGACTGTGGGGCCGTTTTCCTCTCACTTGTCCGTGCACATCTCTGGGTGGAGCACCAGTGGGCAGTGTCCACCGGCTCCTTGGATGCCTTTGAGGACCAGTGGGTGTGGCCTGGGGGGCTCTGTTTGGTGTCCCCCTCAGGCGCATTTATTTTCATGTTTTGGCCCTTTGACCCACACAACACTCCTATCCTGTTTTTTGCCTTTTTTGTCTCAAGAATTCTGTTGTGTCTTTCACCCATTGGCTCCACACAGTAGGGGCTATTAGTTAGCCAGGTGGGTCTTAGAGGCCATGATATTTGAAGGATACAAATAGACAGGAGCTTCTGGGGGTTTGAGATGGTGCAAGAGGCATGTGCGTGCTCATCTGGATACGCCCCTGGTTGTTGTCCAAATGCTTTGGCCATTGCCACTGCCATGGCCCCAAGCTCCTTGGTTGCTGGCCCCACTCCTGCCCCATGCTGGAGCTGCCACCATGGGTGACTGGTGCCTTCCCAGATGGGGGCACTAGATCGCCAATGAGAGGAGGGGCCCCAGAGCCTGATTGCCAACTGGGGAGGGGGGATCCCCCAGCGGCCGATCGCTGATCCCAGAACCACCAGTGCTGAAACCGGCAAAACCAGAAATGCACTTCAACCAGCACTTCTGGTTTCACAGTTGGTGCTTCGAGGGGGTGCACAACCAATCTCAGATGGTGCACGTGCACCCGTGTGCACCCCCTATGGATCACCAATGTCTGCCATCACATGCCCCAGGCCACAGATTGAGTTTCCGTCATGGCATGGGGCATGTAGCAGTGGTGGCAACTTTGACTCTGGCATGGGGCATGTGGCAGGAGCCAGATCTGCACCACATATCTTGTGCTGGAGCGGGAGCTCATGCTACCACCACTACATGCCCTGGGTTGGAGCCACAGCTGTTGCTGCTGCATGACCCAGGCAAGGATCCCTATAGTCTGGATCTTGCTTGGGACACAAAGTGAGTTTGACTTTGCAGGGAGTGATCAGGGAGCTGGGGGAATGATTGGGAGCTGTGGGATAGAACCAGGAACTGGTGAATCCAACTGGGAGTGCGGTGAAGCCCCTGTTCATCCCCTCAGCCCTGATCGTGCCCCCCAGCTCCCAATCATTCCTCCAGCTCCCAGTTTTTTTCCCCAACCCCTTTGGCTTCTTCTGGGGCTGCCAGAACTTCCTGCCTCATTCTGATTCAATTTGGATTCGGAGATATAGTCGCCAAATCAGGCTGAATCTGCTCCGAATCAAATCAGCTACCGAAGCTTTGCACAGCCCTAGTAACTACCCTCTGTTCCCTAGCCTCCAGAGTTGCTTACCTATAGATTCATAGATGTTAGGGTCGGAAGGGACCTCAATAGATCATCGAGTCCGACCCCCTGCATAGGCAGGAAAGAGCGCCGGGTCTAGATGACCCCAGCTAGATGCCTATCTAACCTTCTCTTGAAGACCCCCAGGGTAGGGGAGAGCACCACCTCCCTTGGGAGCCCGTTCCAGACCCTGGCCACTCTAACTGTGAAGAAGTTCTTCCTAATGTCCAATCTAAATCTGCTGTCTGCTAGCTTGTGGCCATTATTTCTTGTAACCCCTGGGGGCGCCTTGGTGAATAAATACTCACCAATTCCCTTCTGTGCCCCGTGATGAACTTATAGGCAGCCACAAGGTCGCCTCTCAACCTTCTCTTGCGGAGGCTGAAAAGGTCCAGTTTCTCTAGTCTCTCCTCGTAGGGCTTGGTCTGCAGGCCCTTAACCATACGAGTGGCCCTTCTCTGGACCCTCTCCAGGTTATCCGCATCCCTCTTGAAGTGCGGTGCCCAGAACTGCACGCAGTACTCCAACTGCAGTCTGACCAGCGCCCGATTTAGAGGGGAAGTATCACCTCCTTGGACCTATTCGTCATGCATCTGCTGATGCATGATAAAATGCCATTGGCTTTTCTGATGGCTTCGTCACACTGCCGACTCATGTTCATCTTGGAGTCCACTAGGACTCCAAGATCCCTTTCCACTATCGTGCCACCAAGCAGGTCATTCCCTAGGCTGTAGGTGTGCTGGACATTTTTCCTCCCTAGGTGCAGCACTTTGCATTTCTCCTTGTTGAACTGCATTCTGTTGTTTTCTGCCCACTTGTCTAACCTGTCCAGGTCTGCTTGCAGCTGTTCCCTGCCCTCCGGCGTGTCCACTTCTCTCCATAGCTTTGTGTCATCTGCAAACTTGGACAGAGTACATTTCACTCCCTCGCTGATGTAGACATTAAAGAGTATCGGTCCAAGGACCGAGCCCTGCGGGACCCCACTGCCCACACCCTTCCAGGTCGAAGCCGACCCATCCACCACAACTCTCTGGGTGCGACCCTCCAGCCAATTCGCCACCCACCAGACTGTGTAGTCATCCAAGTCACAGCCTCTTAACTTGTTCACCAGTATGGGGTGGGATACCGTATCGAAGGCCTTCCTGAAGTCTAAGTATACGACATCCACCCCTCCTCCTGTGTCCAGGCGTTTCAGCCTCCAGAGTTGCTTACCCAGTTGTACTGTTAATTCAGGAGCCCTGATGCTCTGCTGTCAGGAGCTTCCTACCTTCATGGCTCTCAGGCCTAGACTGCCTGACTGGCTCAGGCACAGGGCTTATATGACTCAAGCCCAGCCTCCTTCCAGTCAGGTGAATCGTGAATCAGCCCCCCTTGCCACCTACAAGCTGCCTTTCAGGATGCTTGCCCTTTTAAAAGGACAGGCACACCAGCCCCCCTGCCACCTAAACACTTTCCCATTTAACTGTTTATCTTAATTATTTTTTAAAATGTAAGCACATTTAAAATAGTTTGACCCAAAAAACATATTTTTCAATCACCAAAACTTGAAAAAAAATTGTTTTGCTCTATGCAGTTGTTTGGAATTACCACCACTAAATAAGTACTTTAATGCATTATGGCAAGGGTGTCAAACTCGCTTAGTGACCCAAATGAGATCCAGACTATAGGGTTCCTTGCCTGGGGCATGTAGCAACAACAGCTTTGTCTCCAACCCAGGGCATGGAGTGGTGGCAGCAAGAGCTCCAGCTCCAGCACAAGGTATGTAGTGCAGGTCTGGCTCCTGCCACATGCCCCATGCCAGAGTCAAAGCAGCCAATAGAAACTCCAGCTCTCCGATCATTCCCCTAGACCCTGCAGCTTCTCCTGGGGCTGCCAACACTGCCTGCCTCACCCCAGGGGTGTTGGGGGGAGGAGGGCAGCTGGGGGAGCAGCCAAAAGAGCTTCTCCTGGGGCTGCCGGCTGAAGTCAGGGCTCATCCAGCTACTCCCCCAGCTGCTCCCACCAGCACTGCCTGCCTGTATAGTCTATGGCCAATTAAGATGTGGTGCTGAATAGCTTCAGATTTGGCTGAATCTAATCGGGACAGTGATTCGAATCACCGAATTGAATCACTGTCCCTCCTAATTGCCAAATCCAAATCCGAAGTGAATACTTTCCACTTCGCACAGGCCTAATAGTTACCCATGGCAGAGAGAAAGACTTGTCTACACAGGCAGATGGCCTTTATTTTATGTTAAACCCAGAGAGGTTTTAGGTGTCTGCCAGAGAATCTTTTATTTAAGTTGTACTTGTGATTTAGCCTTGGGCCCTGCTGAGTACAGGCTCAAGGCATACTCAGAGAGCCAGTAGCCCAGACTGTCTATGTGGGGAGGCCCAAGGGATGAGGAGGGACCAAAGGTCCAGAAGGGCCCATGGCCTGAGACTGAGTCCAGGGGAGCAACTGGAGGTCTCAACTGGCCTGAGTGTGGGGCCAGAGTCCAGGAGGGGCTAAAGGTCAAAGAGGGACCACAGCTGGGGATTGCCAAAGCCAGAGAGCCTGAAAATCTTTATTGGCCCAGGATTGGGGTCAGGGCCCAGGGGAGGCCAAAGGTCCAAGAGGGACTGCAGCCAGAGACTGACAGGGCCAGGGACCCACAGTTAGGAAGGCTGGAGCCTAAAAGCCAGGTCCAATACTGTGGGCCTGAGCTAAAAGGCCCAGTGAGAGCATAAAGGGAGGAGGCTGATAAGGCCAAGACCCCTTTAAGGTGAATGACTGTACAATAACACCCACAAGGCATGGGGCATGGTGTAGAGAAGGACAGAGCCATACAATGAACCCTTAAGGCTACAGGTACCCTGTAGAGGCATGAATAGGCCAAGAGGGCCTATTTAATTTGAAGGCTGAATTGAGATTATTAGGGTCCAGGATGGACCCAGTGATTTCCATGGATTAAGGCTCACCTAAAGCCCATGAGCAGCCTCCCTTGTATAATCTTCAATAAGAACAAGGCATGGCAGGAGAGTAATCAAGGGAGGGCTACACTAGAGAGCCAGGCAGGAGTCCACGGCTACCAGAGAGCATCATGGCTGCCCCTCTGGCTCAACCTGTCATGTTTTACAATAAAAACAATGACAATTTGCTTTTAGAAAATGTCAAAATACAATGTTTCAGTTCTTTGGGTATTTTAGAGAGTTTTTTAAAACTAGCCACATAGTAAAATGTGTTTTTTTCACTGAAAAAAAATCCGTTGAAAAATTTCCCCAGTTATGCAATTTTCACACAGGTTTCATAATAGCTTTACACAAAAATGTACAGTTGGCCACAGTTGGATGAATTTATTATTTTATTATTATAAGTTCCAAAGTTATATTATATTTTGTGACCCAAGTGCTTAGTCACTATTGGAAAGAATATGCACTATTTCTGTTAAGAAGAGAACTAGTGAGATGGAGTCAAGTATTTATTTTGACAATCTCTTATTTACGTTCAAAGGATGCACAGAAAGTTCTGTTCCTCTGAATAAAGCAAGATCAAATGACAGGAGGCAGTTTTGCTTGTTTTCACTTCGAAGGCATTTTTTCCAACCACCACTCTCCCTAAAAGCTCTCTCTCTTGGCTTTCTCTCAGAACCATAGTATCAGTGCTTCTTTTGCTGTGGCCTTGATGTTCTGCACCTCTCTGCACACTGTCTGCTGCTTCTGGATGATACACGCTCTTAGTTTCACACAAATCAATCATGGTTCATGAACCATGCATTTGAATTTAGTCAGGTCTTTGGACTTCTATTATTTCAGCTATTACTAAAACAAAGGGGCATTTTAACTTCTCTCTAATTTAGAAGATGGTTATCATGCCCGTAACTCTCAGTGAGGTCTATGACTGCTATGACTGCAGATCAAAAGCATGCTTGCAAGAAGCCACCTTAACTCTAGCATATCAACAGTATAATTACACCTAAAGGACAACATTAAAAGAATTATGACATACTAATGGTATGCACATGAGGAAGAAAGGAAAGCAGTCAAAAAATTAGTACATGCAAGAATTCTGGTTGCTTATCTAATTTAATGTGCTCTCTTTCTCACAACCTTGTCATAAAAGGAGGTGTTGGTCAATTTGAACACAAAGTTTAATACTTGAATACTAACACATCATTTAAATGGGTGATTTACATTAATTTGGTTTGGGGTCATAGTGGTTATGTTCAACAGTTAATTCCATTTGATAATGGGTTCAGCCAGAGTGGAAAAGGGTGGGCCGGGCTTCTTAGTGATGACAGTGATGCTTTCAAGGGCTAGGTACAGAAGTTACACTTAACAGGCATTAAATATACAGAAAGCACTTTAAAGCCATAACAGAACAGACATTCATAGCACTTAAAGTGTTTTAAAAATGGCAGATGACGGTCTACGTTAATCCTTGATGGAAGTGCTATCAGGCTAAAGCAGTTTAGGTTAGAGTGGTTTTTTGAACATCTGTGCCACATCCATCACACATTAAGCCACATCAAATTCGCTGGCATCCCAGGGGCCCCTTACAAGGGCAGGCAGAACTTGTCTGCTCTGACCATGCCGGGCTAGCCCTTCCCCACCCCTGTTCCAGCTGTCACTGAGTCAGTGACAGCCTATGATCCTGGCCAGCTGTGAGCCATAACTTGGCCTGTGGGAGCAGGAAGGGGGGTTTCTGTCCCTGCAGATGCCTCAGCCCCATAGCACACCACAGCCCAGTCATGAGGGCTTCTTTCCCCCAGCTGCAGCAGTGTGAGCTCCCTGTGTCACTTTTCACTGCACTAGGAACTCTGGCATGGTAGAAAAGGAGCCCCCTTGATTCAGGGGGACCTAAGCTGGGAAGCTGGGGAAATACCTAGTAGGAGGGCTCTTGTTCACCACCCGTCCTGAGTTCTAGATGCAGTAAAAAATGGAGAAGGGAACTCATGCTGCTGCTGTTGGCTGAAGCAGGGGGAGAAAAGAGCCCCTCTGCTGGGTGAGCCCCCCACAGCTTCCTGTTTTGAGTCTTGCTAGGGGCCAGGCTGCCCCTTCCCCACAGAAGGGGGGCTCCTTTTTGCCCCATCTGCAGCCAGCAGTGGCAGAGTGATGTCCCTGCGCTGCTTTTTGCTGCACTGGGAACTCTGGCACTGGTGGGGGGGTGGGGGGGCAGGAAGGGCAAAGGAGCCAAGGAACCAGCCCTGCCCCCACAAAGACCCAAGTCAGGAATTTGTGAGTGGGGCACCCAGCAGGAGGCTCCTTTTCCACACACCCCCACCACCAGAGTTCCCTGGCATGAGAAAAAACAGTGCAGGGAACTCGCACTGCTGCTGGCTGTAGCTGGGGGAAGGGACCCACAACTGTTGCAAAGTTCCCCCCGCAGCTTGCTGGCTGGGGCATGAGGGGGCAGGCTGGGTCCACATGGCAGGAGGGCTTTCTTCCCTTCTCTCTTGTCCCTCCCCCCCCCCCCCCCCCCCCCGCCGCCTGCCCAGCTGGTGGAGGGGCAGGGCTGGGGCAGCCACTCTTGCAGACTCCTGGGAGGTGGCCAGGAGTATCCCCAACCTGCTGGCCTTGGCTGGTTCAGGCAGGCACCAATACTATACATGTCAATACTTCCCAGTACAGGTTGACCTTGTCTTTCCAGGTTTAATGACCATTTGAATTGGCTCTATTGGATCTTTATGTTACATGAAATGTTGTTAATTAGATACATTTATTATTAGTAGTGCTAATTTATTTTTAGTAATATCATGTCAAGGAGGCCTAGACATATGCCAAGCCTACTTTGTGCTAGCTGCTCTACAGAGTATGGATACACATAAATACTGGCCCATTCCCAAATGTCACTGACTGGGAACCAATTTACAGCATACACAGTGCTGTAGCATTCCAGGTAGATGCACTTTTTAGGCATTGAAGTGCTGTGGATTTGACACCAAGGGCAGGAGGGAGTATTTAGCCTAGCATTTCTCACAATGGGGTTGGGAAGGGGGGAGGTGCTTATACTCAGGCTTTGGGAGTCCCAGTTCTCTGGTTGGGGGAGTTTTCATTCTTTCTTTCTTTTTTTTTTCTTTTTGCTTTCCCTTCTCTCCTAAATATGAGTTCAGTAAACTTCAGTGGCCTGTAATTAGCTGAACTCTTCAGTGTGTTTGTCTAACTTGAACTGGCTATAGTGGTGGAGGTGCTTGGACCCAAACTTCAGGGTTCCCAGGGACTGGGGGAATAATGAGGGACTGTGGTTGAACAAGGAGTCAAAACACCACTGGATGTTAGAACAGTAGCTTTTATTAAACAAGCAGTGCAAGACAGCTCGTTGATAAACAGTATCAACAAAAAGAACAAAGTGGCAGTAAAGTTCTGGCTGTGGACCAGAGCAGCCAGTTACAACACTGGGGAGGGTAAGGAGTAATGCAGTGGGGGTTGCCTGGAGGACAGAGCAGACCGATGAAATTTAATTCTTGGTGTCCACACATAACCTTGACCCAGTTCATACAGCACCAAGTCAAAAGAGTACCTGATTTTCCAGGTATATTTTTGAATCATTCAAGGAGGCTTTTAAGGGGGTTGTGTTTAAACCACATTTAAAACATTCTAAGTGTTACATGCGTTCCTATCCACAAATGCCATACTAAAAGACACTTCCCTTCTCAAAGAGTTTGCAAACTAATTATAAGACAAAGAGACAGTAGTTTACAATTAAATGCTGGTTTCACATAAAAGTATATCAAATATATTGTATAACTATTTTATGTAGAGAAAGCTTGTCCTCAATGGTCTCTAAATAAGGGGAAATCATCACTAACACAGAACCTGGCAATACTCATCTTGGGTATCATCTGCCCCTTAATGCATAACATGGACAATACTGCTTCACCACAAATCTTCTTTGCCTTTCTCTCCAAATCTGCTCCTGAAAAACACGAATGTCTTGTTTTCCAGAAAGTCAAAGAAGGAAATTTGTTTAAATTCTATACTTTCAAAAAATAACAATAGAAGCTAGGGACGGCCTGGAATATATTTGGCAAATTTTAAGCAAAAGTTTTTGTTATAGTGACTGGGTATTGTTCATTAAAATGTTCTTGTCATCAGGGCTTCTTCTATGAGGCCATGATTATATAAGTAAAGGTTTATCGAAAGCTCCTATTATTTTTTATGACAACTCATAAATGTACATGATTCTTTCCAAGCAAGTAAGACCAGAACCCTGGCAGAAGAAATTTACAATTCAAGGACTGATGCTGTGCTTGCTGAAGCCAATGTGCATTTTTGCCATTGATTTCATTAAGAAAAGGGACTCTTACTATGCTACAACACTTGACAGCATATTTCTCATAAAGCCAAAATAAGAATAAACTGTATGGAAAATCAAGGCTGAGTTGTTTGGTCTGACACCAAGCCTGTTATTACAAAGTAGAAAGTTCATTCTTCTGCTTGTCCTTTGTACACACACACACACACACACACACACACACGTGTGCTGGTGTAATTAGTTCTAAACAAAAGCATGTTTATTAATTTTGCATAAAGAACAAGCACTATCTACAAACTGCAAAGTATATGCAAAAATGCAATAAAGAATTTACAAAGAATTGGCCAGATCAGGGGTCAGTAACCCCTCAGCATGCCTGCCAAAGCATGACACATGAGGCCATTTTGTTCATGCCACATCCAGCCTGGGCTCTGGGCAACTGCTGGGCAGCTACAGCAGGTGGGCAGGAGGCTGCAAGCCCTGATGCAAACAGCACAGGCTGTCTGGCAGGCAGCAGCTGCCCAGAGGCTGAGCCTGGGCCAGATGTGTCAGACAGCCACAAGCCTGCAAGTAGGTGCGTGGGGATCTGGATTCCTGGCCTGGCTCTTTGCTGCACATCTCTTGGAGACCACTGCAGGGAAGCTGCACTCCATTGCCGGGGGTTGCACACCTGCAAAGCCTGGTATCCACACAGGGGGCATAAGGGGGGCACAGTCGGGGGGAAGGTGGCACATCCCCATCCCTCCAGGCCCGGATGGGAAGGGCAGAGTGAGCTGTATAAGCACAGCAACCCTGCATAGCAGGCCTCCAGCCAGGTGGCTCCAGGCCCTGCTGGCTCCATCTGCATCTCTTCTCCCCATAGCTCATCCAAAAAAGTGGCTGAGGGAGCTGTGTGCTGGGCCTGAGCTGCAGCCCTAGGAACAGAGCAGGGCAGCTTTCGGTTTGGCTGCAGGGTCAGGGGAAGGTCAGACCCTTCCCTGCCTATGCCCTGGCCCCTTCCCCACTGTGCTCCCACAGGTGCACCTACAGTTGCCAGAGGCAATGAGAGGGACCGGGGATCTAGACCCCAGTGCAGCTGCCTGCAGGCTTGTGGCTGCCTGCTGCAAGCAGCCTGGGCTTTTTGGTGGGCTGCAGGGCCCTGCCCAGAGCCTGGCCTGCTTACGGCAGGTAGCCATGAACCTGCAAGCAGCTGTACCGGGGTCTGGAGCCCCAGCCCCACTCGTTACTGGCAGCAATTGCACACGTGTCTTGTGGGGCATGGTGGGGAAGGGGCTGGGGCTACACTGCCACAACAAGGATTGGGTCCTTCATGGCTCCCTTGCTGTCCACTCCTAGCACAAAGTCCAGGTTGCCAGGTTTTTTGGCATTAGACCCCAAAACATTGCTGACCCCTGGGCCAAATGATTTAATAGGACTACTGTAGCTATGACTTCTTTGATTGCATACTCATATCATATTCTGCCTTATGTTCTAAAACAATGATTCTCAACCATGGCACCATGGGGTGCCTTGAGGTCCTGTTAGGTGTGCAAACATGATTCACAAGGTAAACCCAGAGATTTCAAATAATCCAAAATGTTAAAAGCATTCTGACCTGTTGTGGTCTCTCTCAGCTCTTTGCAATAGCAAAATGCTCTATTATGTATCTGTAGTAAAAAAAAGAGTGAAAACTAAGAGCTGGTATTCTCTGAGGGGTGTCTTATGTCTAAGGAGGGGTGCCTTGAGTCTAATGTAGTTGAGAACCACTGGTCTAAAATAACCATATCCCCTGTGATAACCCAGTATAATGGATTTTCCCTAATGTGATTCTTTCTTAGTAGCAGAAAATGTATTTTTCCATCATTGCTATCAAGACTTTGTAGTTTTTTTATTTCATGAAAAAATTCCATGACAAATTTACTGTTATATGTTGCTCAGTGTACTTTGTTAATTTATTTCATAATTGTACTACAGTTTTATTGCATTTCATGGTATATTGGATAAAGATGAGCTGGAGAGAGGGAGAGATTTCATAGACATTTGGGCTGGAAGGGACCTCGGAGGATCATCAAGTTCAACCCCCTGCCCCAGGGGTAGGAAGACAGCTGGGGTCATAGGATCCCAGCAAGATAAGCATCCAAATTTCTCTTGAAGGCATTCGAAGTGGGTGCTTGAACCGCCTCTGGCGGCAGTCTATTCCAAACCTTGGGGGCTTGGACAGTGAAAAAGTTCTTTCTTATGTCCAGCCTGAATCGGTCACAGTGGAGTTAGTGACCGGTTGATCTTGCCATCCCTTGGGGCGCTCTGGTGAACAGACGTTCCCCCAGATCCTGGTAAGCACCCCTGATAAACTTATAGGTGGCCACCAGATCACCCCCGAGCCTGCACTTTTCCAGGCTGAATAGCCCCATGGCTCTTAGCCTCTCATCATAAGGTCTGTTTTCTTGACCTCTGATCATGCGCGTGGCTCTTCTCTACACCCTCTCAAGCTTCTCCACATCCTTTTTGAATTGTGGAGCCCAAAACTGGATGCAGTACTCCAGCTGCGGCCTCACCAAGGCCGAGTACAGTGGGAGAACGATGTCCTGGGATTTGCTTGAGAAGCATCTATGGATCCAAGCCAGCCTTTTGCTTGCTTTACTAGCCGCAGCATCACACTGAAGGCTCATGTTCATCTTGTGGTCAACCATGACCCTCAAGTCCCTTTCATCTGTAGTGCTAACCAGCGTAGCACTACTGAGCCTATAAGGATGCTGCATCCAAGCTGGAGAGAGAGAGAGAGAGAATGACAGTGTGTGTGTAGATATATGTCAATGTACATATAACGAATGAGTGGCTCTAAAATCATATATATATATATATATATATATATATGCACCAGCCTGAGCCTAGACGGGTGCAAGTGACAGGTTTTTAGGGGTGGGGACTGTGGAGATTTACATGCGCCTCCTACCCTAATTCATTAGGAAAGACAAACTAGGGGGGAGATAGGTATTTAGCTACCCTTGCTGGAATCTGCGTGGAATGAAACACGAGACCTAACTCACTCGAAGCACCTGTCATGCAAACGCAAATGTGCCACACCACAATAATCAGGGTTAACATTTTTCAGGAGCTGGAAATTAAGGAACAGTTGCTGAGACATCTATAAATGCCCTATAGTACTTTTATGATGCTGCTGTGGGATTTCCTTATAGACTCAAAGACAGTGAAGGGTTCATGTTTTTCTTGGACAGCTATCAACAGCTAGGACATTAATGTGACCAACAAGAAAGCTCTTTGGGCAAATAGCTAAATATTTATTGCTGCTTTGGTTCCCTGCTTGGTCTCAATCATCCACAAAAAATTGAGTGCCATCAGGAAAATGACAAAGACCCAATTGCTACCCTCTCTTGGGGCCTTCTCTGTCACGCCACCCCACCTCAGGGCTCACCATGCCCTCACTGGGGCTTCTCAGTAACACCCCCTTCTCTGGGGCTTCTCAACTTCCCCTATCTGGTGCACCCCGAATGCTGCACCCTCACTGGTGCTGGGGTCCCCACACTGCTGTGAGTCCCCTATGAGGCCTCCTCCAACCCCTTATAGCCTCTCCCAAACCACCAGTGTAACAAACAGCAACATAAACACAAGCCCTCCGGCTATAACTTAAATGGAAGCTGCTTGGCCATAAGAACATTCAAGCCTACCCGGGGATTACTCCATCCCTCAGCAGGGCCAAACGCTGCTCCTGCAGTCAGGCCTCCCCTCTCTTCTATGACAGAGCTCTTTCCTCTTGAACTGCTGGCAGGGAACTGCCTCTGGCCCTAGCCCCTAGGGTTTATAAAGGGAGCCAGGCCCTGCCCCTTCTGGTCAGCTGACCTTCTCTGGTTGCCCTGGCAACCCACAGCTGGGCTCCTTATTCCCTGCTAGGGCTTCCTCCCTAGCAGTTTTCCCCTCTTTGGGAGCAGGGCACCTCAGTGCTCTGTGACAATTAACCAATCACACATGTGCACACACACATGCATATATATGTATATGTATATGTTCCATACATAAATACACACTGTATACATAAGGGCTAGGGACAGAAATTACACATAAACCGTTATAAGCAATTCAAAACTGGTTCAAGTTGTAACACAACAGAAGTTCATTGTACATAAAACACTTTCAAAATGGCTGAAACCAGTTTAAGATAAACCTGGATGGATATAGTATCAGACTTAAATGATTTAGGTTACATTGATTTATTGAACTTCTGTACCAGATTCAAGCTAACTCTCAGTTCTCCAGCATCCCAGAATGCTTTGTACCTCCCCCACAATCACCCCCTGGCAGGGTGTGCAGGCTAGCTTTGGGTCACTGTAGGCATATGACAACATTTCTGGAATCAAAAGTGAATGTCTATTCACTTGCTTATCAGTTCAATCTAGGCCACTTAAACTAACATGCAAGGCTAGGGACAAACATTCTAAAAACCTGAGCCTTAATTGATTCACTCTTTGCAGGTTAGTCTAAGCTGTGCAGCTTAAACTGATTAATAACTGGACAGACATTCTCTGTTAAACCAGGAAATGCAGGCACGTGCCTGCAGTGGCTCAAGCCAGAAGCTGCAGGCTGCTAGAGCATGCCCATCAGCCACTGCCAAAGGGGAGGGAAGAAAGACACCCTCCAAGGCTCTCAACCCTCCCTGCTAGAGCAGAGGGGACATGGCCAGGCACCAGCCCAGGGCTAGCATGACACACAGGATGCCAGCCACCAGCCTGGGGGGAGCTACTGCCATGCTGAGGAGTGGGGATGGGGAAAAAGTCCTTTCTCTGAAGCAAGCATGTATTGAAAACAGCAATTCACAAAGCATACAACAGGGAACTATCAAAAATCTTTGCCTACGCTAAGATACAGCCCAGTAAAACACAGCATACACAACTTAGTCTAACTTAAAATGTAAAGCAGGAAGACAAGAAAAAGCGTTGTATAAGTCTTACTAATCCTGGGGGCAGAGTGCTTCCTTACGGCCAAGCATTCAGAAAGGCTTTGTTTAGCTTTTACGGGTTCTGCTTTATAATGTAAATGTAGCTCTCTGCATTCTTTGGTCTGCAACTTTTAGCCAGAAGCTATCTGCAACTTCCCTTAACTTCATCTCCAGCACATATATGTGATGATCATCAGGTCTTTGCCAACACTTCCCACCTCTCAGTCTGATCCTGCAGGTATTAGCTCTGGGCTCACAGGTCCAGGGGACTCGCTTGCCTCTCTCCCCTGCTTGGGGACCCACTGTGGAATTAATTCCCTCCCTGGCTGCAGGCAAACTGGACAGAGGGAGGAATTAACTCTGTCTCTGCCTGGCTGCATGAAAGATGTGGAGGTATGACTGGGACTGGCAAAACCCAGCTACAGTCCGCAGGGTTTGCCACCAGGGGGTGAAGGTGGGAGTGGGGAAAAGAGGACGGAGGGAGGAATTTGCCTTAGAGGCCATGGCATGCCACCCCACCCCTGGCCACAGGAATGGCCATCTGGCCACCATCTGGCCACACCCCAGCCCTGCTATGGCTAGAGAGCAGGGGGGAGGGGCCAGCCCAGCTCTCTGTAGCAGAGCTCAGCCCAGAGAGCATGCCTGGATGCTGGGGGTCTCTGATTTAACTTAAACCAGCAAGGGGTTTGGGACAGACATAGCATAAACTGGTTTGAGCCAAATCAGTTAAGTCTGATACTACATTCAACCAGGTTTATCTCAAACCAGTTTCAGCCATTTTCAAACTGGTTTATGTGCACTGAATGTCTCTTCTGCTACAGGTTTAAAACAGTTTCTGATCACTTAAACCAGTTTATCTGTAATGTCTGTCCCTAGCCCAAAGGTTGAATCGATTCAGCCTTGAGCTTTTTGACTGTCTGTTCTTAGCCAACACGTGTGTGTAAAACATATACATTTCAGATTCAAATCATACAGGAAATAATTCCTAAAAAAAAAACCAACAAAAAAACAAACAAACTGGGGCCTTTTCCTTTCAAATGATGAACTTTCACTTCCACAGAGAAAATATTAAAGCCTACAACCTTTGATTTTACAGAAGAATATCCTAATTCACATATCTCTAAACTTATTAGCACACAAACAAGATTTTTCAAGGCAAATAACAGTTGGTACATACAACCTTTACACGTGATCTAAATTAGTTCATCTGAGTTCTGAATAGGTGCACTAACTTAGATTGAGATAAGGTTAATCTGATTTAGTAAAGGGTTATCCAAATCTTGCAAAGGCCTGCATGCAGTTGTAGCACATGCATTGGCAACATGTAGGGCATGCACACAGGTGCATATGCACCCCCTGAGATTGGCTGTGCACCCCCTGGAAGGACCAGCTGTGAAACCAGAAGTGCTGGCAGAAGTGCACTTCCAGCTTCACCACTGGCGGTTCTGGGCTCGGCGATTGAGAGCTGGGACAGTCCCCACTCCCCTGGTAAGTGATCGGCTGCTGGGGGACCCCTGCCCCTCCCCATCAGTGAGCTGGTGCTCCCCCAGACTCAGGAGGCAACAGTCACCCATGGTTCCATGGTTGGGAAAGCCCAGTTGTTTGCTCCAGTCCCAGGGCTCTGCTAATCCTAACCCTCCTGACCGTGGCTGGGCTATTTTTAGCCCTCTAGTCCATTCCCTCAGACAGGCAACATCCCCTCCCATGGTCTCCTCTCTGAAGACCCACCAGCCCCCCTGATCCCACTAAACCCTCCCTGGACCTGCTAACCCCCCTGCAGACCTGTCAATGACCACCAATCCCACCTGCCCTTCCACCCATCCCAAGTTGCTTACACTGGTTTCCCTGTGTAGAAATGGTATTTAAAGGTTTTGGTGGGGGGGAATTGATGTATAGGTATAGATATATACATTATAATGGTTAAAGATGGACAGCAGGAGTTAATTGATGTCTAAGAAGCTTGGGTTTCACACACAGAGTTTCTCACCGCCCTGAAAGCAAACATGCTGTCTAATGCAACAAGGCCATATAGCCTGGAAAAGAGGAAGATATATACCATATTGCCCATAACATGAGATAAAAGTGGCACCAGCTACAAGGCCTAAGAGCAGCAGGGGGGCCTGAATCCTGGTTTTGGGGAAACAGATCAAATTAGGAGAAGGCCTGGAAGGCTACGTGGACGTGTGACCATAGAGAGACAACCAACCAGTGATAGCCATGGATCAAGAGTCATCAGGAGGGAAGGAGAATACAAAAACTTGAGAATAACAAAGGGTCCCTCCCTTTGTCTCATCCCTCCCTTCCTCCATGTCCCCATCCCCATCCCCCAGGAAGGGTCCCCAAGAACACCATGGACAGAGAGTATACCAACAGCCCATCCTATACACCCCACTGGAGGGCGGGGGGTGTGGGGCTTGGCATCCTACCTCCAAACTGCTGACATCTGACACCTAAGAGACAGAGCCTCAGAGAAGACTGCATCCTGATCAGATGTATTTTGACTCTGATGACAGCCTAGAATGTGGTAGATATATAGCACTGCTTGGTTTTTGTACTGTTTCTTTTCTGTTATCACTGCATATCAATACATTTGCCTATTATTGAATGGAAAAGTTGTGGTCAGTCTGAGGGTGGGAGGGAGCTTCCCCCCCACCTCCCCAAACAAGGTCGCTGGGTCCTAAATGCAGAGGCAACAGTTCTCAGAAGTTTTGAATGGCTGTACACACCACTTCTGGGAGCAGTGAACTGCTGAATGTGCCCACTTCCAGTCTTGGTTTGGGTGGTTTAAAGTAAGCCACCTATACCTAGACCATATGCAGCAAACACTAGTTTGCACTTGGGGTTAACTTACAGTATGTCAGCTAGTATGCAGTAATTGCCCATATGTTATTAGCCCATATTAAATGGGCTAATTCCTCAGTGAAAGCGTGGTAGGCCAGAGGTGTAACTAGTAAATTTGGCACCCTGGGTAGAGTACCAGAGACCCCAGGGGTGGTGATAGTGGGGCTGCAAGGGCTGGACAGCTCAGGGTCCCAAGGTGGGGATAGAATCTAACCATGCCACCCACACATGGTTTCACCATTCCCCAGTGCTGCCTCTTTAAGTGTTGATATTCTGGTGCCCCTAGTAAGTCAGCGACCCTCTCACTGGCACCTCAGTCACATACTACTAGTTAAGATACCGAAGTAAGCTATGTCTCATATAACATGCAGCAAAGTAACTTGTACAGCAACTTACATACCCTGTGGTAACTTGCCCATATTCTAATTTGTCCTGCTGATTTTGATGAAATTATAAAATAGGACTTCACTACTGCATTTTGCTAAAACTCTTTTAACAAACACTCATTATTCAGCTTGCTCCTGATATTTATGTCATGAAACGTGTTCAAAACTATGCTACACTTGTTAAATAAATGAACAAAGTACATTGAGTGATGTGTTCTCATTATGTTTATGTGTATTAATCTGTAACATTCATTAGTTCATGATGGAAAGCCCAATCAGTAGTTCAAATTAGGAATGTTCTACCCTACCTTGGTTCTAAATAATATATGTATTGTTATATATATTTGAAGTTTGAGACAGGTCATCAAATATCAATGTATACATGGCTGTCAAATGAATGATCAATCTTTTTGCTTAAATTAGGCATTACAAGGGAAATGCCACTAACACACATTAACTGTTCTGCCTTGTAAAGCTCACCAGTCCAAATTACAGGTGGTGTAAACAGACATACGAGATACCTATCCTTAATATAGTTAAACTAAAAATTCAAAGGAGCCTCAGTTATATTTTACTGTGCTGTGGGGATTGGTAGGTGCCAGCAAACATGATCTATGGGCAATCGTGGACCACAGTGAAGTGGATGGTCATGCCTGCCATCTTTCTTTCAGGAGGAGGCAATTAAAAGCTCTTCTTTAGTGATAGGTGAAGGATAAGCCATTGCCCAAAGCATGGAATAGTATGTTAAGGCATGAGTAGGAGCTCAGCTATGTAGCTTGTGTGGTTTTTTGGAGACTTAATGCAGTCAAAGGGTCTGGGACACAGATTTGGCTGCAATTGTGTGTCTCAGTATGAGTGTAAATAGGCAAACAAATTAGTTGACAGGAAGAGAAGCAGTGTGAACGTGGCCCTAGAAGTGCCAAGGGAGAAAGCTTGCTGTGGGCATAATAGTGGCTGGAAAGACAGGGTTGGAAATGTGAGCAAAAAAAAAGTCTCTTGTTTGTTCTATGTTCAGAGAAGCAGGGTCTGGGCACTTCCTTAGTCAATAAACAGGAATGCACCAGAGTACACCAGGAGAGGAAATTTGGTTTGGAATTAGGAGGAACTTTTTGCCCGTAAGAGGGCTCAACATTGGAACAGGCTACCAATAGAAATTGTGAAACTCCATCCCTGGACATTTTCAAGAGCAGGGTAGGCAAACACTTGGCTGGGATAGTGAAGTCATGGATGAGTCTTCCCTGAGCAGGGGACTGGACTAGATGACCTTATGTGGTCCCTTCCAGCCCTACTTTTCCATGATTTTTTGCTTTTAGGAGAAGTGGTGAGAGAGAGGGGAGAGAAGAGAGTGATTAATTAAATTAGAAGTTTGAATAGGTTCTTCCCACTTGGAGATGCACACAAACTGAGGGCATATACATTGTATACAATAACGTATTAAAACTAAGAAAATATTAAAATGACAAATTTAAAATGACACAGAGGAAGTTAAATATCTGGCATTCGTGTTGCCTACATGAATCCCAGAAAGAGATCAAGAGCTGGCTGGATTGCCTGGATAAATAGCAGTTAAGTTCCCTTCCATTTTCACTCTGAAAAAAACTGCCTTTTATATTTGTTCACTTATTGTTGTTTTAAAAAATATTATTCATTTTACATTCAGATTCCCAGCCTACTGTTTCCTGACATCCACGCGGTCATTTTTCTGGATTGAAACTTTTCAGTTAACAATTTTTTTGCTTAAAATACCCCAATAAATGTATCAGAGAGATCTGTAGTCACTTTATCATTCTAAGCTGTTTTATTAAAAACATATGACTCATATTATACTTAGGCCACTTACATATTCCCAGGTTACTTACGTTACGAATATGTTTTAAGATTGATGTATCCTTGGGCTTCCGTGTTTGCACTACTGATTTTTAGACCTATCCTATAGACTACAAAAGAAACAGTCAATACTTATTCAGGGATCCAGGTTTTCTGATTCGCATGGAAAAATGGAGAAAAACACAGATTTCCCCCCTTTACTGGAAGAAAACATGCATTTCTTATTTTACCAGAGAAACCCATGGATTCCCATGGATTCAGTCTTGCAAAGAGCTATCTGCAGGCTGACAGAATTCCAACCTGCAAGAGGCTGGGGGGAGGGCAGTTAGGTAGGGAGTGCCATGTGTAGCCAGGCAGCCCGGAGAGCAGCTCCCATAGGTAAGTGCGGGGAGGGGATTGAGGGCCCCATAGTGAAGGAAGGAAGGAAGGAGTTGGGCAGGGCTGGGACTGCTGCCCAGTCAGCTGGTGTGTGGGGCTTGGGGCTCAGGGCTGCAATGCATGGCTGCACAACCCCACACTGCCAGTCCTGCTGCTGCTGCATGTGCAGGGGATGTGTTGCCAGGGTAGCGCAGAGCTCGCAGTGGCAAGGAGATCCCCAAGTGCCTTTGCTTTTCCCTGCAGTGCCAGATTGCACCTGCTGGGCAGTGGAGGCCCAGATGGAGGGCAGCAGGGGGGAGCCCAAGTCCACAGCAGGCAGGCTTGTGCCCGCCACCACCCCCAACCCCACATACAGATCTTGGGAGCACAAGTCCCCCGGGAGCCCGTGCAGTGGCAGAGAGTCATCCCCGCCAAACCCACAGCAGGCAGAAGAGATGGGGGTGGAGCTGGGCTCTGCTTCACTGCAGCAGCTGCTGCCTCCTGCTGGGAACAGGGGGCTGTGGACCCGTGTCCCTGGCCTCATAGTCCTGGCAGCTGGGCCCCCTCCAGCAGGGCTGAGGGAGACAGGGGACTTTAGGTGGGTGACAAGGGGCACCAGCAAAGCTGTGGGGGCTGTGGAGGGGAGCAAGGGGCATCAACAGGGCCAGGGGGCATTGTGGCAGGGGGGTGGGGGGTGAGGGGCCTTTCATTTTTATTAGAGATTTTGCATTTTTTTTTTCCAGAGATTTGGTGGGGGGGCTGGGAGGGGGGTGTTATCAGAGAAAGCCAGGATCCCTTCTTATCAATAATTTCTGTTCCTGTTGGAAACAACCCTGTAACTTCTCTGATATTGGTTTATGGCTCAGCTTAAATACAGGGCAACAATATCAAACTACAAACAGAATATCACTGGACTTGATGATCTTCCGAGGTCCCTTCCAGCCCTAATCTCAATGAAATCTATGAAGTCTATGAAATCACAAAACTCACAATAATTTGCACTCTTAAATATATTTAAGTCCACAGAGGGTAAGACCTCACAATGAATTACGAATAGTCCCACAAAAGGGTGGGAGAACAAGTGTGCATTGTTGCCTTCTTGGCCAATTTATTCCACAGGGATATGGTACCTACACTTTCCTGTAGCAATAAGCTATGAAGCAACATTAATTTTTGAGAACAATTCTTTAAGCTGCTTGGATAACAACATTTTCCAACCAGAATAGTATCTGATACTGATTTCTTAGGATTCATCAGCCTCAGAGGCTGATGAATTTAATGCAAACATCTGATGATAATTTAATGCAAACATCAGATCATGCCATGGTACCATTATCTCCCATTTCTTCCTGTGTTTTTTTTTTAAATTACTAGCATAGCAGCTTTTTGAAGTATTTAAATATTAGTCAGCTAGCCTTTAGATTGTTTTTCAGGTAAGTTTTCATGGCTGAATGGTCTGTGGCATGAAAAGGAACACTTGCTGACACAAAATTCTCAGTTGACTTCAGCTGTTCAATCTATTCATGTTCCTGTTGAACTGAGGATTTGTAGTAATGAGTAATCTTGCATGGGCCACTGCTTTTTGTTGCCAACTTCTCATCCTTAAATGCAATGCCAGTTGTGTATGGAAGTATCCAGATGTTTGTCACAGCTTGATTTCCTGGAGCAGTCTGTAGGAATCCGGCAACAGAGGTAAAATGGCTTCCCCAATGACATGATAAATTCCTTCAGGATATCATAATATTGTAGCAGCAGTGCTAGAGTTATAGCATTTTTATTATGTACGCCTCTTGTCAGACTCTTACAGAATGTTACCCTCTGAGCAAATATTTTTCATAAAATCCAGCAAGGATCTTTACATAATTAAGTGACTCTCTGAATTCTAACCATGTAAGACATTTATTTTCATTCTAAGATATGTGTGTGTGTGTGTGTGTGTGTGCGTGTGTGTGTGTGTGTGTGTGTTCTCCTTTTTCCATTTGTCTAGGACAAATGGGTTTTCTTAAAACTTAAAATTCTGGAATACCATTCTGAACAAAGAAAGTAACTTTGATTATATTTAGAAGAGCTAATCAAAGTTAGAAGGAAATGTCCTTAGTAAGACATACTGTAACAGGACAGGCCCCAGGGGTGGCTGTGATTTCCCCCGGGGCTCCCCACCCCCCCGTGGCTGTGTGGCTCCTGTCCACTCCAGTCCTTTGGGGTACCCTCCCTTTTCTCTTTCCTGCCATACCTTGATGGAATTATTTCTGTTGTAAAAAGAGACACTGCACCAAGGTTGCAGAGTGAGTTCTGAGTGAGCTCAGTTTTTGGCCAGTGGGTTTCCCCCATACCCAGCTGACCTCAAGCCTGCCCTTCAAGCCCTAAGTAGGAGCCCCCATGGCCTCCTCAGTGTCTCAGGGCACCAGTTGCCTTAAGGGCTATTTGTGGTCTCCTTCTGCCCCTATAGCCATGTCCATGCCTTGCAGATGTTACTTCCTATCTACTGGGCCCTCTGGCATATTTGTCATACTCCCATCAGTCTGCTGGGCCACTGGCCCTGGCAAGGCCCTCTTTTCTCTGGACACTAGGCCCTCTCCAGGCTTTGGTCCCCTGGACTTAAGCTTGTTTTGACCTCAGCTTTCTGCTTTATGGGCCCCTGGCCCATGCACAGCAGCTGTAGCCTTTTCCAGCCATCAGCCTTCTAGGTTCTCAATGCCAGGCCAGACTGTTTCTACTATACCAGTCCTATCCTTGAGGTTCCAGACCCCAGGCTAAACTGCTGCCACTGGCCTTGGTTCTTCCAACCTCTGTTTGTATCAGCCCTGCAGCCCTCTGGATCCCTGATCCCAGGCTAGACCGCTGACCCTGGCCTTAGTTCTCCCAGCCTTGGCCTAAGCCTGTAAACCAACCCTGTGTGTCCCTACCCCCCAGCTAGCCTGCCTGCTTCCAACAGCCCCAGCAAGAACCCCTATGTGGCCTCCATACCTCCCCAGTAGCCACAATCCAGTCCTCCCATTCTTAATCAGAACATAATGCAAACACAAGCATGAATGACTTGTGCCTCCTGAAACTGGGAGGGCACCATTTGTAAGCGGCAGCGTCGGCAGTGAGCACGGGCCGCCCGCAGATGCCAGCATTGGTGTTGTTGTCAGTGAGCAGGGATCACCTGCAGACGCTGGCAGTGGTGGGGGGTGGGAGAGGTGGGAAGTGGTGGCTGTGTCGGCAGCAAGGGGGGGCAGTGACCACCCGCAGAAGCTGGTGGCGGCCAATCTCAGGAAGGGCATGTGCCTTCCCATGCCCCCCCTACACATCGCCTATAAACACAAGCCTACTGGGTGTTTACCAAAATTATCCCCACACTATGTCATAACTCCCCTGCAAGCTAGAAGTCCCTCCTTCCTCTTTACTTTCAGCTCTTTGGGACAATTTGGGTGCCATTCAGTCCCTCTCCTGCAGCCATCCAGCTCAGGAGCTCCTCTCCCTGCTCCCTGCAGGGCAGACTGGCTATGTAATCTCTGGCAGTGGTATATGTTTTCACAGCCTCACCCCTTCCTGTCAGGTGGCTCTCCAGCCATCCACAGGGGTTTCCATTTTGGGATTGCTAACCAGCCTGCCTTTCCGT
>NW_005842377.1:1393479-1412431 GCF_000455745.1 Alligator sinensis
TCTGAGCTACCTAGAATTCTGCTCTTTAAGTGCTTATCTTTTAGCAGCTGGCCTCATATAGCAAGCTTAGCCTGCTGAATTGGCGACACACAGGGGGTGCAGGCAGGTGCACCCCCTGAGATTGGCAGTGCATCCCCTGCAATTGGCTGCTGCCAACGCTGTTGGCGACACCTATGGGCTGTTGCCACTTGCCTGGCCCGCCCCCGTTACCAACACTGCCGGGGGCGTCTGCGGATGGTTGCTGATCACTGCTGGCTACCACCACTGCTGCCAGTGGCACTGGACCAGTGGTCACCAACCACTTGGCGCTCACCACCCCTTCTCCCTGCCACCAACAGCATTGTGGTCGCCTGCGGAAGCTCCCTGCTCACTGCTGCTATGACCCCGCTGCTGCTGCCTGCAGGCGGTCACCATGCCCCCCCCCCCCCCCCCCCCCCCCCCCCCCGCCTGCAGGGGCATGCATTATTCATGGCCTGCTGTAGCCTCCCTTTGAAGTAATAGGAGCCTCTGGTTCCCTGTCACGCACCCTAAGGTTAAAGACATTTGATGTATAAGCAATGACATATTTAAGTATTTGAAAATTGCGTATTCTGCATATGTATCCCCTAATTTTCTACAACTTTTTAACAGTGTCATAGTGTGGACTTCCATAATTGTATCTTTCATAACAAATGTTGAGCTTGTTTTTCAGCATGGCTGCAACAACAGGGATGCTAGCAGTGGTGCAAAAACATAGGTATTTTAGCACTATATCTAGATGCCCTTATCAAAGCAGTCTGGCAAGACCTAGGCCTTGATAATATGCCATCAAAGTTATAGATTTGTTATTGAATATTTTATGAACAGTCAGGAGTATGGGCTAGAATAACGGATCATAGGATTGGAATGGACCTTGTAGGTCATGGAATCTAGTCCTCTACTTGCAGGCAACCATTTGTCCAAAAAGACCCACCAGATTGTCTAACTAGATCATTTTTCATACAATGGAGCCTCAAAGCACTCTACAAGAGAAAAAAAGAGATCTATAATATGTCACAGGTTAAAAAAAGGAAAAAAAAAGGAGATACAAGGGTGCTACCTATGCTCTTCCATTACAAGTGCAGGGACTTTTTTAGGTTAATTTCTAATTCATAAATCATAATTGTGTGACAGGCAGTAAAACTTCTAATGCAGACGAGCCTGTATAGGTATACATATATATATATAGTATACGTATGTATGTATTTATCTGTAGAGCCATACACAGAGAAAAAGATCTGTTTTGATTTCACTGAGTACTTGAGAGTACATCTAACATGTTCACACAACTGCCTTTTCTCCTTTCTTGAAAGGCTAGATATACAAGGGGAAGGGAGGAAATTGAAGACTATTAAACGTGAGAGTTTGAAAGGTACAAAAATCATGAATTTCAACATTTTCTAAACTACACATTGCAAAGGTATTGCATTTGCAATCATACATTTAACTGTTAGCATTACATTTCAGATTAGCATTTGTGTGTTTACACATTGCAGTTCATTAACATTGATACACTGTGAAAGATAAATTGCATATATTAAAGATTAATAATCTGTTGAATGTATCATAGTACAAAGTAAACATATATGGGAAATGCAAGGGGTCACCACTTGTCTAACTAAATCATCTAAACATTTGTGCTATACTTTTTACTATGATTCCTGAACAACTAAGATTCTAAATTTTGAAAGGCAATGAGGAGGTTCACTGAGAAGTAAATGCTCATATATTGTTAAAAAAGAGCAGGGGTTGTACCAGTTTCATAGGCCTCAGTGATGTAGTAAATGGTCTACTAATGATTTAATATAAACATATATCTCTGGCTTGACTAAAGAATAAATATCCATGTGGCTGTACAATTATCATATCAGGATCCTATGTAGGCTTTATAATGATCATGTTCAGAAGGGACTTGTTTTAGATTTCAAACCAGCGTGAGGATTATGGAGGTCATGCAAATAAAAGGTAAGTCATCAAGAAACAAAGAAGAATTTATTATTCTCAGATAATATACTTTTGGCATATTTGTGCACTTCCATAGATTTTATTACTTCCAAGAACTAGAATCAAATACATACAATTTTGGAAGCAAAGAATTGGATAGATCCAGATTCATTTCTTTTTTAACACAATTAGATTATTAATTAAAGTGGATAGAAGCATTTTTCCATCACTAAAGAAGTAAAATGAGTGGTGTGCTTTTAAAAAAATTATAGCGATGCAAAGTTTTGTTGGGAAACCAAAAGATATAAACTTAGGTCATAAATCGGCTATTTGTTCACACACTGACCCGCAGGGAACAGATATATAAGGTAAGAAGGTAGCATCTGTTATCTGCTATACATTTGATTTCCAGCTTGAATATTAATGTAAAGACTGGGTATAGTGAATTCTTTGAAGGCAAAGCACATACACGTATGAAACATGACTTTAGTGAGGAGTGAGGTAGCAGTCCCTTCACACATGAAGAATTTATAAAATTTAAATTCTATACATATATCCATATTATCTGAAAATCATAACTTTTTGTTGACTCAGTGGATATGGTATTTTCATCCCAATACCCTACTGGCTGAACCATGGTGTATCTTACCTAGCTATTGATCTTGTTTGCAGCTGTTATGGCTTGTTTTACCAATCTAGTTTTCACACACAAATCTATGTGCTAAAATATTTCCAAGGTGATTTCAACTGAGCCTTGAAATGTTGCACATCATGCACCACATCCTCAGATGGTTTAAATTAGTATAACTCTTTCAAATGGAGCTACAGTTATTCAAAGTGGCTGAGGATTGGGCCCCATACCACCACATAGACAAAGAGGAACAACTCTTAAAGGTGTTATCAGCATTTTCTGTAAAAGATTATGCAAGTGGGTGGTGGAAGAAGAAAAAAAACAAATTGTATGTCTTGGTTAATCAGGCTTTGGCAGGAGGAATTACTATGATACTAATAAACCTGTATGTATGTCATTTAAGAGGACATGATGAACTTTCAAAACTAATCTACTGCCTAAAATAGTCACTTAGCTTTTTAAATGTTCCTATTCTTGATGGTAGGGCATTTTTTTCTTATTTATTAAAGTTCCTAATGTTCTTTGTGACCTTCCAATGAAATAGGAATCAGTTCAGGAAAACAGATTGCTAAGGAAAGTGCATGTAAACATATTCCTAATTTTAAGCATATACTTCAGTGCTTTCATTGCCATAGTAAGACTAATAATTTATGGTAACCATTGTATTTTTTTCGGCAGTTTCAATTAATTTTTATAATAAGGCAGAAGCAAAACGGTTAATAGTTCTTGATTGTCAGAGGGCATTATTCTGAAGGACAACACTTGGCAGGCAATTCCATCAGTATGGTGAATCCTCTTTGTCCTTTTGCCATAATATTTCTTCTGCTGAAGAAGAATTCATGACACCATGGAATTATTCTTGCCATGAAAAGAAAGACTTATACTACCCCTAAAGCAAATTATGCAGAAATTTCAATTTACTTGATGTTGACATTACATGTATCAGCACAAGGGGCCTGAAGGAACTGCACTGGTTTTGTTCAATATCCTTAAGAACAGAATCCCTAACCTGCAAAATATTATTACAGAATTACTCTCTCATAAAGTTATAAGGATTTTTAAGCAAAAAAAATGACAGTAGGAGCCAAACTTAATGCTTTGGAATACTTTTTTTCCACTGTGAAATACATTTTCTGAAAGATGAAAACACTTTTGACTGAGCCTTGAAAAAAAAAATCAATAACAGTCATTGGCACAACTATTATACCCAATCCATCCAGGAAGAGTGAAGGTGTAACTCAAAATAAAAGACTCCAAAAAATAAACCGAACACAGTAGACTTCAACATTGTACAATTAAGGTCCTAAATGTATTCAGTCAATCATACATACATGTCAATGCCAAATGTTCTTGAAAGATAACATAAAGTACCCATTTTTATTTGCTTCTCAATTTAAAATTATATTCTTTCTGGTTTAGAAAACATGATCATTCCAGAAGGAAAAAAATGCCTTGGGACAGCAGGTATTAGATGTTTGACCTTGTTTATAAAATTTCAAGCTGTCAAATATTGCTCCAAAAATATGCCACAGACTATGATCCAGAATTTGTGTTGCTGAGGTTGATGCTATTAGGTAAAGGTACAATTCAAATTAATTTTAAGAGAGTACTTATCCACTGAGCTCAGTGGAACTTTATCCATTTACACCAATCTAACTATGGCCCTATTAAATAATAGAATTATTCTTTCAGAGAATCATAAAGAAAGTCTGAGATTTGAATCCTAACTATGATCTTCCATAAAGAGGCCATATACATATTTATATATTTAAACATTAGTGCACAGTATTTATGTTGGTATTTATCATTTGAGAAAGCCAGTGTTCTCCTGGAATATTCCAAATTATCAGCCAAAATGAGATCCATCTTCCATGAGTATGAAAAAGTATGAGGGAAGCTTCCAGAGTCCCTCATACACATTTTATATGTATAGACAAACAATTTCATATGCTACATGGGTTCACCTTGCTTTGGCCTCATACCAAAGGCTGCCCCAGATGTTAATGGGTCTTTTGGGTTGGGAAGTTAAAGTCAGCAAGATGTTTTTCCCTGTATAATACGTGATAAAGAAACTGCCCCAATGAGTCGTCTATGTTAAGGTATTTTTGTAGATGGATAGACCTTCTCTAGTCAAAAAGCAGGCATCATATTCTAAGCTCCTTAGTTTTGTGCTATTGAGCAAGATGGTAATAATTCTCATATTTGCCTATTTCATCAGAAATAGAAAGAGGGCCATATTCACTAAACCAGATTAATTGGATTTAGTGAAAATGATAACCAAATAGTATTTGGTATTAAATAAAATATATAGTGAATAAATAAACCATATAATGGATAACCAAGTACTAAATCAGTGTTCAGTAATTTGCGCTGCTGCACAATAGCACTGGCACATGGGTTTTTTTGGATGTTAACTGCTCAGTAGCCTAATACTACTGTGCAGTAGTGTATTAGCATGGGTTTTGCCTGGCACACTACTCCACAGTCTTATTAGGCTACTGCGCAGTTATCATCTCATGTAGATGCACCCGGTAATTATATCTGAGTTGTTAGATATTGAGATATTGCTTAGATATTTAGATATCTGCTATATAACATATTATATGGTTCTGTTTCCTGACTAATGCAATTCCCAGCATTTATGCATTCAAATTTACCACCTATGAGTACTATGTGATGTTTAGTTTAAAAATACTATTTCCATTAACATTCCCATCACTGCTCTAGAATATCTGAGAAAGTAAACACAAAAACAAGCACAAGATTAATTTGTTTTAAAAGAAATAGCCGCTGAAGGTCTTTCCCCCACACAGTAATCCACCTTTAATTATTTGTAAAGTTGCCCCTTAAACAATAATTTCCTGTCACTAATTTTTACTTCAATTAATTTAGAGCCCTAAGGCTGGGACTTGATCTGAAATTGACCTTATACCTGAGCAGAGACTTATTGACTTCAATGAGAGTTCATGCAAATCTGCTTGGTTGCATTTAGTTGCAGGACTGGAGCCTGAGAGATGTGACTGAGTCAGCTACTTTGGAGTCAAGACTCCTGTCTCTACTGAACAAAATTAACCAGAAATCTTCATCACGACTCTACTTTCTATATTTGTGACATTCTTTCATGTGGATCCCATTACTGTTATTTTTCTATTAGAACAAAACAAAATAGGAAAAAAAAAAGAAATTCCTTAAGAAGGAGCTGAACAAAATTACATGGCAATTACGCAAGTGAGTGTTGGAAGAATTAAAAAGACATTAATTGTATGTTTTGGTTAATCAGGAAAATTTACTATAATACATCTTAAATTATAACAGATCTTGGATTATTTTTTCTGTAAAAACTTGAAGCATTTCATACGTTCAATAGAAACAGTTTTCAAAAGAAAAAAGATCATATTACTTGTATAAACACTTTAGCTAACCTAAGGACTCCTGAAAAAGCCTTCTGAATCTTTCTCCTTAAACAGAGACCTCTACAATTGATTTTATACTGTTTTTATAGGCAAAACATTATTAAAAATGAGATATGTTTCCATTGAAATCACTTATCAAATAATAAAGCATTAGCTTGTTTTCCTTGTGGAGGGAAAGAAGCCAAATAAATTATTTTTATTATAGGTCAAATATCAGCGGTACTGAGAGACTGGGATACAGTTTTAAAGTGGCTCAGTAGATCTATAACACTGTGCTTTCCACTCCTGAGGGTTTTTGAGATGTTGCCTCATCAAAATGTATTTATACAATTCAACTCCTCACCCATTCACCTCTCCAACAGATTCCTTTTGAGACTGGAGAAGCTGTTCACTGAAGAGTCAGAGGCCACAAGCAGAAAGAGATGTTTCTTTTGTTGTCTGTAATTCTCTTTATGGAATTCCCAAGTGACACGAACAGAATATTTCACAGTCCAGTCAGTAAGGTTAGAACAAAATATTCCTTGTCTATCATACATGCTAAACTAATATTTATTTGGAAAAGTAGACAGTTTGTACCCAAGCAGTTTGCACCTTCTTCCTCATCCACACCACTCAGCCTATGAGGTTCACTCCAGATCTCTTTGAAGATTAAGGTTTACAGATTTTTTTCCAAAACTAAAACTTCTGCAGTTTATGGAGTTTTTACCCATCATCAGGTCTGAATTTCCCAGGATTAAGGTGGCCATATTGCCCAGGTGTTGAAACTGGACACTCCTTCCCCTCTCTCACCACTCCCTAGCTCTCTCAATTATCAGCCGAGCATGCCAGAAAGTAGGCAGAGAAAGTGGGGTTCAGAGTACTGGAGAGCCATCAGCCTTCTGGGGGATGGGTGAAACAGCTGTTTTTACCAGGACAGTCTCATTTTAAATATCTCTTCTGGGTAACCAGTTGAAAATAGGATGAAAGTGCTCATTTGACCAAATCAAGGGAATACCCGGGACAGGCGTTTAAGATGGGACTGTCTTAGTGAAAATGGTGAGCCTAACCAGGATCTGTGTTTTGGATTAGCTTTCTTTCATATAATTCAATATGTTGCTAGGTGTCATTGCACTTTATTTACAATTTACAGCCATTTTTATTGCATATGACAGTGTTCAAAGCCCAATCCATTTATTTAATCATGCTGTGCAGTAGGAAGATAAGTATTTCTTTCTGGATGGCTCTGGGGAAGCCACACATGGTACACTGCATTTGCTTCAATAACAGAAAATATTAACTAACTGGAGAAAGTTCAGAGAAAAATAAACAGTGATAAGGAAGCTATAGAGTGATGGAAACTTCAAGGATTGATTTATCAGCAAGATAAGTGATTTATCACTATGAGTCTGCTACTGTTCTCACATGAGGCATTTCCTATATTGCATCTGACTCAATTACAACTTCAATATATTTAGGGCCTGGTTTCATGGGACACTTAGCATTTGTTTTATCTGAGATCACAGTAAGTTTTACTATGCTGTATTAAAGACAGGAGCTGGCTGTGCCTACCAAGCCTGTGCAAAGTGGCTAGCATTCATTTCGGTTTCAGATTCAGCCGATTCGGGGGACAGTGATTTGATTCGGTGATTCGAATCACTGTCTCAGATTGATTCGGCTGAATCTGATTCAGAGATTCCCCCGCCTCTGAATCTGCCGAATCTCCGAATCAAACAGGTGCCATCCCCTGCCTGCTCTCCCAGCCCCATCAATGGCTGCCCAGCCTGGGCCCAGCCTCCTGGCTCTTAAAAAAAAAAAGCCTTCATTCACCGGCTGTGGCCAGGCGGGCGGGGGGGGAGGGGGAGGGCAATCCCTGCTGCCCCCCACTGCCCACTGTTGCATGGGGGGGCTCTACCATGATCCCCCCCCCATGGCTGCCCTGCCCAGCCCCAGCATCAGCTTTTTAAAAAAAAAATCCCCACACTCACTGGCTCCTGCCAAGTGGGGGGAGCAATCCCTGCTTCCCCCCACTGCCCCACACTGCATAGGGAGGGCTCTTCCATGAGTCCCCAGGAGCCCCAATGGTCACTGCAGCAGCTGGTGTGTGCAGGGCTTTTTTCTTTTTTTAAAGAGCTGGGAGCTGGGGCAGGCAGGGCAGCCATGGGGCAGGGGGCTAGGAGAGTGGGCAAAGGATGGGGGCTCATGGCAGAGCCCCCCACACACTGGGAGCTGGGGCCGGGCAGGGCACCCATGCAGGGGGAGAGGCGGGGGGGAGCTGGGAGAGTGGGTGGGGGCCGGAGGGTGCTCAGGGGGCCTGGGAGAGCAGGCAGGGGATGGGGGCCTGGTGCCGGTCCCCCTATGGTCCCCTCCCACAGCCTCCTCCCACCCCCTACTTACTGGCAGAGTCCAGGTCCAGATCCCTGCAGCGGTGAGTGGGGACTGCCCAAATCTCTGAAGTTCTCTGAATCTTTTCTAAATTGATTCTGAGAGCTTCAAGTTGATTTGGACCTTTTTACTGGTCTCCTGGTTTAATTTGGATTTGGAGATTCAGCTGCCGAATTGGGCCGAATCTCCTCTGAATTGGATCAGCATCCAAAGTTTCACACAGCCCTAGTGCCTATCCACAGTACTGACCCTGACACAGGTGCCACAGTTTACACAAGCCATCAATGAAGACATGCACCACTCATCCCTGGCATTCATGTCTGCCCTATTGCATGCATAGCACTTCTCAGGCTAAGAGAAATTACCCCTGGCATGTTAGGGGTGAGTTGGGTCTCTGCCACTTTTGGCAGATAGAGAGAGGCACAGAGAGCAGAGACTGAGAGGCTCCTGGATTTGCACCTGCTCCTGGATCCACAGGGCAAGCCAGGTCTCTGCCTCTCATGGCCTTGAATGGGTTCCCATGCAGTGCCAGGGCTGCAACCAACAATCAACTAATTGTTAATCCCAGTCCTGATATCACATGAGTCTTGAACTAGCTCAGATGTGGTGTCAGCCACCACATTTCACTGGGGTCTTGAACTTGTATTATTTCCATGGAGTTTTATTTTCAACAATAGCTGAATATGTATTTGTGGTGGCAAGACATGAACCACCAAGGCAGCCAGCATCCTGGAAACATCATCCTGGAAACCCCAATCCGGAGGCTTACTGGTACATGCAACAGTGGCACATATGAGTGCTGCTTGGCCTGCTGCTGCTGTGCTTCATCAATGCGTGCTGGCTCCAGCTGGCAGGGCGCAGGCCAGGACACATAAAAAAGATGCACCCAACCTCAATGAAGGACTTCCTGGAAGAGGAAGTTAGGAAGAAGGAAAGGTTGGCTTCCAAAGTTGCATGTCCCAGCAGGAGTGGATGGGAGGAATTGGCTGCAGTTCCTACATGTGAAGACTTGGAGGAATCTTTAAACTTACCTATGAGCCAATGGCGAGGAGACTTGAACCTGCTTCTGAGCCAGCTGAGCAGCAAGGAGCACTTGCTGCTCTGTGGAAGAAAGGATGATCTCTAATCATGAGTGGTTTGAGGTTACAGTCCTCAATGAACATGTAAATTGTGGACTCACTATTAATTGATAGTGAAGGAGAACCCCAGCTAGGGGAATAGGACTTTGAATACAGGTAGCCAGATAGTCCTTAGGACTGAAGCTAACTAAGTCTTCTTGTTTAGACATAGTATGCACCAAGTACTTGAGGACATTGTTGGTACGTTTGCTACCCTAATAATCTGATTGAGACTGACGACATCGGGCTGATGCTAGGATGGGGTGCAAGGGGAGGCAAAGCCCTGAGGAACACTGTGTGGCCAAGCAATTCATGGCACAGAAAAAATAGGAAACCTCCCTCCTCTCTAATATGTAACATCAAGTGTGATTGGAGAAAACAGAGTTTGCGCTGTCAGCAGTGTGCATCTGGGGTCAAACTGCCCCTAACTGGCACTAATCCAGTTCTCCCTCCTGCCCCTAGAGTGTGATTTTCCTACCTCAGGGGTTCAACCCCATTCAAACAGCCTACAGAGCATATGCCAGCTAGCCAGGTCACAGGGCATAGTTGGGTCTAGAAGTGGGGTCAAGAGGGTAGAGGGAGGAACAAGATAGGGGGTTGGATTGGGTCCCCATGAGCTGGGGCTTCTTTCTCAGGGCAAGGGAAGTGGTTCCCACAAAAACACCTTACCCCCACTTCTCCCAGCTCCTAGGCACTCCAGGAAGCATGACTTGCACTTCTGCACCCCAATCCCAAGTCTCAATTTATTAAAACAGGAGACCATTTCATTACATACCCACATACCAATAACTCTTTGCCTCCCAGCTTCATGTTCCTACCTCCCCCAACCCATGTCTCACCCACCCTCCACCTACAGTAGGGTAGAAGCCCATCCTGCCTCACCAGCCCTGTAGTGGCAACTCACAGTTACGGTTTCTAGTCAGGCCCTTGCTCACCAGTCCTCTAGTGGCAAGTCACAGCTGGGCAGGTAAAGGACAGTCAGAGAAGGTTATTAGCTTTAAGGTGTGACAGCTCCAAACTCAAGCTAGTACTAACACTGATCAACATTTGAGAAGCTCAAAATGCAGCGTGTTCTGTTCTCTGCCTCTGCTCTCTGCCTGATCCCCAGCTTCCTGATAGCTTATTCCTAGATCCTGTTCTCAAATTGACCTCCATGCATCTTGACCCGGTTTGTCCCTGGAAACTGCTTGTTCCTCCAGACTCCAGCTAGCACCTCAATCCCTAAATGGTCTCAAACAAGGCCACCCAGAATCCAGCCTCATATGGACATAGTCCAATACAGCTAAGGGCTCATGCTATATTTCCCAGATAAGAGACATGGATTTAGAATAAGAATGCATTCAATTCAAAAACCATAATAAAGAAAGATCTTCTGCTGAAGAAGGAAAGTTTTCAAGTGTTGCATGCCAGTTATAAAAAAGAAAGACACTGGTGGGAAATAGAGTTGTGATCTTAAAATATTTATTGATTAGTTATTTCCAACATCACAGAGTCTACTTTGAGCATACAGTGGGATTTTGTTCAGATGCTGCTTTTCCTTATTCCAAGCAAAATGACAGACTAGAGAAATTTCACACAATAATACAGACTATATTGTCTAGCTGTTTAAGGGAAATTTCAATTTAAATGTTAAACCTATCTGGAGATGTTTCTAATTAGGAACTTTGTTGTTACTCATATTTTGTGATTTCAAAGTACAGAAGTGTTTGGTTTTATTTGACAGCACTGATATTATCTAAAAGAGAAATGAATTGTAATAAGAATTTATATCTTGATATAAAAACTCTCTCTTTCATCTCTCCATGTAATTTTGGCCATCGGCAAGGCATATCTTTCAGAAACAGAGACTTTGTCTGAAAGTCCTGCAGGAAAGCTAGCTACAGTTAGTTAAAAGGCCTGATTCCTCTCTCCATGTCACCAGAGTAATGTCACATCAACAGTTACACCTATGTTTGAGTAAGGAGTGGAGAATTAGGCTGAAGATTCTATCATTCATTTATATTGCAGCAACATTCTTGGCAATATTAATGATAAATGTATTTCTCAGCAGGTTTTCAGATGTACCCTTTTCTTCCAAAAGTCAGGCCAGCTCCTAGTTTTTCATTATAGCTGAAATTTTTGTGCTATATCAGAAATTCTATAAACATTTTATGGCAGAGTGACCAATATAAGAATGTTACTTTGAGTGTTTTAGAAAGCAAACTTCTAGAATCAAACATCCCAGGAGAAATATGAATGCAAAGATAGACAACTGCAGACAACAAGGGGCAAAGTTATACAGTAAGTCAAAGCCATGTACTTTCAGATATACTTTCAAACTGCTGTTTAGCATAGTTATAAGTATAACCCTTCTGCCGTGCACCAGTCGGCAGCAACAGGGGCCGGGTTCAATTTTGGGGTACTAAATGTATTTTTCCTTGGTGCGAGCCCCCACTCAGAAATCTGGGAACACTAAATGAATTACTAGGGTCCCACACAAACAAAACTCCCTCCTTGCAAGCAGTATAGACACAAGAAACAGATGTATTACAGAAACCAGAGAAAAACACCAAATGCAATTTAAAACACTACTAACTACAGAGCAAAGTCTATAGGTGGCACCCTCTTGGGGGGCTTCACTTATACTGGGACTTGGGGCTCCCCAACAGGTAGTTTTGGGGCCTGCACTCCTATACCTGCATTCAGCAATGGGCTAGAGAGGGGACCCACACCATGAGTCCTATGAGCCACTCCTTGGGTTCATTGCACCATGGGGACCTGCTTAGAGTGTGGGTCCCTCTTCATTGCAAGGGGCTCTGTTGCTCCTGGAGAAGTGGTAGAGCACCGACCTCCACTTCCACATAGTGGTTTTGAGGGGTTAACTGTGGTTTTTGTCAGCATACCGCACCCCAAAATTCCTAGTCGCAATCTCAGCTCTGCTGGGCAGAAAACTGCAAAAGAACTTGAAGGAAAGGTTAAGCCTATCTCAGCTTCGGCCTGAACTACAGCCAGAGCCTATCCACACTGCTTGGTTGGGACTTAAGCTACAAAAAGGGATCAGGTCCATACTGCACTGAAGCCCGGATAAACAACAAGAAGTGCCAGGTCTCACCCTGGCTCAAACTATGCCAGGCTTCACCCTGGCCCAAATCTGCCAACCAAACATGTTTGAGGTTCAGCTGCACACCTAGGCTGAAATGCAATAGCTGCGAAACAGCAAAAAGGGCCCAGGCCTGTAGCTGCAGCCTGGACTTCCAGTCTCAGCTATACCACTGTGCTGAGACAATACAATTCCCAAACACTGGGGCCAGTAGCTGCTAGGACCCATTCCTGGGCAGTTCGCTCCAGGGATTAATATCCCTATAGTATTAACCCACTTAAGAAAAAAGGGGAAAGAGGGCAGAAATAGGAGTTTCAAACTCTGAGACATATTTTCTCTCCCTATACCTGAGGCTTTCCTGTCTCACAGCTTTTGGTTGCCTCTGCAGTGAAGAGGGGGGAGACCCCCCCAGGAAGCAGGTTTTCTGCTCCCAATTCAGATGTGCAGCTCTTAGCAGCCCCAGGGGAAACAGCTCAAAACCTTAGTTGAGTTGTTCTTATATACTTAGTGTGACATCACCCAAGCCTTGTCCAATTAGGGAGTGCCACAGTCCAGCCTCTCTCTCATTCAACTGCCTGAAGTCTCTTTTGTTTCCTCTGGCCAATGATGCCAGAGGGTTTTATATATTTTGCCCAGATATAGGTCCCAGCTTGCCATGTGCTGAGCACATGGCTAGAACAACAGGAGCCAACACACACACACACACACACACACACACACACACACACACACAGAGGTAGCACTGAACTGGGATTAGCATTATCATTCTTAAATATGTACTTCTTGTATGTTATAGTAGGGCCAAGATTGCATGACATGATAATTATTTTTAGGTGTTGCTCTCTAAACAATAAGTTTGACACCTAAGAGAGAATCAAAGTCTAAATGGCTGAGAGAGAAATCACTGAGAATTAGCATCTGACATAGGAATGTTTAACATCTAGGCATATAGACTTTTGTAGATGTGGTTCTAGGTACATGAGCCAGGCCCTTCTAGACAATGATACATTTACATTTTAAAGCAGGTCTGTTCGTCTTCTAAATGGACAAGGGGCCACATGCCTTGTAAGCTGCACTAATATGGGCTATACTAACAGAGGTCCTGGGTCCCTTGGGCGGCATACCCATCCCCAGCTGCATTGTTTGTCCAGTGCCCTTCCAGCTGTACAGCACATCCAGGTGCTACCCCATCTGCATTGCATGTTGCTGTGCTGCAACATGTACTCGGGTGCCCCTGCCACTACACCATGCATTCCCCACCACTGTACTATGCACCTGAGAGGTCCTGTCATGCCCAGGTGCCCCTGTTCTCCCATTGCACTGCTGTACCCTAAGCCCCCTGGGCATGGGCTTTCCTGCTGCTCTTCTCAAGTGCCAGCACTTTGCATTGTACTGCACTGCTTTGCCCCACCCCTGGGGTGGGGAATGGAAAGCTGGGGTGAGAGAGAGCCTGGAGCCCCTGGCTGCTTCTCCAGCTGGAGCAATAGGGGGATTGTCAGCCAGGTGGGAAGCCAGGGGCTGCAATTTAACCACTTTATGGGATGCATGCAACCCATGAGCTGCCAGCTGGACAGCCCTGAACACAGCCCCTGGAGGCCCATAGCAAGAATAACAACTGGAAACAGGCATTCAAAGAAGGATATTCAAAGAAGGGTATTTATCTCAGTAGGGAGATTGAGTGAGACAGTATTGTTAGGATATTGGATTAGTAATCTTCGGCTGCATCTACATGTTGTCCTACATTCCCATAACAACATGCTATTTTGCTGTATGATGCACTATGGCAACATAGCGATCAGGTGCATCTGCACGTGACCAGCAGCTACTTCGCTGTAGTGTCGCACACTCCCATTTTAGCATGCTGCTATGGTGAAGTAGCAGCAAAAACTAGCGCTGCACGTACTGTCCAATACGAGCAGTTACTGCACCATGTTTTAGTACTTCCAAAAAGAAGTACTAAAGCATGGCACAGTAACAATGTCGCTGTAGGGCGATGTGTATTCGTGCCCTGTATGTCTGAAAGGATGTCAATATTCTTGAGGTCATGATTGGAGCAGGAAAAACTTCTGGCCTGGTAAACAGATACACACTTGGTGGGCAGGAATTCATATGCGTAGAATGGACTCCCCAAGAATCCAGCGGATAATGTATGAAAATGGCCAAATAAGAAACCATACTTAAGTCCTGCCACAGAAGCAAGTATTTGTCTTTACTTTCCTAGGCATGGGGAGTGACTTTAGGCCCTCAGCTAACAAACTGTGTTCTGGCTAACAGAAGTCACAGAAAGCCCTGACAGAAAGGTCAGCAGCAGCAGTCAATTCCTAACCTGCTAAGATAAAAAGTGGAAGCATAGGGCTAAGATGGAGGGATAGGGTAAAATCTTTGTTTTGATACTTTCTTTTGTTTGTTTATTCTTGTATCCCTGTATCTCAGCATATGGTTACTGAATTCTTATATATATTCTTGGTTTTATGACATTTGTAGCTAATATATAACAAACTCTGTGATAAACTGAACTGAAATTGTCTGACAGCCCCTCTGCTCTGGGGCATTTTGCTGAAGCAGACTGCAGATTTTTGCAGCAGTTCCAGATAAACTCAATAAGGTAAGTTTTATTGAATTGAATCTGAAAATGAATATTCAAATCAATATTTCATTTTATCCAGCATTAAAATACCAACTATTACATGTGCCATGCATTTTGATAGCAGTATATTTTACCTTAGTCTAAACTGTTCAGTTTTAAATATATCACATATTTTGTATTGAAAAAAAAGGTAACTGCATTGCAGCTTAGGAGTTGTCAGGAAGGAAAGGGAAGGTCTTGATGACTGGGTAGAGAAGAGGTGGTGCTTTTGGCACCAAAAAAAATGAAGGAGGCAATTTCGGAATGGAATATACTGACGTCAGCAGGATGTTTATGCTGAACAATTCAGCAACAACATTTTAAATCAGACTGGCATTGTAATAGGATATTTAGCTATTGTAGTTAACGCCAAACTGAGAACAATGGGAAAAGTTTACATCTTTTGGTGGAATTATTTTTCGCCTGTCTACAAACTCAGAAAGGCAACACCGATCTGGTTCATTTTGAAAGTCTTTTTTTAAAACCTGAGTTTAGATTTTGGATTACAATTCTCTGACATCAACTGAATTCTTCAATGTTGGAATATATTGTCAGACTTTTAAGACTGAAATCCTCTCCAGTGAGATCTGGATCTGTTTACAACTATCTCTGGAAATACTATTCTGCAGTTATGTGGACTGAAACACAAAACTAACCTAGAGGGAAGAGAGGCCTTGTATTTATATTGGTATCTGCATTGCAAAAGTGAATATCAAACATTTCCTCTTTTAACAGCCAACAATTAAAGATATAGAAAGTAAACTCTTGACTCCCTGAGACATTCCTGACTGCAAACTGTAATGTGTTTATTACACTAATATATTATTATATGCCAAACTGGTACCTACATTTATATTTACATGATATTTATGAATAAATATGTCATAATATTAAATAATTATTGACAATAATAAATAATAAATATCATTGATAAGAATAATAAATTATATTTATTACTATTTAATAAACAAATGATATTTGTTTCTATTTAATTGGTACCTATGTCCCCATTATATGACCCTGTTTCCAGTTGCTTCCAATTTTGCTGAACTTTAATTGTTTGAGTTGAGATTATCCAGGCCAGCTTTTTGTCTCAAAATGATTTCTCCCCCAAATTTTTCACTTACTCTGTATGGCTCTGCTGCTTCTTTAAATGAGTTTAGGGGAAAATATATTGTTAAAAATGTTTTGTTGAGCTGAGTCTTGAGATTTTGTTGAGCAGTCTTGCAATTTGGCAGGGACTCATCCTGATGTGAGGGATATGCCTTTAGCTCCTCCTGTGAATATCTGGCAACATTTGGTTAAATTATGAACCTCTGAAAATTGAACTTTGCATGCCCTCAGAAGAGGCGTATTATAGACTGATGACTCTCTGAAGAGTATGCTTGCACTGAGCACGCTCTGTCCCAGCACTGTAAGAGTTGAGTAGCATTTTCCCTTCAAGCGCCCCTTACAGCAGCCAGTGCACTCTGTGGTACCATAGACCACAATATGAATGTGAGCCGGCAGTGCAATGCTGTAGTCAGTAGGGCAAATAATACTCTGGCATGCATCAATTGATGCATCAACAGCAAAACCAAGGAGGTGATTCTCCCACTCTACTCAGCACTGGTGAGACCGCAGCTGGAGTACTGCACCACACTTTAACAAGGACATGGACAAGCTTGAGAGAGTCCAAAGAAGAGCCACCCATATGATGAGTCTTACATGGCAAGCTATACGAGGAAAGGCTGAGGGATCTGGGACTCTTCAGCCTGAAGAAAAGAAGGCTGAGAGGGGACCTGGTAGCAGCTTACTGCTGCACTAGGGGAGTACCTCAAGGGCTTGATGAGCAACTGATCACCAGGGCACCCTTGGGGAAAACCAGGAGTAATGGCCACAAACTCCTGGAAAACGAATTCAGGCTCAACATTAGGAAAAACGTCTTCACAACTAGGGTGTTCATACTGTGGAATAAGCTCTCTCCAGAGGTGGTGCAATCATCTACCCTGGAAATCTTCAAGAGAAGACTAGACAGTCACCTTGATGGGGTCACCTGACCCCCAGTTATCTTTCCTGCTTGGTGCAGGGGGCTGGACCCGATGATCTTCCAGGGTCCCTTCTGGCCTTACAATCTATGAATCTATGTTTAGAAACTTATGAAAGGTAGATTGTCTCTTCTGCATGATCCCACTGCTAGTGTTCACCTACCTATTGCCCAAACAGGAGGAAGCCAACTGATCTGAGTTCAGAGCTGTGAGGAGAGAGGCAGGAGAATAGGAGCATTTGGAGAAGGAATTATGGGAGGGGCAGATTGAAGAGGAGTGAACATAGATGGAGAATTAGTGGGCAGCAAATGGTAGTAGAAGGACTGGAACTAGAGGTTGACAGGGGGCAGACCCATAGGGAAAACCAGGTTGGTGCCAGAGGCCTAACTAGAGAGAGGGATATGGATTAGAACTGATTTAGGCCAAATGGGAGCAGAGGGAGACAGAGAGAAACTGAGGGCTTATTAAAACGGTATATAACCAAGAATAACAGACACCTCCAGAACTGGATTGGATCTATGAGTCTTGTGTATCTGCATTACTCTTTTGTCAACAAAAACCTGTTAAATCTAGTTGCACCTTGTTGTCTTCTACTGGCTGGTCCAGTAGACTACAAGTTAATAGCATAACTAAGGGGAGACAACCAGGGCACCAGTTCCAGAGGCACTAGAATAGCAGCCAGCCACTACTACAGCTCTCCAAGTGGCTGCACCATTGCTGGTAGCCTGGCTGCAGTTGCTGCTCTGTGCACCATAGCTAACCAGGGCACTGAACTACAGTTATGCCTCTGCTACCACCTACTTTATTAGGTCAAGTAGCAAAGATGTGTGCAATGGATAGTGTTCAGAGTCTGCTGATGATCCAAAAAATTAGTCTATATGATAGAAGATTTATTCTTTTTTTTTAAATTATGAAGCCACATTGAAGGGGGAACAGTCTCTAAAAATACCACTAAGGATAAATTCAAGCATTTAACATTTAGACAATATCAGATTTAAGGTTATCTGTGCACCTCAGTTGTGCTCCCTCATGTTTCCCTCATTATGGTACAGTTTTTCATTAGGTGATCACATATTAATTTTTTCACTGGATTCCTACTAGGGCTGTGCAAAGCTTCAGTTGCTGATTCAATTCGGAGGAGATTTGGCCCTATTTGGAGGAGATTTGACCATTAATCTCTCCGAATTGAATCGGAAGCCTCCAATTTGAGTCAGAAAGATTCAATGATTTGGCCATAGACACAGCTTTCTATGTTTTTCTACCTACCTCGTGGTACCAGGTGAACGCTGAGATGGTGGGGCGGATAGAGCATCCCACAGGAGTGCAGGGGAAGGGGGGAGCCCCCTGTGATCTTGGCAGTGGACCTGGAAGTGAACCAGAAGTACTTCCGGTCTGCTTCCAGGTTTGCCACCAAGCACATGGGGGACTGTCCTGTGCTCCTGTGGGATGCTCCAACTGTCCCACCATCTCAGTGTTCATGAGCCACACCTAGTACCTTGAGGTGTGTAGAAAAAACATATAAAGCTATGTCTATGGCCCAATTGTTGATTCTCTGAATCAGAATTGAATCCTCAGATTCAGCCAAATTGAATTGAGACAGTGATCTCTATCAGTGAATCAAATCACTGCCCCCCGAATCAGACCGAATCCGAATCTGAATTGAGTACTGCCTGCTTCGCATAGCCCTAATTCCTACCTCTTTCAATGGTAGGAATAATCAGGTCTCAGGGAAAGA
>NW_005842377.1:1412462-1426038 GCF_000455745.1 Alligator sinensis
TTGTAACTCTCTCAGCTCTCTTATTCTTATACAATAAGTTTCTGTAGGGGGTATTTGGTTTTGTCCAGGGCTGTCCAACTGGTGGCCCACAAGCCACATGCAGCCTACAAGGAGTTGAACTGCAGGTCCTGGACTTCCCTCTGGGTGTTGCTCCTACATTGCTCCAGCTGCTGCTGTCACCAGAGCCTCCTGGATCCCCCCACTTCCTCCTCTGGCTTGCTTTTTTTGCCTTTGCCCCTGGGGGCAAGATGGTACATCTGGGAAGCCTGTGGCTTCAGGATCCAGGTGGCCCTGTGAGCCAGGAGAGCCTGTGAATCAGCAGTAGCTCCAGGTGTCTAGTGGTGGGGGAGCTCAGGGAAAATGTGCAGGGGGGGGTGGGTGTAAGGAAGTCCATGTGGTGGAAGGGTACAGGGGTGACCATACAGCAATGTGGGGGTGGCATGAGGCAGCCCACACAGTGGGAAGGCATGGGCGAGACCATGCAGTGATGAGGGGAAGCAAGTGTCATGTTGTGCAGCCCAGGGAACCTGCAGCCCATGCAAATGTAGCCCCCCGCCACTAAGAAGTTGGACAGCCTTAATGTGGCCTGACAGCCAAATGGCATTAGGTTACCAGATGACTACCTCAGAAAGGGCAGAGCAAGAAGACTGAACTGACCAACGTGTATCATTCATAAAAGTCTTTTGGTGACAGTACATATGTAGTCTTTCAATGAACACAAAAACTGCCTGAGAAACGCTGTACTCATTTACCTTCTCTATTACTGTTCACACGAGAAAATAATACTTCAACATCATTTATGTATACATATAATAAAAATGTTTACAAAATATATATTTAAAAATAGCAAAAGATTGGGTGGGTACTGGCAAGATACTACATAAGGGGCTGGTCTGACACCTTCCATGCCCAGCATTGACATCAGCAAATGTACTGGGTATGGACATTTTGAATGTTTGTGCACCAAGTTTATCATTTTATTTTTTTGACACTGGAGTACAGACCTGCACTTTGAAAAGTAAAAGCACTATTATTGTCAGGCTACGTTTGTGAGGAACTGAGGTACTCCTGTGTCTCTCGACTGATGGGCTCCAGCTATACAATCTTTAAAATCTATTGCACTGTTCCATCTTGAGGGATATCCCTAAGCACATCGATAGCCTCTAGCTTGAAGGGTGTACAAACAATGAATCCTTTCACATTTTGTAGACTTATCATGAAGCAACTAAACATAGTTTTGCTTCACATGAAAAACTACATTATTATATTTACTTTCCTGCCATCACAGCAACGGTATGCGTTTAAAAGCAAACAAACCAGAACATGATTGATTAGTTGTTTCTACAGTACTTTGAAAATGTAGGGCCTTATTCTTCACCCCCTTACACCAAATTTTACACTAGCGTAATTCTCTTGAAGGTATCGATGCAGAAATCGTGGCATAAAACTGATGTTAATGGAGTGGAGAATTAGGCTTATAAAGTGTTATATAAATGTTAAAAATTACCAGTACTTTTTCCTCCTTGCTTTAATAAACACACACATTAAAATTCCTAAAGCTATGATACGGCTTATAATTTTGTCTCCATTTTTTTAAATTCCTCCCAAATCTGGTGGAAAATGCAGTGTTTAGAAATAAATTATAGAACTAAAGCTGAAGTTCAGATCTACCACTTTTCTAACATAAAAGGGTTCTAATAAAAAGGGAAGAAAAAAAGTGTGCATACAAAAGTGTGTCTGTGCACACACTTTTTTCTTCCCTTTTTATTAGAATCCTTTTCTCTCTCTCTCTCTCACACACACACACACACACACACACACACACACACACGGCTGCATTTGCTAAAAAGGTTTTCCCTTTTTTGCTTTGTTTGAAAAACCTCTTATAATGACTTTCCTACCTCCTTATCCCCTGGGCAGTCTTTCCTCTGAGCTTCATCAGGTCAAAACCTAAATGATGGAACTACAATTTTACCACCGTTCATTTATGTTTGCTATTAAAGTCTGCCCATTGGCTTTCCAAAAGACAGCATTATTTAATATTTGCAACAGGTGGCAGAGCAAATGCAATCCAAATACTCACCCTAGGAGCAGCTGCTTCTATAACCCCCACCCCCGGGAGACATCATTGAAAAGTTAACACAGCTATATTACTGTTTGTAAAGAGCCTCTCTGAGGCTAGATAGGAATAATATATACCTCCTTTGCCACTAATCTCTGCCCAACTTGTCCTCCTCTTGTTACTCCTAGCCTTTCCCTTGCCCACTGCCTAAAGTGGGGGTCTTGTGAATTGCCCTTCTCAGGATTTGAGGGTTAGCAGGGCAGAGTCTGCAAAAATTGCTTTGGCCATCCTTCCACAAAGATAGGATCCAACATAGAGGTTTTTCTCCAGGCATCAAGGTGACGCAGTCTGATCTTGCCCACGATTTTAGCTCAACAGGATTCCTTAAAAAAAAAAAATCTAAGAATAACAATTTCAAAGCCTATTGAGGCACTAAATCATCCTCCTGCTAATTTCTATGTTGTATAATCCTTTTCCTATTTTCTAATGTTCCTTTTTCTCCCCAATATATCCACATGAATTTTTGCTGCCAGAACCATGAGGGGGCAGGAACATAATGGTACCTCTCAGCCTTGGCCCTTCAGAGGGAGAAAATCAAGGGCATGTTGCCTAGCAACCCCCCAGCCCTTCTTTCCACCTCAGAAGTTTACCCTTTTATAACCTTGGGAACTCGGATGCTGAGTGAGCTCTTTTTGTGGTTGGGAGAATGACTTTTGGATATTGAAAGATGAGGGGAAAATTGTGTTAGAAAGTAGGCAATAGACAAGCCCACACAGCACATTCTCCAATGACATTAAGTTCAAAAATATGTTCATAAGACGTCAATAGAATTTCTTCCTCTTTGCTTCTGATGCCCACAGGGATCTACTCCTGCCCTCCATGAATAGCTGAGTAAGGGCACCCAACTGACTTCCACCATACCTGGGGTAGACACTGTTTGGAGACAAGATCTTACGTGGAGGCAGGGGATCCAAATATAGGATGGCTTACATTTTTATAAAATAATTTGTAAATGCCTAGTGAAGGGGCACCTGGGGATGGTTCATACAGAGGGAGAAGACACAAAAGCCAAAAGATACAGGACTAGAAAAACAACAGCAACAACAACAATAATAATAATGCATTGAGGCCCACGTTTTCCCCACGTAGGGGAGGATGGGCAAGGTTAACAACTTACAGGGGCTTACAGTTTGTGAAGGGAATTTCAAAAGTGATTATGGAAAACAAAACATGCAATTGAATTGGAGCTATCATATTGTGCACAAAATTTAAGCTTTGAGTACATACACACATTCAGGGAGGTTAGGGGGAGATTATCTTGCATTAAAAATGGCCACCTAATCCAATTTAGTTTGCCCATGTGTGGACTTTACACTGAGATTCCTACTTAGGTTGATCTAAGTGTGAACTGTACAGAAGTTCCAGGAAGTTTTGATCAGTCAAAAAATAGCTTACCTGATCTAATTCAACTGTGTCTTGGAGGTGAACAAAGTTATATCAGGTACAGTGAGACCAACCTAATTGAACTTCTGTACACATTCTCAGCTCAGCTCTGTGACTGAGAAGCCCAGCTACTGGCTCCAGCCCTGGCTGCACTTTCCCTCCCTTTCCCCCCCACCTGGAACCGGGCTATTTTTAGCCCCCTGGCCCCTCCCTTCACCCCCAGATGGTCAACTCCCAGGTGGACCAGACAGTGTCCCATTCCCCACCCCCACAAGACTGCCAAATCCCCCGATCCTGCAAGCCACTTCTGGTGTCAGTTTTATCAGTGTTCACTGGTGCCAGGAGCTGATGGAAGTAAGTTGGGGTGGAGTGAGGGGCGGGTGGGATTGCGGGGTTGGTTTGCCAGGGGGTGGTTGTTTGTCTAGGGGTATTTCTATTGGTAATGTCTGTACAAAGCCTATGTGCCTACATAACCTCTATCCAGTTTTTCCCTCACTCTTCTCTCTCGCTACCTTACTGGAGTTGTTTCATGTGCGACATATTGGGTAATAACATGAGAATATAAATGTGAGTTGCTAAAAATAAACTGGCTATTTAAAGAACTATATAAAGAACTGTGACAACTGTAGCTGGCATACTAGACATGTACAAAATCTCCTTCTGTGGTACTTTCACCACAAATTCTTCCTCTCTGTAACCTGTGCTCCTCTCTCAAGTTCCAGGTAGGTTGCTACTAGGGCTTTGCTACTTTGACTTTTGTTTCACCATTTTGAAGGGACAGTGTTTCATTTTGCAGTTTTGAAGCACTGTTCCATTTCATTTCATCGAAACTGTTTCATTGTTTTGACACTGTTTCGATGTGTTTTGATGTTTTTCCCATAGGCTATAATGGGGAATCACGAAAATGCCTATACCGTTGTCATTTCTTTCCTGATTCAAATGAAAACAGCCAAGATTGTAGTCCCTGCTGAGGCCATGAAGCCTGTCAAGTTTCAAGGAGACAGGTGCAATGCTTTCTGGGAAACTGCACCTCAAGTTGCTGATAAGTAAAACTCATGTCGTGTGTGTGTGTGTGTGTGTGTGCGTGTGTGTGTGTTAAGGTGGAGTGGGATGGAAACAGCAGGCATGCTAGCCCCTGCTGAGGCCATAAAGCCTGCCAGGTTTCAAGGAGATAGGTGCAGGGGTTTCTGGGAAACTGCATCTCAAACTGCTGACAAGCAAAACTCGTGACATGTGTGACTTTGTGTGTGTTAAGGCACCCTGGGATGAAAAATGCAGGGATGGTAGCCCCTTATGAGGCCATGAAGCCTGCCAAGTTTCAAGGAGATAGGTACAGGGGTTTCTGGGAAACTGTACCTCAAACTGTTCAGAGCAAAACTCGTGTCACTTGCAAGTGTGAAAGCACAGAGATAGCTCAGTTCAGAAAGTGCTTTTTATTCTGTTTTTCCATCCCTCTTGCAGAGCACTGGGATTGGAAGGCACCTCAGGGAAGGATCACAGTCACTGGCCAGCTACACATTTCAATATCAGAGCAGTTCTTCCCCCCTCTTCCCCCTCCCTCTCCTTAGTTTCTGTTTGGCTGCAAGCAAGCCTGGCTTTGAAACTTAAAATATTTTGAGTGCCCTTGTTTCATTTCAAAGCTGTTTGAAGCCTTTCATTTTGTTTTGATTTCACTGTTTCGAGCTTGAAATGCGTTGAAACAGCTTCAAAATGAAACACCCATTGAAATTTCACATAGCCCTAGTTGCTACATAGCATGTAGAACTGGGTTTGATAGGCTTATTTTTACACAAGTGTAACCCGGGCGGTACTCCAAGAGGTACCCCCTCTCCAATTGAAGGGATCAAACAGGTGCACAAGCACTGTGGGAGGTGTAGGGACTCTCCTCCCCCTATAGAGCAGAGCCAGACCACCAATGGGGACTTAACCATATACCTTTTAATGAGAGAACAGTACTGGGAACATAACCAGTATAAACCAGGGGGTATAGGGGACACTACAATGCCCCGAGAGGGCAGGATTCAATAAAGGTTAGACACTTACAATCGCAGACATATTCATCCAGTTGACAAAAGACAGGGTTAACCAAAATATAAAACACAAACAGCAGAACAAACAATACTGGTTGGTGAAATATAAACGGCACAAAATACAAAATATCAAATGACAAGGAATATAGGGCCTAGGTACCCAGAGGGGGAAAACACAATGGCCCCTTTCCACTGCAACAAATAATTTCTTTCTGTTAGCTCACTCACCCCAGCTGTGACTTGAAATCATATCTCCTACCTGATAGGTAGGAACTCTACCACACAGCCACCAGTGCTGATACTGTGTCAAGCTGCTACGGGTCTTGACCTTCCAGGAGCCCCAGCCTCACATCGAGCTGCCTGGCCTCTTCTTGGAGGAGCTGGAAGGAGAGCTGGGAACCTCTCGGGTCACTGCTCAGATCCTTGCTGGATCTGGGGGACCTCTCCTGCTGGCCACAGCCTCTTGTAGGGGATCCTGGAGCCCAGTGGGGAGCCTCTCCTGCCACCTGCATGCCGTGCTGCTGAGGGTCCAACTGCTGCCTGCAGGTCCCACTCCTTCAGGCTCTTCTGGGGCAACTGCTCCCACCCTGCTAGCCCAGCTCTTTGCCAGCTCTTTTAAACTCCTTCCTTGTGGTCCCTCGCTGGTCTCTCCTGAGTCAGCTGTGCTGCCCCTTTTATTCCCCTCCAGGTGACCCAAGGGGCCAATCAGGGGACACGGAGGGTGTCTCTGGGGCCTGATTGGTGAGGAAAGGGAATCCCAAGTCCTCCAATCATCTTTTACCCCTTCAAAACCTCTGGGCTAAGTCACTGCCAGCTAGCCCGTCACACAAGAATTATAATAAGGTGTATAATGAAGCACATGCATGTTCCGAGGATACAGGCCTTCCTGTCTTGCATAATTAGATTGCTAGTTTTTCATAGCAAACGCAAAGCCTACAGGTTTGTCTGATGTTGGACACAGTGGAACTTCAGTCCTAATAAGATCCCTTCAGTGTTTCTGTAACATAAATAATACAATAATAGATGGCAAAGGATATAACAATAACAATAGAATATAATTGAAAACATAATACCATATTTACTTGACTATAAAACAAGGTTTTTTTTCCCACCAGCCAGCATGGGGTGTAGCAGGGAAAGCTTCTTGTCTTACAATTGCATACAAAGAAACTAGATTAAAAACATTGTCTATCATTAAACTGCAGCTGAAAGCAGCATGTGCTCAATAATGGAAATCAACTATGAAGTTAATTAAGATAGAGCCAACACTGAGCATGACTATAAAACACATGGCCCATAATGAACAAACATACTGATGGGGACCTACCACAAGGATAGGTCAGTGCATCCCATTTAGTGCTGACTCTTTTTCAAATCATGGTGAGCCACTACACTGAATAAATTTTGACTTACTTTTTACTCCCACAGCTGAGATGCACAAATTCAAGACAAACCTCCAATAATTAGATTCTATACCTGGCAAATGTTAACAATTTTATAAATTTTCCATATTTAGAATCTAATTATTGGAGGGAGGGTCATCTAATATACAAGTAAAATGGTATTAAAATTAGTGCTAAATGGGCAAAATAAAGAGACTGATAAAAGAAAGAATACAATTCCCTTTTAACCAGTTTGCACTGCAGTAATCTTAGGTAGTTCTTATAAAAGAGTAGGGTCAGATTTCATTAAAAAAATACATCTGTTGTCCATTTCTTTAAAAAGAAACAACTTTTTCTCTTCCTCTGTGAATGCAAGGACTGGACAAGATGGTCTGAGAGACTTCTTTCAGTTCCATGCTCTTCTTGATCCACAGCATATGTAAGAATAGAAACACAGAATTTGGCCCAGTATTCTTTGACTCGATGGAAAATACACATAGACAAATTATTTTAAAGTGCTTCCCTAGCACCATGTTTGCTGAACAGGTTTTGTTAGCTTGTTTGTTTTAAATGTCGGAAACTACTGTGCCACTGTTCTGAGCAATAAATGACAAGGGACTACAATGTGATTTTGATCCTCCATCTTCTGAGGAGGATCAAAAGCCCTTAATATTTAGTAACAATTCAAGTTTTTTTAAGCTTTCCTTATTCCATTCTAACTCTTCCTCTTAGAAACATACATTTTGAGAAACATAAAATCCCCTCTGCTTTGTTGCTTTATGTAAATAGAAGGGACCGAGAAAACTCCAGTACAAATAGTTCTTTCCTTTTTCATGTATAAGGTTACAGCTTTTGTAACATGACATTTAAAAGCAGGAACAAAAGAAATAGTGTGTAAAACAAATATATCTGTCCCCATACATTATATGTACTGTTTCGGGCAAAGCCATTTTTTACTTGGATTAGATGACTTCTAATGTGTTTTCTGACCCTATGCTTTTATTATTCCATATAGCAAGATAGCTGTTATATTGAAGTGACAATCTAGGCCTTTCTGAAGATCCACATGTAGCAGGGCTCTACCACATGTAGATACATTTGGTTCTGATTATCACAGTAGCTGGATAAATTCAAGGATTTAATCATTTGCATATTGTAACCATTTCCTGCCAAGTTAGGCTTTTCTGCCATAGTTTGAATGAGGTTATATACTAAATGGTTTTAGATGGAAACTGAATTTTTTTCCAGATTGTTATGGACTGCAGTGAAAACATTGGAATGAACATGGAATTAAAGAGCATTTCACATTGGGAAAACTAAAATCTGTAAAGTCATTTCTAATCATAAGATCCTAGATGTGGGAGATATACGGTATATTTCAGATATAATTATACCTACCTATCTTGTCAATCTGATTTATTAATCTTCAAGTAGCTTTCTAATGCTCCTCTACTCTTTTAAAAATAATATGCCTAATGCTTATGAATACAAAATTTCATTTAAACTTCCAAAAGTTTAAAAATGCCTGAAATCAAAGGTAACTGTAATGAAAAAGATACACTTACTTTCAAGGCCCCTCCAGGTACTATCAAAGTTTTGTTTTAATATAAATAAGAATAATGCCCAATGTTTCTTTTTAAAGGAGAAGCAACATAATCTTCATATGGGAAGGTCTTTCTGTTACTAATAAAATAATCATATTGCTCATTTACTGGTCTATTTGCAGCACATTAAAAGTGTGTGAATATCATCTGCAAATGGAAGAGACATCCTTTAGTCTGGCTAACCTACATACCCATAAAGCACCTCTAAAAATCCCCAGGAAAGAAGCTGTCTAATTGTGTATGCTATCATTACTTAGAAGTCCATGCTGGCAAGTGGCAACCACAATAGAAAGTCTGGGAGCTGCTATACCTGTAAAGGTATCTTAGTTTGGTGCAGTTGTTGATATTAGTTTAAGTATACACCTTCTCCTCATAAATCCCAATCAACTCCTTAGACCAAATCAATGGCTGGAATGATTTCTTGTACAACCATGTGGATTCATGGTGATTAAATGCAGTGTAAATCAATGTGAACTTGCAAATGAAGTCTTCAGTGTAAATTCATACCTGGTTTATCATCACCTGCAAAGGAGTAAATCCAAAGATATATTTTGGGGTTTTGTCTCTATGAGCACCTGTTTCTGCAATTAGAGATTTTCTTGAAGATGCAGTTGAATTTAATTTTTACCCCCTTAAATTAGCATGTAATTTGATGTCAAGATAGTAAGTTTCTCTCCGTAATACAAGGGAATTGAAGGCAAATGAATTGGCTTGTCTTTTCAGAGAGGAATGAGGTTAGATTTGTATTAGTTAATTCAATATACAGCAGTACTCCTACATTTATTAATTTAACATGTTAAAAAAATAAATAATATTTAATGTGTGATATATTAGTTGGATTCACTTTATCATGGTCTGATATACACATTAATAAAAGAAACAATTAGGGATGTATGGGGGCATGTGAGGCTACTGCAGTGCTCTGAAAGACCAACCTATGTCATTTTAAATATATAGTATCATCTGCTAAAAAAACTTGCTCTGGTTACTGTGCATCACTTACTGGTAGAGTACATTTCTTTGTTACATAATGTATCTCATTAGCTTACATTATGATGCATGACTTCAAGTGCTGTATCATAATGGGAAAGCAGAGCCAAAATTCAAAGAGAAATATGGTTTTGTTTAGGCTGGTTGCCTAGGTCTATTCCAAGGGGACTACAGTATTTTAAAATAATGGATGGATGTTAAATGAGCAGGGAAATATCTACAATATCAGAGAAGCAGAAGTATATTTTCTCCTTAACAGCTGAATTTATCTCAGCTTATTCAATATATTGGTAACTGTAATCATGCTGAGTACAGCATGCGATTGTTTTGCGTGTTTGATTTACTGTTATCTTTAATTAGCAGCAATTCTTTATTTTTTCTCTTCTATGTTAAACGAGTTCAGTTGAAGAATTTTAATTCTAAAAGTCCTGCTAAAATTAAAAAGAATGGAAAAAATTACATTCATAATTAACTAATTTTTAGATTACAATAAGCTATTATATGGAACTGAGCAAATCTGCGAAGGAAAATGATTAACTGTATACAATTCTTCACACTGCCACATACGCTGCCTTTTTCCATTTTAGATAGACACACTTCTAGGTTCTTTTATGCATGCAGCTTTCATTTCTTACGGTCACAGTCATTTTGTATCAATGAAGATACATTCTGAGCTGCAGTCACCCAGTCAAAGAAAGAATATGAGGACAATCACTCAGACTTTAGATCATCATTTTCAAAGGCTAGAATGACTAGGAGATTTTGTGCCACTTAATGCAGCAATGATTGTAATCTTGAAGAAAAAAATCACCCTCCCCTACTCCTGTCTTGAATCATCTGTGAAAGTAAACGGGTTTACAGATTGCTGAAATATCTCAAGCAGCATTTGACACTTCAAAGTAGCAGAGTACTCAGCATAACATAAAGTAGACACACAGACTAGCTAAGACTTCTAAAGCAACTCTGTACTGGAGATCACAGTAGTTCAGACAAAGACAAAATTCCTCCAAAACAGATGCCAGAACTGACACAACATATGATCTTCCAGCAAGTTCTGTTGTCTACTTTGATGACTGCTGAGTTTCTTAAATCTCCCAAGGGGAAACAATCAGAATACATGCTATTTAATACAGATTTTTTCAACTCTTTCATGATACATTAAAAAACTACTGCTGTGAAGCCAAAGGACACAAGAATGCAATTTCTTTTTTCCCCCACAAAGGTTAATGTGCCTTTCTAAACTGTACAAACATTATTTCACTTTTATTGACACTTTTTGCAGACCATGAAATGACTTGAGTTTTAATCTACTTTTTATACCAAAGGAGAAGCCTCTGATTTAATAGATTCCATAAATGTAAGTAACTCATAAACACATTTTCCAAATCTCTCTTGAAGTCACAGGAAGGGAATAAAAAGCAAAGTGTGTGCTACAAAGCAGGAGTTACTGGTAAGCAAATACAATTATATTTACTAGGTTGATACATTTCTCTTTTGTTAAGGGGTATGGTTTGAGACTATGGCACAACTTTGATGCAAGATATTCATCAGGGTGCTTGGAATGCAAATGGCATAGCTACATTTCTTTTTCTTACTAACTCATGTTCACAAAAAATAGGTAGGTATTTCTAAAATTATCCTAAAGAAAATTTCAAAAGTATCCTTTGTTATCAATGTAAAGGCTTGTTTAGAATTATAACCCTCTGGATTAACATAGCACTCTTTTAGAAAAACAGCACAGGAATCAGTAGGTGGAGAAGGAGGGAACTGTGTTCTTATAGGAGTCGTAATACTGTCTTTTAGCTGAAGGTTGCCAGTTCAAATCTGTAAAATTAGGACTAATCACAATGCTTCAAATTCTAAAAATAACAAAAAAGTAAAATACCTTGCAACCAACTCCATGAAATATTAACATGGTTTCATAAAATGTGCATGACACTTAAAAAAAATAAAAAAGCCTGAAGACTTGAGGTAAGAAACCATTAAATTTTTAATAGTCTGTAGATTATGGTAAGAAGAGAGGAGTAGTTGGCACATCCCCTCTGTAAGTCAGAAGTAGAGACCTAAGGAAAAGAAGTAGCTTCTGAGGAGGAATTTGAAAGCAGTGATACACTGAAAGAAGGATGCTGAGTGGTAAAAATCTTAAAGTTTCAGGTGGGGTGAGGCAGAACATAAGAAGTGCTGTCAGAAGGCAAAGGGATGTACTGTATGCTGTATGGAGTTTGAACTATCATCTTTGTTATTTACTTGAACAGTGTCTAGTGAAAATGGGATCCTTGACTTAGTTTTTTAGAGATTCTGTAGCAGAATTAATAATAAATGATAAGATAAAGTAGAAACAAGGGTTGAAATGTTGATGGGGGAGAGTTACATGACACCTCAAATATAAGGAAGAGGTGCTTGAATTGTATGGAAAGAAACTACGAGATTTGTTCCCCAGCTCAGATTTTCAAGGACTGTGTCCACATAAGCACACAAGTATATTTTGCAGACTTTTGAGGCACTGCAAAATGCACCCTGCACATGTGATTTGGTTCTCTGCATTGCATATTTGCAGCCTGGAGCCAAATTTAAATACTGGGAAATCCTGGTATAAAAAAAAAGCATGCAGAAAAAAGCAGGGTGGCACATGTGGCAGCAGCGTGTGGTGCCCAAAACTGAAGCCTGGCCAACCAAAGCCATGCTCCAGGTGCCAGCCAGGCTACATGCACCTGGATCACTGCTGCTGGAGCCCCAGGAAGCCACCAGGACCCCAGGTAAGGCTACTGGGACCAACCCAGGTACTGTCCCAGGCTCCCCTACCCAACCCGGAGCATTTTTTCCCAGACTAAACTCATGTGCAGGCGCATGCACTGGGGCAAAAAGCAGCAGCACAAATTTGTGCCACTGCTTTTTTCCCAGCAGCAACTACATGCTCCTTCTCACGGGAACAGGGCCTTAGGGTTTTTGCCTACCTTTGGCATATAACTGCTACAGTCCTATATAACTAAAAGAAAACGAGATGATGAGGAGAATATAGGTAAAATAGCTGAAGTACAAACTCATCAGGGGAGAACAGCAGGAAATAGGGGATACAATGTTTACCAGGGCACCCATTGGGGTACCTAGAAACAATGGCCACAAACTGAAGGAGAGCAAATTTAGATTAGACATCAGGATAAAATTCTTTACAGTGAGGGTTGCCAAAATAAGGAATATGCTTCCAAGGGAGGTGGTGCTGTCCCTTTCCTTTACTGCCCAAGGCAGGGGATTGGACTCAATGATCCACTAGGTCCTTTCCAACCCTAAAATCTATGAAATGTATGAAATCTATGAAGTAATAGGGAGGAAACAATGCATAAGGGATGGACTACATATAGAAGAGGCTGAATGTACAGGATGAAAGATTCAAGTGTAGCAAAACCCCCCGTTTTTCTTGTTTAATACATATATATAATAGATATGCATTCTCTTCCCTTCCCCAATTATTTCTGGCTTTTCTTTCTCTCCCTCTCTATTCCCTATAGACAAGCATAAGCAAGCTCAGACTTAAGATAAGCTGTAACATTTTTATTTTGGTAGCAAGTTTTTGGTTTTGGATATCCACTGTTTTATATTGTATTATTATTAGGTTTGTATTGATTCTTACTGTTGTATTATTATAATTTTGGTATGCCCGGGCATCCCCTGTGTCGCAACTGTATGAGTCATGTACCCCTCCCATGTAAATTGGTTCCCGGATGAATGAGAGTGATTGGGAATGATTGAAATACAGTGGTAGCAGGCCTCTACTGAATGGGCTGTAACGACCAGGCCATCACCTCACATTGATTCATCCAGGAACCATGGACCTCACCCAGGAACATAGACAAGAACCCAGCATTTGGAAGACAAAAGACCCTGCAGAACTAGCAACTCTACCATTGTACCCCACCATTACAGACACCTGAAATGGCACATCCCTGCATGGAGCACACATGCTCGGTATGCCAGGGGCTGACCCTTGTCTGGGCATGCCTCCTGTCACTAGGGTCACACAAGGTCTGCCCCTATAAAAAGGGGCAGTGAAGACAGACCCAGTGGGAC
>NW_005842377.1:1426231-1455421 GCF_000455745.1 Alligator sinensis
GTGTGTGTGTGTGTGTGTGTGTGTGTGTGTGAACCAATAACCTCATGGGGCTGTGTAGTGTGTTGTCTGTTTAATAAAACTGTTATTTGGACCCCTAAATTGGGTTTTGCTTTACTATGGTTTGGCACTGCTCCAATCTCTGCTCCTCGCCCTCTAACTTCTGTCTCATTTCTCCCTCTCCTGCTTCTGGCTCACTGCCACTTCCAACACCTGTCCTGAGCTCCTCTCTGCCTCCAAATGAAACTCTGTTTCATTGCCACTGTCTTATCCTCACTGCCTTTTTCTTTTCCCCTGAGCAACCAGGTTTCAGCTTCAGTTTCTTCCTTGGCTGTCTCCTCCTTACCACCACTTATCTGCCCTCCCCCGCAATATCTCCACTGTCTGCCTCAGTTTCTACCTTAAGTAAACCCAAGCCTCAGTTCTGCAGCCAGCTTCTCTATAGTCCACCAGTTCTAATCCTGGTTCTGGCAACTTTCACTCCCTACACTTTAACTCTCTTTCTCTCACCTCCACCTTTCCCCAAGTATCCCAGGTACCCCAAACACACACATACACACTGTACCATCCAAGTTAGGAACTTACCTGTGTGTATGTGTAGGTGGCTTGTATGTGTGTGAACTGGTTGTGTGTGTGTGTGTATATATATATATATATATATATGTCATTGTGTGCATGATATACCAATTAGTGATCTGGGTCTTACTTTTGGGGTGTATAGTGTATGTGCTTGAATTGGTGATAGGTATGCATGTGCCTAGGTTGGTTTGGATGTGTATGTGCCTGAGCTGGTAGTGTGTGTATATGTATATGTGCAATTGTGTCACACCCTCCTGTCTAACAGCACAATATTGAGATCCTGAGTGTTGGCCTGACCCCACAGGGCAACACAAGGAGCAGTCTAAGAAGAATTCCTATTGTTTAGACTTGAAACATCACGCAAGTATCTTCTTTCAGGAGCCAAAAAAGGATGTTTGGTTCCCCTTAAAGTCAGATTTCAGCTGTAGGGATTGCTCAGCACAGAATGGTGTATGTTGGGAACACCCAGGAACATTTACAATGAATGACATTGGAAACATAGATGCTACATAAAATTAATAGGGTGTCTGTGCAAGCCCTGTACTCCTCCTGGACCAGTAAATTAATTGCATTCAATTAACATTATTTGTTAAACTGCCCTAGCAGAGATGACCCAGTTGCTCAGAAAGAAAACCCTTTTTCCAATATAAAAAGTTGCTAGAAAGTTACATCTGAACAGTCCACCTCTTAGAAAAAGTGGAGTTTTATGAAATACTCAGGTAAGGAGGCGGGGGTGGAAAGATAGATACCAGTACAGGGGAAGAAAACTTAAAGAAACTGTGCTAAAAAGGTGAAGGACCTCATTCATTTTCTGTTCTATGTCTTGTGTAGTTATTTAAATACTGATAAGTGGATGCATGAATGTTAGGCCTGCACAAAGTGGCTAGTATTTGCTTTGGATTTGGATCCAGCCAATTCGGGGGACAGTGATTTGATTCAGTGATTCGAATCACTGTCCCAAATTGATTCGGCCGAATCTGATTCAGAGATTCAGCTGCTGCCAAATCAGCCGAATCTCTGAATCACACAGGCCTCACCCCCCACCCGCTTTCAATGGCTGCCCCACCTGCCCTAGCTCTTGGCTCTTTGAAAAAAATAGCCCATACTCACTGGTTCCTACCCAGCGGGGGGCGATCCCCACTGCCCCATGCCACGTGGCGGGGCTCTGCCATGAGCCCCTCCAACCCCTGCCTGTTCTCCCAGCCCCTCCCCCCATGGCCACCCTGCCTGCCCCAGCTCCCACCCTTTAAAAACCAAAAACAAAAAACCCTGGGCTTAGTGGCTCCTGCCCAACCCGGGGGATGATCCTTGATGCCCCCCACTGCCCCATGCTGCATGGGGGGCTCTTCCATGAGTCCTCAGAAGCCCCGGGGCCACTGCAGGAGCCAATGACTCTGGGGTTCGTATGTTTTTTTAAAGGGCTGGGAGCTAAGGCTGTTTGGGCAGTCATGGGGGGGGGCTGGGAGAGTGGGCAGGGGTCAAGGGGCTTGTCAAAGAGCCCTCCATGCTGCTTGGGGTAGTGGGGGGCAGTGGAGATCACCCGCCTGCCTGGCAGCACCCAGTGAGTAGGGCCTTTTAAAAAAAAAAAAATCAGGAGCTGGGGTCAGGGGCACTCAGGGGGGCTGGGGAAGCAGGCAGGGGATGGGGCCTGGCAGGGGTTCCCCCACGGTCCCCTCCCCCTCTCTGTCAGCCCTCCCTTCCCTCCCCCTACTTACCAGCATGGAGTCTGGGTCCAGCTCCCTGCTGCAGCCAGTGGGGTCTTCTCAAATCAGCAAAGCTCTCCAAATCTTTTCTGAATTGATTCAGACCTTTAAATTGGTCCCCTGATGCAATTCAGTTTCGGAGATTTGGCCACTAAAACAGGCTGAATCTCCTCCTAATTGAATCAGCACCCAAAGCTTCACACAGCCCTAATGAATGTTATTATCCCAACATGGTCAATTCTCCTGTCGTCTTTATACAGGTCTCCCCTTTTGTCTCACTTTACAGGAAACTGGAGAAATTGAGCCCATTAATGAGACAACCAGAGAATAGAGCAACCAGGAAAAAGAGGAAGTAGAAGAGGCAAATGGAGAAAGAGAAGTAGCATCAGCTTAGGAGAAATGTGTTTATTAAGGAAAATCAAGAATAATAAACTTTTGGAAAAGAAACACAAAAGAAAAAAATAATGGAAGAAATGGAAAACTATCTCAAAGATTGATTCTGAATAGAGCCACAGGAAATGTGCAACACAGACTCTCTGCACAGTAGGTTTGATTATACCAGGTACTGAGCACTATAGCATGATCCAGCAAAGCACTTAAGCCTGTGCTTAATCTTAAATGTATGAGTAATCTATATTGACTTCAGTTAAAATCACATTTAAATATTCTGCTGGATCATGTTGGAGTGCTCAGCACCTAGCTGAGCATCAAACTTTATAGCACAGTTCATATTTCTCATTGTTTTCTGCAAAAGGTATACTGTAAAAAAAAAAAAAAAAGAACAAAACCCCCCCACATTATAATGGAGGTATCCTTTTAAATGAAAAGTGATGGTTTGGTATTTTTTGTGGTTGTGTACAGATGAAATAACATGGAGGTGTGAGCTTCCCCATTTATCTCAATGGGATATTGACTATAAAACCAAATAATGGTGATTGATATATCAATATTAACTTTATTACTACTGATTATTTTAGTAGAAGCATCCAGCTGAATGTGTTCTATGGTATGTGGCTGGATTATTTTGAAAGTACATTCCATCAGAATGAGACTGCAAATTTTAACAATGCAAATAAGAATGCTCTTCAAATTGGTTTTTGTTTTTTGTTTTTGTTTTTTCTTCCAAGCATGCCATTAGGAAGGAGATCAGAGAATGCAAGCCTGCAATGATTGGAACACTCTTGTGGATATAGACAAGATTGTATGGAAGTAAGAAAAAGAAAAGGATTGCATGAAATCCACCATTTTTTATTTAACACCACTGAAGAAAAATACAAATATGCTAAGCAATGTATTATTAATTTCATGTGCATTTCTGTGAAACTATTCTAACATGATGGAAATTTAGGAAAAAAACACAGGAGAAAGATGTGGCCACACAAAATCAAAACAGAAACATTGAAAATGGAACGAATCGAACCAGTGACCAAAGCTTCACAGCCTTAGTGTATACAGCCCTAGTGTATACCTACAACAGAACAGAAGTTTCATACACATAGACTGGTTTAAAATGGCAGAAGCTGGTCTAAGATTTGCACCAGACCCACCAAAGGGAAAATATGCGTCGTATTTGCAACAAATCTAAACTACACTGCTTACAGAAAACCACGTAACTTCGACTGATTCCACCTCGTGCTTTTTGAATGTCTGTACCTAGCCCAAGTCAGCAGGGCTTGCTGAAATTCATCCCAGAGTGCTGAAGAAACTGGCTGAAGAAATCCTGGAGCGGCTGGCAACAGTATTTATAAAATCATGGATGACAGGTAAGGTCCCAGAGGACTGGAGTCAGGCTGACATAGTGTCTTTCTTTAATACAGGAGAAAAGGAGGACCCAAGGAATTATAGACTGATTTGCATGACTTGAGAAATGAAAGGAGAAAAATTATAAAACACCCAGTTTGCAAACACCAGGAGACAGAACCGGTAATCAGTAGCAACTAGTATGGATTGATTAAAAACAAATCATGCCAGCTTGATCCAAAGATGATAAAAGATTGAAATGCAAGCATGTGAGAGAAGACTGACAGAAATTAAGCATGTTTAGCTTGCAGCAAAGGAAGTTAAGGGGGAAGATAGCATTTTTTAAATATTTGAAAGACTTCCGTAAAAAAGAAATGCAGAGGGCACGACATAAAACACTGGGTTTGAACTGCACTGAAATAGCTTTAGATTAAATCTCAGAAAAATCTTCCTGACTGTCAGAACAGTAGGGTAATGGAACAAGCTGGCCAGGGAAGCTGTGGAATCATCGGAGGTTTTAAAGAAGAAGTTTGATAAGCATTTGTCAGGGATAGATTAGGAATAATGCATCCGGCATTTGTTTTAAGGGATGGACTGGATCATTCTTGAGGTTCCTTCAACCCTAAAACTGAGTGTCCAACTAGTTAAGTTGGCTGAGGCTTTTCTGAGATTGTGGACAAAGCTAAAGTTTCATGCTGTCTCACAAATAATCTAAGATTCTTATGCTTTATTACAGTTTGCAGAGTAACTGAAACTTCCTTCTGTAGCGTTTAAATGGTATTTTGCATTCCATTTATTCTTGAAATGAATTAGGAATACTGTTTATAAACTTGAACTCTTGTGTTTTCAACCATCACTTAATGCCTTTCATAGGTATTAAGGGCTATATTCTTTCCTGATTTGAGTCTCACACAAGTTAAAACAATTTGCTTACCCAAGTTATAAATCACAGCTCAGCATTTTGATAGACTTTATAGAAGTTTGGATCAAATTTTTCAAAACTAGTTAGTGATTTGGTGGGCTCCTGCTTTTGGGTGGCCAAAATAAAACATTGTAAAGGGCCTGACTGCAGGCATTAGCTGAGAACTTTCTAAAAACTAGGCTCCTTTGTGGAATATCTTAAGTGAAGCAACCTGAACCTCCTATCACTTTTGAAGACCTTGGTATCTCATTGCAGGCTATAAATAACTCCCATTGAAAGTAACACCCTTAGACCCATAACAAAACTACAGATGATAAGATGCAGTAAAAGATGTAAAGATAGCTGATTTCCCCGTTGTTGAAATAAAGTCAGAGAAACATGCACTGGACATCTGCGGCAATTTCCATAAGCTCTCCAACTGGTGTTAGTAAGGATAAGACATCTGAGTTGGAAAAACTTGATATCAAGAAGATAGGTGGAAAAGGAATTTCCAAACCCATGAAATAATATTGATGTATTATAGAGCAATATGAAATATTTTCCTGATTACCATAATTTTCAATAAGTTAGAAGACATGCTAAATGTGTCTTGGAGCTTTAAAAGCCATGAAAACACCTCAAGAGAGAGGAAGAGACACTAGATAGCCCATGATTTAACATAAATACAGTTATTTACATTTTATTTGCTGACTGAACATTTCAAAATAATTTTCTGTTTTAGACTCTGTGACATGAAACAAAACTGGTGAGGTACTAAAATGGGCAAAGTTTTTCATCACCTGTAAATCAAGTAACAGCTAAGAATGAAATTAAAAAATTCTGAAAAAATAAAAAAAATTATTCAAGGCTAAATTTTGTAAGAATGTCTGGAACATTTTGCTAGGCTTGTCTGCATATTTCAGCCATTTTGTGAATGCAAAAAGAAATAATATGTATTCTTCAGAGAAAAACACATTCCAGGACCTACTTTATATCTCATCAAAAATTATCACATTGGACAAGCTCTGCATGTCATATTAGCCCAACTTTTATAGAATCTGCACATTTTCTAAAGCTTGTTTCATTAGTTTCTCAGCCCAAAGACTAAGCAAAGACTTTTATAAGTGACAAATAAAACAATTTACGGATTTAATGGTCTGTCACTCATAAGGAAAATTATCTAAATTCAGGCAGCTATTGAGTCTCAGAGTGACCATTCTGCTTTTGGTTCTCTTCATTACCATTACCTGCCACCCCACCATTAAATTAACAAGTAAGTGAACATGGCTGAAGTGACAATTTAACATGGCAAGATTCAGGGCTGTGTAAGTAAAATTCATTAAAAGCCCTGTTAAGGTGGACAGAAGTAATTTGGCTCTGTCTTTTTCTCTTATATTTAACTGTTTATCTGAACTGCAGCAGTTCAATTTGCATAAAGAATGTATATTCCTACCAATAAAGAGGGAAAAATGGCATGAACTGCAGTGTGGAATTTGACTTCATTGCTGGTAAAGGAAATGCCCATTTGTTCCCTACTTAAAATGCATGCTAACATTGTAAGGAATACATCTCGTTTACTGTTGCAAGTGCTCCATGTAAAGTGGTGAGGGAAATTTAAGTGTTTACCTTTTTTCCTTTGAAATCAAATGAGACATGTGAAGTTCAGCAACAGAATGGTAATTGAAAATTCAATATATTTTTAGAGATGTGCTATATACTTTAAATACTTTCTAATTTGGATCTAAGCAAAAAAAATCTGCCTGCTGAGATAAATACCTGCATTGGATGGGGAAGAGTTTCACAACACTGTTTACTATCACTAATATTAAAAAGTTTTAAAGCACTGCAAATTTGCATGGCACTTTGCATATATGCAATTCAGGTTCATATTGATGTCACAGACCAGAATAGTTTGTCACATTTCTCCCCCTGAAGATTAACTTAATGGGCCCATATCCTTGAAGCTTCTTAGACATCACCATTCATTTTTATTGATAGAAGTTAATCATAGAATCATAGAAAAATAAGAAGGGACCTAAAGAAGTCATCTATTTCCATCCCCTGCTCAAAGAAGAATCATTCGTGTCTGAACAATCCCAGCTAAGTCTAAATTACTCTTAAGAACTTTCAAGGATGGATATTCCAGAACTTCTCTAGATAATTTGCTTCAGTGCTTGGCCAACCATATTTAGAAAGCTCCTCCTAATATCCAACAAATTTCTCCTTGTGGCAATTTAGAACCACTAGTTTTTGTTCGGTCTTTGTGCACACACCAACAGTACTTTAAGGAGCTAAACTAGTGATTCACAGCTGCTCTTGGAAGATCCTTTGAAGAGTGCTGTGGGGTGCTATTAGCACTGTTTGGTGTGCAAATACCTACGTGATTCACAAAACACATAGATTTCAAATACGAATCCATAGCGTTAAAAGCATTCTGATTTGTCTTTCTGAGCTCTTTGCAATAGAAACATTGCTTTATTTTTCTGTAAAAAAAAAAAGCACAAAAGCTAAGAACTGGCATTTTCTAAAGGGTGCCTTGGGCCTAATGAGGTGTGCCTTGAGTTGGGAAAGTTGAGAAACACTGAGCTAGACCTTTGAATTATTATTCTTTTTGGCAATACTTACAGCTAAATCATTATTAGCAGGTGCATCTACACATGCAATTAGCATGCCTCAATAAATTCTGGTGCAGTTTACAATGTAGTTAACAACTCCTGGGCACAGCATCTACATGTGCACCTGGGACTGCAGCAGTTTGAGCCAGGGTGGAGCAGCCCTGAGCTGGCAGCAGGCTCAAGGGGGGTCAGCCCTGGGCTCTGTGTCATGGCATTGGGTGACAGCAGGGCTGGCTGCAGCACAAGAATGCCCAAAGAGCAGAAATGTATGGCTAGATGGCAGGCAGGGGTTGGCCCCGCTGTTGCCTGGGCTCACCAGGTGCAATTTACACAGTGTTTGCACATGTGTTTAGATGCAATTATCTTCACTGCTATCTTCACTGTCCCTGACAGTACTATCTTTTGGAGGCAAAAATTAGCTTGCTAAGGTCTAATAGTGTTGCATGTGTAGACTGTGATACTTTACGCTGCACTAAATTAGCCTACTCTGCAGTTAAGTGCATGTGTAGATGCACCAAGGGCTCCATTGTGTTTGAAAGGCCTTGTTTGGAGCAGGACAAAAGGTCTAATGATAATACAGCAAAAGCTGTGTTAACCAGCACTTTATTAGCCAGAAAACTATTAACCGGCATCCGAGGGACGCGGCAAAAGTGAAACTGGAAGTACCACTTCTGGGTTTTGCCACCGCTGTGATCAGAGTTCTTGCCACTTCTTCGGCCCATGGCCCAGGGCAAAACAGCCTGTGTGGGGTCCCCTTTCTGTCCCCCGGCACACTGATGCCGGGGAGTGCACCAGACAGTGCATATTTGATTAGCTGGAATATTTGATGAACCGGCATCCCCCATTCCCAGGGGATGCTGGATAACAGAGCTTTTACTGTATGTAATAGCCAAAATTGCATTTTACAAATCTAGTGTAAATTAAGTTGTTACCTAAGCTAGGGACATAAATTTAACATAAACTAGTATAAATTATTGGAAACTGGTTCAAATGTGTAATACAACAGAAGTTCAGTGCACATAAACTGCTTTCAAAAGGGTTAAAATGGGTTTAAGATAAACTTGGATGGATGTAGTATCAGACTTAACTGATTTAGGTTAAATTGGTTTATTGAACTTCTGTCCCAGACTCTAAGCTTTAATGCATCCATCGTAGCTCATGTTAAACACACACTATTTACTATAGGCTTTTCAAACATGTTAATTAAACATGGTGGATAATATAGTCTAACACTACATCTTTTACCTTAGGCACATCATGTCAAGGTTCAGGTCAAGCCTAATTGTGGAGCTTGGATGCGTGTATGAAGTGGGAACAAAAGTGTAGTGTTGATTTCATCAGTAATATTTCTGGACAGTTCTAGAAGGCAGTAGAGACACCAGCAAAGAAGCCTGCTAAAGCTTCTAGGTCCTTTTTGGGTGGAAAGAGTTGGAGATTAATTTATAAGACCCTTCTATGCTCCTCTCCATGCATCCAGCTCACTTTGGTGCACAGGAAGGGCAGAATGCTAATACTACCTACTTCCTGTGTGTTGACTTTCAGGGATTTGGGGAGAAAACACCATCTAAGTCAACCCTTGCTCTTTCCAGAACTGCAGTTTGGGGAATTTGCATGATGAGGAGGAAATGCAAAATTTCACTTTAAGTGTTATTGAAGAATGATTCATTACTCTTATTTTCTTAAAACTTTTGGCTGCCTGTACATGTGCTCAGAGGAGGGGGGGATGGGGCATTTTAATTAGAGCAATTCCCAGACAGCTGCTCTAATTAAAATGGCTTACCAGTACATGCATTAAGTCTGCACATTTTAAAATGGCTGCAGGATGCTTTATCTAAAGCTCATTTGATGAGGTTTAGTTAAAGTGTCCCCATGGCGATTTTGAAATGCAAGGGGGCTTAAAACATGTGACGAGGTGACACTGGAGCTTTCTACGTAGAACATGGAGCAGACTTGATTGAGTCTGCTCTGATGTGTTCTAATTAGAATTTGAATGAGCTCATCTATAGACAGCTTTTTATGACTGTGGGTTCCACAGGAGGAAAAATATTAGAGCATTTATAATATTTATTACTCTGAGCTGTCCTTGAGTAGCACCATTTGCTTCTTCTTGAGAAATGCCCCAAGCTTCTACCTTACAGAGTTCCATTTCATCAGCCTTCTTATTCAATGTTTATATGTAATTAGACAGGAGGAAGTGCTAGCAAACATAGGATGCCTATACACATGCAGGGAGGCTTCTTCGATATGCTGTAAGTACAGTGTGTCGGAGCAGACTCAATTAATCAATCTGCTGAAGCATGGTAATAACTGTGCTCCAGCAGATTCCAGGTTCATGTGTATCAGTGTCTCTGTGCTAAAAAATGGAGGCAGGGGAACTTTAACTAAAGCTCATTCAATAAGCTTTAGTTAAAGAGCCTCTACTGCCATTTTTCAGTGCAGGGGTCCTGATACATGTGATGCTCTGGGTGCTTTAATTAGAACAGCTCTTGGAGCCACTCTAATTAAAGTACCCCCCACCCCGCTGTCACTCCTGGTACACATTTATAAACACCCATATTTGTGTTGTAGGTGACTGAGTGTACTCAAATATGCTCAGATCAGTCTATGACCCTAAGGCCCCTAGCACAAGTTACAATTAAGATGTGATTAACCTGTTAATTGTGCTGTAAGTAGTAACCCTGCCACAAAATTAAGGAATTTAGGTATCTCGCCACCTGGACAAGGGAGAAGAGGCTGACATTATATACCTAGACTTCCAGAAGGCCTTTGATCTAGTATCCTATGATAGCCTCATGGGGAAATTGGAAGATTGTGGGCTTAACTGCTCGATGCTTAAGTGGATAGGTAACTGGCTGAGAGAGAGTTCTCATGAATGGATCTGTGTCATCCTGGTGAAAAGTGGCCAGTGGTGTCCCTCAGGGGTCCATGCTTGGTCTAGTGCTTTTCAACATCTTCATCAATGATTTGGATGTGGGGGTGAAGAGCTCACTGGCCAAGTTTGTGGATGACACCAAGTTATGGGGGAGCATGGTCACACCTGAAGATAGGCTGCAGCTGTAGGCTGACCTGGACAGGCTGGAGAGTTGGGCAAATCAGAACCAGATGAAATTCAACACTGAGAAGTGTAAAGTGCTCTATCTGGGGGCAAACAACCCCTAACATACCTACAGGCTAGGTGGCACCAATTTGACTAGCACCACAACCAAAAGGTACCTAGGGGTAATAATTAACCATCACATGAACATGAGCTGTCAGTGCAATGCTGTAGCCATCAGGGCAAACAATACTCTGGCATGCATCAACCAATGCATCTCATGTAAAACCAAGGAAGTGATTCTTCCACTGTACTCAGCACTGGTGAGACTGCAGCTGGAGTACTGTGTCCAGTTCTGGGTGCCACACTTCAATAAAGACGTGGAAAAACTTGAGAGCCCAAAGAAGAGCCACCTGTATGATCAGAGACTTGCCAGACAGACCATATGAGGAGAGGATGAGGGACTTGGGCCTCTTCAGGCTAAAAAAGAGAAGGCTGAGAGGGGACTTGGTAGCAGCTTACTGCTACATCAGGGGAATACTTCAAAGTCTTGGCGAACAGCTGTTCACCAGGGCATCCTTGGGGAAAGCCAGGAGTAATGGCCACAAACTGCTGGAAGACCGCTTCAGGCTCAACTCTAGGAAAAACTTCTTCAAAGTCACGGTGTCCAGACTGTGGAATAAACTCCCCCCAGAGGTGGTGCAATCACCTACCCTGGAAATCTTCAAGAGGAGACTGGGCAGTCACTTCATTGGGGTCACCTGACCTCAGTTGTCTTTCCTACCTAGTGCAGGGGGGTTGGACCGATGATCTTGGGAGGTCCCTTGCAGCCCCTAACAATCTATGAATTCATTGCATGACAAAAGTGGAAACCAATGACAGAAATATTCCACAAAAGATGTGTAGCTTTTTTGTGGCTCATTTTTATGGTGCTTTAAATAGAGTGTGTGGCAGGGTAACAGAGCTGGCTCAAGACACTGGTGAGATCCTGAGGCTGGGACTGACAATCAGCTGATTGTCAGGCGCAACCCTTGGGCTGCTTTGGGCCGTGGAACTGGCTTTGGTTGCCGGGCCTAGCTGATTGTTGAGCCTAGCCCTGGGGACACCTTCGGAGTCTGCAATTGGCTCCAGCCTGGTCCTGTGCTGGGACCTACAATTGTTGGCCTCAGCCCTGGGACTGTATGGAAGTCTCAAACCATCAGCTGATTGTTGGTCCTGGCCCTGAGACTCCTCAGGTTCAGCCAAACTGTGGACACCCACTTTCAACCTGCCAGTGCAGGGGGGACCAAGGAGCTTGGGCTCCTTTTGTAGTGACAAGTAGGTCTGATCCCTGAACCAAGCATCACTGGATAAGGGACTGTATCCCATCATTCCATTAAAAGAATGTGTTCCAGGGGCAGAGTATCTGTCATTTCTTAGTGATCTGATAACACCTGACATAGCATGAGACATCCAAGTGAAATAGAACGTTTGTGTTCAGTTTTTTGTTTGTTTTTTTACTAAATTGAGTGGGGCAGACGGGGCAAAATGTACACCAAAGAAGTGTACTAGTTTTAAAAAAGGCAAAGTTTTCATATTCTGCTGAAAGTAAAATGCAATTAAAATTGACCTGATAAACAGAACATAGAAGCCACTTCTATAGGAGTTTATATAATTCTGATTAAATGATTGCTTCCTACTAGAAGCAAACTTGAAAGTCAATCTTTGGTTCAGTTAGCATTGCTTATTTGAGAATGAAAACTCTCCTGACTGTTTCACAAAATGCAGAATTACAAGTTAATAATTTTCTGGAAGGAGTGCTGCCACATCTCCACATGCAAATCCAGCTTTCCATCTGCATACTGGGAGAAAACTGACTTCAACTACGTTGAGGTGACCTACATTTCTTTTTTACTAATAAAGAAAGAAACCAACATGGTCCACCAAACTAAGAGTATCAGTATCATGGGGGAAGTATTTTAATAATACAGAACTTTACTAGCTTGATGGCATCAATGACAACAGCAAAGCTCTTGTGTGAATCTATGAAAATGCTTTTTCTTGATAGATTGTAATCAAATAAAGTGAAACTTGTGTCTCTTGAGAGAAAACCAGAGATTTACAGTTTAATACAGGCACATTTTTCCACACAAGTTTTAAATGCATTTACTGATAAAGCCACATGATGACTTCACTTTCTGTATTTTCTGAAGTATGTAGGTTTGTGGTGGGGGAGTATGACAGTAGCAAATCTTACCCAGCTGGTACACTTTGCTGAAAAGACAGATTTAAAATGGATTTAGGTGCCTGAAATCATTTGCAAAACTGGTCCTATATAGTTGAGAGTCAGGCCTTTGGCAACTAGCACTGCTCTCAATATCAGCATAGCTTGCCAAGTAATTTTGGATTAGGCTTCTACATTTATTTCAGGCTTTGTAAAATAATTTAAAACCATATAGAAAAAATAGAAAGTAGTTAAAATTGTAAATGATTCAGTGAACTGCCTGTAGAAGGTGTAAATTAAAGGGTTAGAAGACATCTCACTTTTAATAATTATTCACATTCAATAGAAAAAGCAGCCTCTTGATGTTGTATTGAGTTTCTGATTTCGAGCTTGGTAATTAAAAGAAGCTATTTTTAAAATTGATGTTTGTTAAGCCAAGATGTTGTTACTGTTACTTTGCATTTCATTCTAAGCAGTAATTTTGTAGGTTTTCTCACAGAAAAAGCCCAACCAAAGCAGCAATTTTAAACAGAAAATTCTGTGAATATTAATCTAGTGGATTTAAGCTGTAATGAATTTAAGAGGCTTAGGAAAAATCCCAGTGAAGGTCCACCAGTTTTCTAGCACTGCGACTGAGGTGATACAAAGTGAGGAAATGATTTTATTTAGAAAGAACTCGCTTAGGGTTGAATTATGTATACCCTTACAGAAGTCCCATTGGAATGGAATGAGACTATTTTTAATCTTAAGGGGAGGCGGGGGTTGGGGGGGAGGAAGGAGAGGTTTGGAGGAGTGTATTCAACATCAGTATTAAATCCTGATTCTAATCAGACCTGGAAAAGCAGATCTCAACACCTTTGAAAACCTTATTGACATGAACGGGACTCTGCTATGCGTTGACAAGAGCAGAGATGATTAAGTGGGTTGGAACAATAAATAATTATATTTAGCAATGCAGGACCCATGCTTACACTCCTTGCCCATTAAAGCTTGATTTTGGTGAGCTATAGGTATACAAATTATATAAGATGAATCTATAATTTATGTTGATATGGTACAATGCAGTGCCTCGTCAAGATATCAGAGGTAGGTTTTGAACATGTTAGCTTGGGTACGAGAAGCCTGAGTGAAACATTGTGCTTATTACTTGGCAGATCGAGCTTCAGGGCCCACACTAGCTTGGGTATCTCTATATAGCCCTGCACTCTCCTATGTAGACTTAGTGATTTAAATTGGCATGGATATGTTTGTCCACATCCAGCATGAAATTAGAAAGCAATGTTACACTACTAAAATGTGGGTGGTCATACCCATTGGTAAGAGCTGAGATCTAAAACTGCAGTCATACAGCCAAGGGACAAGCTGGATAAGAAATCCAATAGCCAGGGAATCGAGTCAGGAATTGGGACTAGAGTGTCCTGGAGCAAGGCAGATAACACTCTGAGGTACTTCTGATGACCTTAACCCCAGGTGGGCTGAAATTTCCATTCTCCTGCCCCTCACAGCCAGTCAGGAAGCATACAGAAACCCATTCTGGCCAGTCATCCTGGATCAGACTGCTTGTTACGATTCTTGACAGATGAAACTCTAGGTTCCTTGAATTTAATGGCAAAAATTTTGTAGAGTTACACTCAGATACACTCAAATAATTGACCTTATTTTGAGTATTTCCATTTCTGTACTTTTCTTCAACTAGAATCTTTTTAACTAAAGTATGGTGAAGAATTTTAAAAAATAGACTCTAGATATTTTACCAAAAGGAATGAGAAAATCACCACCCTGAAAGTGTTAGTCAAAACTCTCTGTTTTAACATATATATTATACATTATGGTTAACTTTAAATATTTAAATGTATTTAGAAAAGAATAAAAGGACAGCTGCTTTGTAACATCACATCATCCTACTCTTCGACAGCCTGCAGTATTTTCACTCAACTGTAACATTTGCCAGGGAAAGCTTAGCTTATCAGAGGTGGCTATCCAGAGTTTAGTCAATAAATAGCTTGACTTTCCAGCTTGTGATAATGCAATGTGAGATCAATAAGAATGATGACGATTATTTCTTCATTTCCTTCTGCTGAAAGTAAGTTACCCATGAAGGACAGATTCTTTGCTTCCTCTTCTCCTAACTCTATTATGTGTAACTAGAAAGGCAATAAAAAGTAAAATATTCAGAATCTGATACTGATGTTTATCAATGTTTATATTTAAAAGCAATCGATTCTTAAATACATATATTTAATATTTTTGTAGCAAATTTACAGACAAATGAAAGAATTAAAGGAAAAAAACAGGACATCATATTGTATTCTTAGCATGTTCAGTAGACCTCTTTTTCTTTAATGTTTTTTGAGATGAGGTTCATTATGAATGCATTAGACAAAATCCCAGTCCTCCTTTTTAGTCCATGAAAACTTCTCATTGGCTATATGGGAACAGAGTTTGGGTAATGAATAAAATATAGAATACACATTTAGAATTCTAGCCATATTTTAACCCTGTATAGATCTATATTTAAGAGTATATATGGTCAGGTATTTAAAAACTATTCTTTTCAAGAAGAGGACAGGAACATGGGTAGGAAAGAACAGATCAAAGAATATTTAGAAAATTTAGATGCATTTCAGTTGGCAGATCTGATGAAGTTCTCAGTAAAAAGCAATTTTAAAGTGGATTATCTTCAAGAACTCATGAAGCTCAGTACCCAGAGAACTAAGGAGCATCAAAAGTCCTTTTCAAGGAAAAGCTAGTGAGGGACAAGGACAATTTGGAAAATTAAGGAGGACTTACATTCCTGAAGACCAGTGAGCCTAACTTTGATGGCTGGAAAGATACAATAAGAAATAAACAATCAGTTTATCAATTAGATAAGAAAGAGTCAAATTGTATCAAACCACGATAAATATTATATCTCTGGTAAGATAACTGGCTTCCTTGATAAAAGAAAGCAGTTCAAGTGATAGATGTTGATTTAATATGGTTTTCAACACTGTTCTATATGACATTATAAGAAAATTAGATGAATATGAAACCTAAAGTAAAATCCTCAGAAGGTGGGTCCATAACTGCTTGACAACCCACATTCAAGGAGCGGTTATCAACGGTTCACTGTCAGACTACAGGACATTTCAGCTGGGGTCCTACAGAGCTTAATCAAGGGAACCACCACAAACCAGTGTCCAAGAGGAAAGCAAATGGGCTTCCTCAGAAGCAGCTCTGAGAACATAAAGGGAATTAGTTCTCAAGAAAGCACAAACTATTGAAATGCTGAGTGGGAGCATACAGGCATGCCCAACATTACCATCTTCATAATACTGTACCTCTGCAAGTAGGTGATTGCATAGCTTGCACTACTGGACTCGGGACACAAAGGCTGATGCCATGATTGTTAAGTTGAACTACATGTCCAAACATTAAACAGACGCATGCAAATACTCAGAGAGTAGGGAGGGCAGAGATTATCCACTTCAAAATTGCTTTATATTGAGAACTTCATCGAGGAAGGGAGGGACAGCTGGAGGAAATCTGTGGTGCCACAATATCCCTGGAGTACGCTTGCACAGTTTTTCCCCCTTTTTGGGGGTAAAACATCCTTGGAGACCCTAGCCAGGGAACAGTTAGCATAGAATGTGATTGCTACTGAAGTCCACTGTGGCCACAGAACTGATCACAAGATACCACAGATAACAACACATGGGTAGTATCTTGGCAACAAGAGACCAACAATTCACAGCCAATCTGGAGCTCATGTGCACAGGCAACAAGCCATATACAAGTGATGCAAGCAGCTTCTTCCCTCTATGCCCATCCCTACTGCCTCTGCTCCATCTCACACCCAGAAAACAAATGTGTCAAAGTTCGAATGTCTAAAAAGTGATTCAAATTCAGGAGACAGACTATCCAGAGATCCTTTGTGCAAGATCCATGTCAATCTTACCAAGAGAAAAAGGGAAAAATTGTATCGCTTTTAGATGCCACAAGCCTGCCTGGGAAAGAAGATCACACATAAACCAGTTTAAGTGATCAGAAACTGATTTAAACCTGGAACAGAGCAGATGTTCAGGGTACATAAATGAGTGCACTGTGACCGAGTGAGGTAGCAACACTCTAGTTATTGTTTAGCAGACCAGGCTCTTCAATTTAGGGGTTTGGCTACTGGGTAGTGAGTGGGAAGGTTGTAAGTTCAAGCCTAGGTCTGTGCACTAATCTCCCACTGTACAAGGGTGGTGAGACCTTTTTGTTCACCTGGGATAACAAGGAATAACAGCCACAAATTGATTGAGGGCAGGTTCAGGCTTGATATCAGGAGGCATTACTTTACAGTTAGGGCTGCCAGGTTCTGGAATGGGCTCCCAAGGGAGGTAGAGCTGTCCCCTCCCTTGGGGGTCTTCAAGAGGAGGTTGGATAGATATCTGGCTGGGGTGTTATGATCCCAGCACTCGTTCCTGCCCAGGGCAGGAGGTCGGAACTTGATGATCTGTTCAGGTCCATTCTGACTCTAGAAACTATGAAACTATGAAACACCTTCTCCCTGTGACTGAGTGAGGTAGCAAATAGGGCTGTGTGAAACTTCAGTCCCTGATTTGATTCAGCAGAGATTCAGCCCGATTTGGTGGCCAAATCTCCAAATCCAAATTGAATCAGGAGACCATTTAATCTTTCTGAATCAAATTGGAACCCTCTGATTGCTGCAGTCTGCATTGTTTGAGCCATGCCTACCTGATTGCTGCAATCTGCAGGAATCTTTGTGGAATTGCATTGTAACCATGAGGCCCAGGTAATGAGGCATGTAAATATCATATATTCAGGGTAAGATTAAGGTGCATAACAAACTTAGATACAGCACATGGTTTTCATGGATTTAGGAAGCATGGAATTGGGATGTGCTTACACCATGAAGTCACAAAAAATGACACTTCACTTAGAAGTAGAATAGGATGTGGGTTCAACTCAGACTTCATGGCTAGGGACAGACATGCAAAAAGCCTGAGCCTGAATTGATTAAATCTTTGCAGGTTAGTCTAACCTGATTAGGCTGAACTGGCTTGAAACTGGACAGACATTCTTTCTGGACTGAGGAAATTCAGGCATATGCCTACAGTGGTTCAGGCTAGAAGTGGGGAGGGTGCTAGAGCAGCCCTCCCTTCCCTTCTGCAGGGAGGTGAGCTGAGGGGGTGTGGCCAGGCCCCGGCAAGACTCTCTCATTAGGGAGGTCTGCCTGCATGGTCCCAGGCTTTTCCCTGTTGGCTGCTCAAAGGGTGAGAGTGTTGCCAGCCCCCAGCCCTGGGCTAGCACTCTGAGGCAAGGGGGTGGGTGCAGTGCATGCATGTGTTGATGATACGGAGCTTTTCAGTCTCCCTCCCTGTTTCATCATACTGTGTGCAGCAAACTGACAGGAAAGCAAACCAGCCAGGGGGATGATAACAGTCTTTATCACCTCATCAGCAAAACAATTGCCTCTCTCCACATTACTTCAAACTTCTTAAACAGTTTACCAGCTGACCTGTTGATTAGCTCCAAAAGCCCTAAGCGGCCACTGTTGTGTCTGCCTATCCCAGTGGAATTGGAGACACACACACAGACAGCTTTCAGCATTAACTAGCATACCACTTGCTGGCTATGGTCCCTGCTGTGGCAGAGAGGAGGAAGGGATCTCTGCTTAAGCAGCAAGTGGTGAGAGGGGGGTATGGGGAAGCCAGTAGACCTTGCTGTGCCTGCAAAGTCTGTGCAGGCACAGCAAGACTTGTCCCGCTTGTCCTGACTTGTCCTGCTTGTCCTGACTGGAGAGCACAGCAAAGTCTTGCTGTGCTCTCCAGTCAGGGAGCAGAGGGGAGGGGCCAGCCCTGCTGTGGAGCAGAGAGTCTCACTCAGCCCAGACAGCATGCCAGCATGCTGGGAGAGTGTGATTTAACTTAAACCAGCAAGGGGTCTGGGACAGACATTACATAAACTGATTTGACCCAAATAAGTTAAGTCTGACGCTACATTCAACCAGGTTTATCTCAAACTGGTTTCAGCCATTTTCAAACTGGTTTATGTGCACTGAACATCTGTTCTGTTCCAGGTTTAAACCAGTTTCTGATCAAACTTCGTTCTATTTTTGGTCAGCAGAGGAAAAACTTTATAGGTTCTGTTGTGCTGTTCTTTACCGTAACAGAAAATAAATGTAAAATAAATACATTAGTTTAACTTTACATCTTCAGATCATACAACACGATCTTCTTATAGGTACAGTTCATAAAACTTTGTTCTTAATAGCATTTGCTCTGTCAGACCTCCTCTGAGGAGGGTAACCCTTTTTATTTTCCAGCCAAGCCTTCAAACAATAATAGAAGCAGCTCGAAGCTCCCATGGATTGACATTTTTTTCTGCTACCAGTCAGAGAAAGCTGTTCATACCAGCTGTATACCTCTATGTCTGATTTTAGAGGTGCTCAAAATTTGTCAAAGGATTTCACACAGTAAAAGTCTGCAATTAGCTTGAGAAGTTTGATTCTTTCTATTCTTTTTAGTTTCTGCATAAAAAGATAAAGAAATAGCGCCTGTTCGCTATGGTAGGTACATGAGCTATAATTTGCAATGAAATATCATGAACTATGTCATACTACAGAAGCCTTTAATTAGAGTAATTTAACACATTGTAACTTACCAATGATTTTGCATTCAGTATATTTTAAACAGCTGAGCCCTGAAAAAAATGCAGTGATTTGCTCACCACTACATATCAATGGGCTTCTGCAGCTGTGGATTCTCACACACATCTAACTTGCACAAACAGCCAAATAATTCCCTGGGAAATGGAGAGAGTTATAGAAAAAATATCAGGGGAGGTAATGGGAAAATGGATTAACTGTTGGGCTTCCTGTTCTGATTCTGGGGTGTTTTACCCGGTTACAGATGTCAGTGCGTTCTTAAAGATATATATTTTTAAAGCCAAGAACTCTTTATGGCTCTGCAAATTACATTCCATTATTAGGCTTCACAAAGCAGTTGCTTTTTGCATACAAGCAAACCTACATTCAGTGCTTATTAGTGTCCATCAATACCAGTCATTTGTCAGCCAGAGAAAGGTGTTGTTTAAGAATGTATTAGTGTCATAGCAATCTGGAAGGAAAAACACAACAGGTGTTACTAGTTGTAAAAGACAAAAATGAAGCCAGCTACAAAATGGCTGCTTTAGAGTTGCTATTGCTTGTTTCCACTAAATGTAAAGCTCAATGTAAATATACTAAATTTCCACTAAATATAAATGTAGTTTCAGAAAAATACGTTGGAAAAAGTTTCTGTAGGGGCAACTCTGAAGTGAGAAGTGTGCATAAGGATCAGAAAGTCCCCAAGCAAGTTCCTTTAGTTTATTGTGTTTATCACCATTGTGTTTTCTATTGTATTGACCTGTGACAGTTTTGAAAGCAAAACCTCAGTTGTTGATTCTCCATTGCCTTAGACCTTGCTTAGTGGCTTTTACTGGTGCTACCAGTGGAGTGGGTTTTCTGATTTGACAGTGCTTTATACACAGTTTGCACAAGTTTAAATAATTATGGAATAGGTAAGACAGTAGAATTAAATTTAAAATTAAACTTATGGTGTTCTACATTGCACCCATCAGGAAATCAGTCATATTCTATTAACTTTAACTTTTTCATTTAAAGAAGCATGTAAGCATATTTTACATTAGGAAAGTTATTTTAAAACATAATATAAAACTTCCTGTATTAATATCTCTTAAATTTTTATGACACATTGGTTCTGTACATACTGGATGAATCTAACTTGTAAGGAGTGTAAGTAATTCAAAAACCAAGACATTCCTCTAAATACACCTCACTTAGGTCAAGATTGTTCAGGTAATATTTTGAAAACGACAAGGAATGCGCAAGTACTAATTATCATAGGCATATCATGAGGAAATTCTGCACAGCCAGCCAAAACTTAGGATAGAGGAAGATGTAGAAGCATTTGTTCAAGCTTTATGCATAGATTTTTTTAACTGACATTTTGAGTCAGTTCTTTAAGTGATTGTGTTTATGATGGAGGAACAGATGAGGCTTCAGTTGATTAAAATTGGAAACAATCCATTTGGATAGCCATAAAAGAATGTTATTGAAGATAAGCATCAAAAAAAAAGAAAGAAAAAAAAAAGAAATACCCATGATTATTGTTTGTCTTTGAGGCAAGACAAAAAAACAATGGCAGAAGTGTTGTTTTTCCTTTCTTATGAGTGACAATTCCGCATCTTACTATTGATATCACACCAGGTGGAGCCTGGGGAGATACAGTAATATCACAGGACACATTTCAGTCACATAGTGATTCAAATCAATGGAGTTACACTGCCATGCAACTGTTATAACAGAGTGGGGAATCAGGTCCATTGATTTAAATGCCGTTACTTTTCATTTACAAAAGTGCAACTGAGATCATAATCAAGCATATAGTATCAATAAGTATTTTGCTACATTGTGTGGGAAGGTTTCAGGATCTTTATTATTTTATTGGCAATTCTTCATGAAGCTTTCCTGTAATTATGGTTTTGATGTGAAATTTCCAATGCAGTGGCTCCTGTTGGTATTGCATGATAATGTGCTAGTGCAGAATTATGGCCCTGATACATTGGAAAAACTGACAGCAATAGTTATGATACAATGTTTGATTTTTTTCCTGCACTTAGTATCTCGTGTTCCTCTTGTGGCGTATTTACAGAGAGAAAACTAACACCAGTAATCTATAAAATGTCAAAAATCAACAAACTAGTTTTGCTATACTTTTTGCCTACCTCAAAGGTTAATTTGCTTAGGCAGTAATTGTTCCTTGTTCTGCTTAATTATTCAGAAGGTTACCTCTTTTACTGCCAATCTGCTAACATCTAAAAATGCTGGAAAAGCTTCATAAACTACTCTTACTAGCTGTGATCTTTTTCTCTCTTAAAAAAGAGAACCTTGACTCTTGGGGGTTTTTTTAGAGCAGTGAAGCCAACCTTTTTTCTCAGATGTACAACAAATTAGCCCCACACCCTACCCAAGAGCTACTTCTATCCCATTCCCTTATCTGATCTCTTGATTTCTTCTCCCTGACCAAGCTCCCCTTGCTGCTTGTGGCAGACACCCATGTTGCAGTTCTAAAGCATGTTTTCTCCTTGTATCTCTTTACTCATTTCCAGTTCATATCTAAATGGCAAAAGGCAACTTTTCTTAATGATTACCAGGCAGAGATTACTACTGAGAATAGAAGATCTAGGTAGGGGATGAAATGATTTTTATGGAAGTGGTTCAAAATCATCCCCCAGGCAGTCATTCATTAATGCTTATCTGGCTACATTCATTGGGGTCTCTGGATCTGACCAGAAAAAAAAAACAAAACAGGTCAGAATAGAAAGTACTTTGTAATGAGAGAAGGTTAATTTGTCTATACACTGTTGCAGGCTGCATCAAGGACTCTGTAGACTACAACCTTTGAGAATTTGTTCAGTGCATCACATATATCAATCTCTTACCTTCCCTCTCCCCCAGAGACAATGGCTGGTAGAAGGTTTGCTCCATGATTGACTGATTCATTCCCCACAGGTGCAAGCAGGTCATGATTACAAAGATTACAGCAGGTGAGTCAGGCATGGTATAAAAACCTACCACAGGACACTAGCTCTGCTTATGCTGTTGTAGGGATGAATTAACAATTTCATGGCAGTGTGTCCAGCTGGGTCCTCTGACCTAAATGCTCATACTGATGTGAAGACTTCTTACAGTGAAAGCCTACTACCAGTACCAGAAGGTGGGTAGTTGTTGGGTATGTATTTAGCTAATTCTGCAACATCCTTCTTGCTGTATTCCTAATTCCTGAAGATCTGTGACTGGTTATATAAGCTTATTGGACATGCAAAACCCACACTACAAGTCCATAAAAAGAGTTAGTTTTTAATTATTTAGGAAATGGATGGTACTACTAAGGGTTTAATGGAAAAGAGCCTGGTGTAGTCTAACAACTGACTCTGTGCAGGCTGGAGCTAAATGAATCTTCTCTTCCTGGGAAAAAAATTATTGTCATTTGGAAAGTTTTCAGTGTGTTGTTTTAATTCAGCAATGTGGGATATGATACTGCTTTCTTTTTACAAGGGGAAATCCCCTGGGGTGTCTTCCCTGAGACCAGGAAATGTATCCTAGTGCTGCCTGTTGGTATAGATAGGAATAATCCTTGTTTAGAGGGCTTAAAAATAATCTGTTGCAATTGTTGATGTGTGTGTGTGATGCTTTTTTGAACAAGCATACTCAGCTGAGATCTTTGAGAGAATGAAAACAAGCCAGACAACAGCAGCAACAAAACTGAGGAGAGAGGTTCACTGTAGTTCACCTCAACTGCAAAAAAACTAAGCATTTACATGTTGTTATAAGAGAACTGGACTATAAAAGTATTTTTCTTCAAAAGTGTCTTCCCTTCAAGACATCTTTGTTTATGTTAACCCAGCTGTTTATAGATGCAGAAGCCCAGATGGCTTTCTCCTACTGATCTAAATAAGATTTAGATACCCAAACACCTTCTAAGAATCTGGAGCTTTAGAGTCTTATAATGTATTTAGCTAGAAACAATGGTACCTGTAAAGTGGGTGTAGTCCTTGGGCTACTAACAAATGGAGCTGGGTCAGCATTCTTGCATTTTCATTGAAATTATGATGGCAAACAGCAGGAAGAATAAAAAGGTCAGCAATATTCTCATTTCCCCATCCCCTGCCTTAACCACTTCTTGGCTAATTTCTTTAACCAACTATTTTGCCAACTAATTTTAAACTCTAATGCAGGGGTGTCAAACTTATTCAGTCTGGGTGAGTGGCATGGGGTCACTGCATCAGGCCCATGGACTCCTCCCCCAGCATACCAGATCCAGCAGCTGCTCTAGAAGGCCTGAGACCTGTGCTGCATAGTGAAGATCTCTGAGCAGCTGAAATTGGCAGCACATGTGGCACAGTCTGGCTGGAACAGCAATGAGCAGTTTTGGGATCCATGCCCCATGCAGCACACCTGGATTGGATAGAACAGGCAGTATGTGTGGTACAGTCTGCCCAGGATGACCGCTTCATGCAGTGGGACTGCTTCTCTGGCTAGACTGCGCTGCACGCGATGCCCATTCTGGCTGCTCTGGGATCTGCACTACATGCAGTGTGGGTCCCAGACTGGAAGGAGCCACCTCTGGATCAGCGAGGTTGGGAAGAGGGGAGAAAGAAGGAGAGGATCTATGAGCTGGATCTGGCTCACAGGCTGGCCCTGTGCTGTGCCCCATGTGGGTCTGATCATAAACAGCTAGGGTTGGAAGAGACCTCAGGAGGTCATCTAGTTCAACCCCTTCCTCAAAGGAGGATTGTTCTGGCCAAAGCTTTGTCTAGCATGCTTTAAAAACCTTCAAGGTTGGAGCTTCTACCACCTCTGGGTATGCTCTTCCAGTGTTTTCTTCCCTCCTAGTGAGAAAATTCTTCCTAATATCTAACCTATTCTTCCCTCGCAGCAATGTGAGACTGTTGCTCCTTGTCATCTGCCACCACTGAGAACAGTCTAGCTCCATCCTTTTTCTAATCCCCCTTCAGGTAGTTGAAGGCTGCTGTTAAATCCCCACCACCACCCAGTCTTCTCTTCTTTAGACTAAATAAGCCCAGTTCCCTCATCCTCTCCTCATGTCATGTGCCCCAGCCTCCTCACCACTTTTGTTGCCTTCTTCTGGGCTCTCTCCAATTTTTCTGCATGTAGTGGGGGGCCCAAAACTGAACACCGTACTCCAGATGTGGCCTCACCAATGCTGAATAGGGGGGAATAATTGCTTCCCTTGATCTGCTGGCAACAAACCTGTCAATGCAGCTCAGTATGCCATTAACCTTCTTGGCAACAAGGGCATGCTGATGACTCATGTTCAGGTGCTTGTCCACTGTGACCCTGACCACCCCCCAAGTCCTCTTCTGCAGAACTGCTGCCCAGTCGGTCAGCCCCCAGTCTGTACTGATACATGGGATAGCTCCATCCTAAGTGCAGGATTTAACACTTGTCCTTGTTGAATTGCATGAGATTCTTTTTGGCCCAATCCTCCAATTTGTCTAAATTTCCCTGAATCCTAACCCTACCCTCCAGCATATCTGCTACTCCCCCCAGCTTGGTGTCATCTGCAGACTTGCTGAGGGTGCACTGTATACCATCTTCCAGGTCATTGATCACTTTTCCCTCTAAACCATACGTGTTGGAATCTAGTAGAAATAAGACAGGACAGAGGGTGGGTGGGTTGGTTTTGTTTGTTTGTTGTTGTGGGGGGTTTTTGTTTTTTGTTTTTGTTTGTTTTTTTTAATGGTGCCATGCCTTACTATGCAACTGATAGTGAAAATAGCTTTATGTGACCTCTCTGTGCCCTCTGCTGTCTCTGTAGAAAGCTAATCTACGGCCTCTTTAAATCCCATAATAAGGCTGAATAACATCTATATATTTCGTTTCTGTATTTGTGACAAATCACTGAGTACATTGTTAGAGGCATGGACTACATTGCACAGCGGTGTTTCCTTTTCTCTTCTGTGGGTGAACCACACTTGGAGTCCTGGAGAAAAGAACTCTGTCCATGCAAATTCAGAATTGCGGAATATTTGTGAAATGCACGCTGTTGCTTATCTTGCAGCACTAGATAATTCCTATAGGTGTTCCTTTCTGTGAACTCCCTGCTAGACTTTTTTACAAAAAAACAAACAAACAAAAAAAACTAGCCTGTTAGCTTTAAAGCTTTAGAGTGCTGATGGGCTTGTATCCAAAGAGATGTTGTAACATCTAAAATGGATTGGTCACACAGTCTGCTGGTCATCCTTACCAAAATCCGTGGCAATTACTGTGAATTTTCTCCATGTCGTCTTTCTGCTATAGTGTGGTTTGTGTGTTTGGTGTTTTGCTATATCGAAATGCTTGCATAAATGATGTACTGGACCTGGCTGAACTGCAAAATAGTGTTTTCTGCTGTGGACCTCTGGGCTGTCTTTTACTGCATGGGAGGTTTTTCATGAGAGTAAATACAAAAGACTTATGATGCTTATGCCATTCTCATTCTATTGTAACTTACCCTTTAACAGTACCAGTGCATTTGAACCTCCTTAATGTACTGCCAAAAGCCACAGCAAGCAAAAGCTGCATGTAACAGCAGCAGCTGAATAGCGTTAACTCTTTTTAGAAAATTAGAAGCTGTAGTAAAATCACTTTTGAGACCCATCAGAGAATGAGCTGCTTTCCCCCCCCCCCCCCCCAACAACTTTTCATCAAGATGCAGTAGAATAAAGAATTGTATTTAGGGATCTACTCTTAATTGTGGTTCTGCAAATTGCCATTTTTGTGGTTTCTGTGAAATCTCCATGATTGCTGTGAAAAATGGCATTGGCTGCGAGTTCCCAAGGAGTCATAGATTGATAGATGCTAGGGTCGGAAGGGACCTCAACAGATCATCAAGTCCAACCTCCTGCCTAGGCAGGAAAGAGTGCTGGGATCAGATGACCCCAGTCAGATGCCTGTCCAGTCTTCTCTTAAAGACCCCCAAGGTAGGGGGGTCAACCAAGCCCGCCCCCCGCGCCCCCATCACAGCAAGTGGTGGAAGGGCTGCCCCCCCCAAAAAAAAATGCTGGCTCCCCTTGTTGCTGCTATGGCCTGGCCTCCCAGCCCACTGGGAGGGGAAGGCACCAGCTGCTGGGGTGGCATGAAGGGAAGCAGCTTTGTTTTGCATGTTTCATGAGATTAGTTGCTCTTCAAAAGATGGTGAGCATTACTGCCTACCTGACCTACTCAGTTTAGATAGGGAACTAAAGAAAGTAGTACAAATAGTTCATACGAAAAGAACTGTGATCCAAGTGACTGCTTTCATATTGAATGAGAGTACACAGTTTTTGTGTGTCGTCCATCAATTATGAAAATAGCTTCACTCTTTGTTCAGTTTTTATAACTTGTTTGAAAAAACAATGGTGAAAACATAGCATGAAGTCAGTGGAGAAAACAATATGAATGATGGATTTAAATTGGCTTGGTCAGAGCTACTGGTGAAATTTGTGCAGAAAACAGGTATGCTGCTATGATTAGTAGAAACTAGGCAAGAAAGCATCTGGGAGATCCTCAGGGAAGAGGTGATCTACAGTTTGACAAGAGAAAATAGTGCTCGCAGCTAATGCTGTTCTCCTTATTTTGGAAAACTTTTTTTTTTTCCTGCATTAGAAGTGACTGAGTGACTCTTCACCATTGTTTCAGAAAATTGTGTTGTTAAATTTCCCATTCCTATGCTTATACAAACACTGCATCTAAAATTAAACACAAAAAGATACTAACTTACACTTCCATGATGCAATACCATTGTATATTAGTATACTTCATTGCAGTCTGAAGTTTTGGCTTTCAACCAAAAAAAGGAAGGAATAGTAATACAGAATTAACTTGCTAAGGAAAACAATTTAATGTGTTGAACAGAGTCTTTTAAAGAGACTTCTATAATGGCATAGTTCTGGAGAGCAAAATAGCAGCTTTGTTTAATTTTAGATGGTGAATTTGTGGTCTAACATACAAATATGAAACTGAATAAAACAAAATATGCCAGTTGCTCTGGTATTGTTGATTGTTTCAAGTCAATGTTTATATTCTTTGCCCAAGTGCAGATCTAAAGTGCTCTTTTAAAAAAAAAAAAAAAATTAAAGGAGCAGTGTTCCTCTTAATGACAAAAGACATGTACTCTGCAGAATTTATTCCTAGTTATCAAAGCAGAGGTAGTTTCTTGAGTTAAAAGTCTGAATAAGAAACCTTTTCATCGATATTTTTATTTTTTTTCTTTTCTCTCTTTCTCTCTCTCTCTTGTGAGGCCTTATGCATGCTGGTGTGCTTCCTCAGAAAAGCAGTAACTTATAACCAGCACTGGGGCGATCCTGACCTATTCAGGATAAACTGCAGGAAGTGTACTACTCTACAGAAGCCTTTGTTTGCAGAGTGGAAGAAGTTGTTGAGGTTATGGTTTAAAATTGTGCAAGATCTACACTGCTTACATGCTTAAAACACTTGAAAGGAAGTGTTTGCGGGTACTACAGCAAAATACTAATGATATCAATCTGAATTTTTTTCGAGGCATGTTCTTCCCTTGTTTAAATCATCGGTTCTTTTTTTAAAGGCAATTGCAGATGATACCTACAATTTATCTGACTTGTTTTTTTGTTTTTTGTTTTTTTTTTCTTTTAATGCTGCCAATCAAAATTGCCCCATCCTGAGATGAATTGTATATCTTGGTTGAGAGCTTACTCTGTACTAAATTATCATAGTTCTTTTGCCACTGCCACCCCCTTACCCCCATGGGGTAACACTTCCCTGGGGGAAAGAAGAGACTTGCCATAGTTGGGCTGTGCATGGGAGATCCATTCCAATTTTATTACAAAGTCAATTTGCTCCACAGTAATCGTAATGTGTGTTTACACCCTTGGTTTTTTGCACAGTAGCACAATGTCTGTAGAAGGACGGAGAGTTCCTTCATCCATCAGAATGGTTTTTGGTCTGGTACTTGGGTCACTTGTGCAAGGTTTAAAAAAAAAAAAAAAAAAGCTGGATTTGAATATCCTCAGCCTGAGAAGGTAACTCAGCCCATGTTCCCAGCTTCTGGGAGACTGCTCTAACCATTAAGCTACTACATGAAAGGTGAACATCTCCTTCTTCCAGACATCCTTTAGAAGAAGAGGTGAGCCCTGCTCAGTCCTTCAAAAGAGAGAGCATGGGTACCTATGTTTGAGGAAGTTCAGGACTGGTTGTTCTGAGTGGGTCAACATGTTCTTCTGAAGTCCTGAGTGAAGTATCAGGAGGAGGTAGGATCTTGGATACATCTCTCTTCAGTGTTCCCATATTGGCTAGCTGTAAGCAGCTATATGGTGCAAATGAGGTGACTTTTGTTCAGTGTGCTGACTTCCAGTGTTTCCTCTAAGCTGCGCATGTGCACGGCTGCACACAAGTAAAAATCTTGCTGTGCACAAACTTTTTAAGGCTGTGCACCTGCCTGAAGAGGAGCTGGACACAGTGTGGCTGAGGCACTGGGGCCAGTGTGGGACACTTACTGAAGGCAAGTTCCTTGATCCTCATGCAGGGCAGGCAGCTGCTTCTCCCCGGGATGGGGGTCTGGGGTTGGGGGCTGGTGCAAGCTCTGCTGGCTCTGGGGAACTGCTCCACTCCCCCGCATCACATTGGGGAGCAAGGACGTGCATGGCGTCAAGGCTGGGGAGTGGAGCAGTTCCCCAGAGCCTGTGCCAGCGCCAGCCCCCATCCTTGCCTTGCTTCACCTTGGGGAGGAGGTGCTGCCTGCTTACAGCTTGTAAGATCAATAACCCATGCAATCAGAGGGCACTGTTTGCACCATGACATCTGTCAGAGTCATGATGATAGAGCAGAAGTGTCTGTATTTGGCATCAAAAAT
>NW_005842378.1:0-7574 GCF_000455745.1 Alligator sinensis
CTTTTTTTTCTTTTCGGTCAGTCTCCTAAGGCAGGGGTTGGCAACATACAGTCTATGGACCAGATCTGGCCTGCAAAGCCAGAGTGTTTTGCCTCTACCTGTACCTGTGCTAGGGCTAGGCAGTGAGGAGCTGCACTAGGACCGGACAACTGGACGCTATGCCCACATCGCTGCTGCTGCTACTGTTTTCTCCCTGTCCTCCTTGCTTTTGCCTGCAGTGTATGCACAGCTTCTGGCCAGTGGAGAGCCAAGTAGGTCTGAGCAACTTCCAACTGTGCCTGTACTGCAGTTAAGGGAGGTGAGGGGAAGGGGTAGGGTAGGCAGGAAGAGAAGGACAAGTGGCAGCAATGTGGACACAGCTTCCAGCTGCTTGGTCTCAACATGGCTTCCAACCAGCTCAAAGCTGTCCCTCTGCCCCAGCCAGGGAACACAGGTAGTGAGGAGAAGTAGTAGCAGAACCTGTCCACAGTGTGGATGCAGACATCCCCTCGTGCTGCCCTGGACATGCTGCCAAAGCCACCTGGCCTGTGCCAGACTGGAGCTAGGTTATTTCAACCCATTGGTTAGAACAGTTTCCGGGAAAAGGGAAAAATAAACTAATATTCACCAGATGGCATACAGTGTGACTATTAAGCCAACATTCCCTGAATTCTTTGTTTTTTGAAGCTGGATAAATTCTTATGTACCGTAAAAGCTTTGTTATCTGGCACCCATGGAGAATGGGGGGTGCTGGATAACAAAATATGCCGGGTAATTGGGAGGCCCGAACAGGCGTCTTTGCCTGTTTGGGCCGCCGTGTCCAAGGCGTTGCCGCCCCTCCAGCAGCATCACTGACCCTCCCGCGGGCCTTGTGCGGGGCCCTGCACAGCCTGCTATGCCCTGGGCCATGGGGGCTCGGCAGCACAGGCTGCTTTGCCCTGGGCCATGGGGGCTCAGCAAAACCAGAAGTGCCACGGTGGGCACTTCCGGTTTCACTTTACCTTACAAGCATGCATGCCAGTTAATAAAACCAGCTTGTAAGTTGCCAGTTAACAGAGTTTTTATTGTATATTATTTATCTCAGTCCTATTTTCATAAAGAAAATATGTAATCAAATGTTTTTATTTTTCCTAGTAACCTTGGAATGGATGTATGGGATTCTGATGATGATATTATGCCCCCACCAATTGTGATGGAAGGACCTGTAGATAGGTTTCCAAATGAAGATTTCCATGGGTAACTAACAAATGTGCCATTTTTTAAACTAAGTGTACCATGAAAGATAATTAACTCGGGACTAGTAAACTGGTAAATAGAGAGATACCAATTAGGCTTAACTAAATTGAAACTTGTTTTAAAATACTGAAAGTATCCTACATCTTGCCAGTAAGGCTGCAATCATAAAAGAACTCTTCATTCAAAATATATTTATAAAAATTTTAAATTGTGGCAAGAAGGTGAAGGCCCAAGTGCAGGGGGGCTGGACGCAATAATCTGTAAATTCCCTTCCAGCCGCTAATAACTATGAAACTATGAAAGGCATGCTTTGACAGAATATCTACCTTTAAAGGGGAATAAGAACTTGGGTTCACTGGGAAAAATTTTATGGTACAAACCTTATCGTTTTTTGTGTTGGTTTTTTTTGGTTTGTTTTGGGGGGGTTAGGTTTTTTTGAAGGGATTATTTAATTCTGCTTTTCCATAACATTTCAGTACAGTGGTGAATTTTATTTTAATTCTTTTCCTTGGAGGCCAGTTTATGTTTACCTCTCTCTCTAAGGCTAAGAAATTGTGGTGGAATGTTTGTTGTAATTTTTCTTGTCATCTTGTTGTTTCTCTAATTAATTTAATCAGAAAGTTAAGGTAAAAAAATCTTGTGAGGTTTTTTTGTTTTTTTTGGAGGAGTTATTTAGAGTATTTATACTCATATTATAAAGATGCTGTTTAACACGTCAGTTCTTTTTGCAGACCTGGGAAAAGATTACGAATTTATGATGACCACTCTCATGATGATTTGCAAGGGCAGTTGCAGTTGAGAGATTTTGATTTCATTAACAAAGGACCTGGACAAAGACGAAGACCATTTCCTGATCACCAGTCTCAGGATGATTTACGAGCCCCAATGCAAATGAGAAATTGGGACTACAACAGGGGACCTGGGCAAAGGATAAGACCTTTTCCTGACCACCAATTTTATGATGATTATCCGGAAGAAATGCAGCTGAAGGATTTAGATTTCTGTAACAAGGGACCTGGACAACGACTGAGACCTTTTCATGGCCACCAGTCTTATGATGACCTGCAGGCAGACAGGCAGTCAAGAGACTTTGAATTTAATAGGGGCCATGGACAAAGGCAAAGAACCTTTCCTGACCACGCCTCTCACAGTGACTTACAAGGAGACATGCAGCCAAAAGACTTTGATTTTGTCAACAGGGGTCGTGGCCAGAGGCAAAGGCCTTTCCATGACCATCAGTCACATGATGAGTTTCAACCACAGATGCAACTGAAAGATTTAGATTTCATCAACAAGGGGCCTGGTCAGAGATTGAGACCTTTTCGTGAGTACGAATCACGTGATGATTTACAACCACAGATGCAGCTGGGAGACTTTGAATTTGTTAACAGGGTTCATGGGCAAAGACTGAGACCTTTTCATGATCACCAGCCTTGCAGTGACTTGCAGAAGGAAATGCAGTTAAAAGATTATGATAATAAAGGGCCTGGACAAAGATACAGACCTTTTCATGATCATCAGCCATATGATGATCTACAAGAGCAGCAGCAGTTGAACAATTTTGATTACACTAATAAGGGACATGGACAAAGGTTACGTCCTTTTCATGACCGTCCATCCCATAATGACTTGCCACATGAATGGTGTTCAGACAGGTGAGGTATTCTTTTGCTGTTACAGCAGGAAGATAAGCTGTGGTAGTACACCCCTCACTAAGAGCCAAATAGCAAGCACTAATCCTTGTCAAATTGAATGAAATTAAGGATGATAAGCTATTAGCTAGCATTTTACCCTTTAACCTATTGAAAGGTTTGTAAGACCAAGATCTAGAAGTTGGGATATTGTGACCTCCACAACTCACATTTTCAGGCATTTTGTGCTATCCTGAGTTGGAAGGCTGAATAACTTTGAATTAAAGTTTATGCATTTTCACTAACTGTTCATAGACCCAAATACTTCATTTTATAGTGAAGAGGTTTGCATTTCAGAATCAGGCCTCAGGATTATTAAATACAATATTTATTCAAATCTAAAATGACTGAAATTAGATTCTATACATGGACTATTTATAATTTTATTATAATTTTCCATGTATAGAAACTAATTATTGGAGTGCTGAGTCTTTTTAATTCATCCCCCCCCTCACTGCTACAAGGAGGTAAGTGATGTGGGGAGGTCAAGCAGCTTGCCTCCAGCTTGTGCCTACCCCCCCTGAGCCTCAGACCGCCTGCCCTGAGCCTCAGACCCCCTGCTTCTGTTTCTGCCTCTGCTCTTCCCCCTCCCCCTAACCTCTCTACTCCCCCTTTTACCCGTCCCCCATCAGCTTCTCTGCTCCCTGTTTTCCACCCCCACCCCTTAGCCTTGCTCCACACCAGCAGGATCCATCTCTGTTGTAGCCTGGTTTACTGAGCAAGGCCCCAGCCCAGCCCCCTTAGCAGCCATGCAGGCCGTGTGCTGTTGCTGCAGGGCTGGGCTGGGTCATGTTTAGTGCCCCAGGCTGCCATGGAGAAAGGGTAATGGGGAAGGGGAAAAGGAGGTGGGCAGGTGGGGAATCAGAGGTGGGGGGGGCGGGGGGGAGATGGGGTGCAGAGGTGGCGATTGGGAGGGATGGGGCACAGGCAGCATCTGTGGCCATGGCCCCCAGTAGGGGCTGGAACCTGAGCTACAGCAGCTGACTGTCTCCCCACCATGCTTGTATGTGATTCTAAGATGAAGAGTTTTTCTGCATGATAAATAGGGGGGAAACCTTGTCTTAAAATTGAGTAAATACAGAAACACACAGTCGACAACACACCCCAAAAAGTGTTGGATTTCGTTTGCCTATTGTATTAGTCAGAGGTGTCAAACTCACCAGAGCTCCTGGGATGGATCCCAGCCATTGACATCCCCAGCAAGGCTCTGTAGCTAGAAATTTGGCAGACAGGCTGAATTTCCAGCCCCTTAGGAGTCCTGTGAGCCAGATCTTTCATCCCCCTAGTATAGGTAATACTTTGCTAGAGATCCTTCCTATAAAATATTTCAGTATTCTCCATAACAGATATTCACTTTATTAATAAATGGATTCAATAGTAAAACTTGCAATATTTGCAAAATATACTTTACAAATTAATTCATTTTCACATATGTTAGGGTACTATAATCTTAATATTTCCTAATTCATGCCTTTTTAAGATCATAGGAATATAGGGCTGAGAAGGACTTCATGAGGTCATCCAGTCCAGGCCCCTGCTCAAGGCAGGATCTTCCTTGACTGAACCCAGTCAAGTGTCTGTCTGAACTACATTTGAAAATTTCTAGGAATGGAGATTCCATGACTTCTCTCAGTAGCCTGTTCCAAGGCTTGGCCACCCTCACAGTCAAAGTTCCTCCTGACCTCCAACCTAAATTTCCCCTGCTGCAGCTTGAGTCCAAGCTAGTTACTTCTAGTCCTGTCCTGTCCCCTATGACTTCTGAGAAAAGCCCATCTCTATCTTCTCTGTAATTGCCCTTTAGATATTTGAAGACTGTTATCAAATTCCCCCTCAGTCTTAACTTCTCCACACTAAATAACCCTAGTTCTTTGAGATTTTTCCTTATAAACGTTGCCTCTGAGGCCTCTAATCCTTTTTGTTGCTCTCCTTCCAATCTGTCCACATGTTTTTCTTGAAGTGTGGAGCCCAAAACTGGACATAGTACCCCACATAAGGCTCATCAGTGCTGAACAGAGTAGAAGAATCATTTCCCTTGATTTGCAAGTGACACTTCTGTTAACATCCAGGATACTGTTTGGTTTTTGAAACAAGAGTACACTGTCTTGTATTCAGCTTATGGTCTACTGTAACCCACAGGTCTTTCTCTGCAGTACTGCAGCCTAGCCACTCACTCCCCAGTGTGCATTTGTGAATGCACTTATTTTGTCCCTAGTGGAGGACTTTGCATTTGTCTGTGTTGAATCTCATCTGTTCTAATTCTTCCAGGTCTTTCTGGATCATAGGCCTCCAGAATGCCTACAATTCTACCCAACTTGGTGTTGTCTGCAAATTTGCTAAGCATGCACTCAGTCCCATCATCTAAATCATTATTGAAAATACTAAACAATACTGGACACAAGATAGACCCCTGGAGAATCCCACTTGATACCTTAACTAGACAGTAAGTCATTGGTGACCTGTTCAACGAGTACAATGATCCATCCAGTTATGTACCTTAGAGTACTTTGGTCTAGTCTGTATTTCCTTAGTTTGTGAATGAGAATGTCATGAGGGGACAGTGTTTAAAAAGCTTTGCTAAATATCACATCTACCGCTCCGCCCTCATCTATAGTCTGTCACCTTATATTTCATAGACATCAGGGCTGGAAGGGACCTTGGAAGATCATTGAGTCCAGCCCCCCGCCCAAAGGGCAGGAAGTCAGCTGGGGTCATAGGATCCCAGCAAGATAAGCATCCAGTTTCATCTTGAAGGTGTTCAATGAAGGCGCTTGAACCACCTCCGGTGGCAGGCTGTTCCAGACCTTGGGGGCTCGGACAGTAAAGAAGTTCTTCCTTATGTCCAGCCTGAAACGATCTTGAAGTAGTTTGTGACCATTCGACCTCGTCATCCCTTGGGGCGCTCTGGTGAACAAACGTTCCCCCAGATGCTGGTGGTCACCCCTGATAAACTTGTAGGTGGCCATCAGATCACCCCTGAGCCTGCACTTTTTCAGGCTAAAGAGCCCCAGGGCTCTCAGCCTGTCATCGTAGGGTCTGCTTCCCTGACCTCTGATCATGCACGTGGCTCTTCTCTGGACTCTCTCAAGCTTCTCCACATCCTTTTTGAATTGTGGAGCCCAAAACTGGACACAGTACTCCAGCTGCGGCCTCACTCCTCGGATCATGCGCGTGGCTCTTCTCTGGACTCTCTCAAGCTGCTCCACATCCTTTTTGAATTGTGGAGTCCAAAACTGGACACAGTACTCCAGCTGCGGCCTCACTAAGGCCGAGTACAGGGGGAGAATGACGTCCCGGGATTTGCTTGAGAAGCATCTATGGATGCAAGCCAGCATTTTGGTCGCTTTACTAGCTGCAGCATCGCACTGCAGGCTCATGTTCATCTTGTGGTCAATGACGACCCCCAAGTCTCTTTCTTCCATAGTGCTAGCCAACATAGCACTGCCGAGCACACCTTAGCTTACTGTATTTTCTTGTATATAAAACACCCCAGAATATAAACACACCTTATTTTTGAAAAACAAAATGAATAAAAAAATCTTTTCCTGTAGTAAATGAGCTAGAAATCTGAACCTGCTCATAGGAAGTAGAACAATGGTTTGCTGCAGAGTCTACATTCTGTTTCACCAAGTAAACTGGCAAAACCTGCTCTTGCCCTATTACTTGCATATCATGTGTACCTCAATTTCCAGGAGCTGTTTTTTGGGAAAAGGTTGTGTGTTGTATGTGAGAAAACACAGTATTTTGAGTAACTTTCGTGTACCAAATCAGAGTATTTTACTGGGAGAAGTACTACAGAGAAGAAATATTACAGTGCATAGGGTTGGATTGATGGGTATACAGAAAGAGGAACATAGTCTAGGGAGGGTGCAAGATTGTGAGAAGACAGAAATCCACAATCTGTAAAGTAGAGAAAATGTAAATAAGTATTCAGGGAGAGTGATTGCACAATGGAACAAAGACAGAATTCAGCAGAGAAGAATTGATAAGGTGCACAAACTAGGGAAAAAGAATGTTTTTGAAGAAGACACTTCCCTTAGAGCAGGGGTGTCAAACATACAGCCTGCTGAGCCATATGATCCAGTCTGTGGGGTTTTGGGAGGGGCCTGGATGTAGGAGTAAGACAAGTGGGCATGGTGTTGAATTTCAGGGTGTAGAGTCCCATTAGGAACACATTTTGAGAGCAGCAGGCCAAGAAACAGTTGTGTTAACCCCCCCTGGCTCCCTGAGCAGACAGTGGTTCCCACCCTTGCCATTAACCCTGCTGGGGGGGTCTGGATCTGGCCCACAAGGAACTCATGATTCAAATCTGGTGGGGGTGCAAGTGAGTTTGACACATCTGCCTTATATTTGACTATCAATTCTTTGGTTCTTACTCAATGGGATCATTATTTCACCTTCCCCCCCCGCTTCTGTCAGATCCTGCAGTCTTAATTCTAAGCTTCCAACAAGTTTGTCATAAGAATACTTATCCCAGTTGAAAGCTGCCACGCTTCTGTAACAGCTGTAGTCTGGAAATCTAAGTGCTTTATAAACTCCCCTCTCCCTGTGGTCACGGTCCCTTAGGGCCTCACTGACAAGCCTCCTGAGCTTGTCAAAGTCGGCTTTCCTGAAGTCAAGGACTTGCGTGTTGCTGACCGACTTGCCAGCTTTTCGGTGGATGGTGAAGGT
>NW_005842378.1:8068-11191 GCF_000455745.1 Alligator sinensis
TCCAGCCGTCCACCTTTGTCGCCAATATCGGCTTGCAGGGACGTGTAGCTTTCCTTAACATAGGGAGCTACCCCCTCCCCCCCCGCAACCTTTTAAGTAAATCAGGTTGGTCAGCATGACTTGTTGTTAAAGGTGGCTGCATGTTTGCAGTTTCTGGTCACCTTGTTCTTTTCCTGGTGTTTTGCATTAGATTTCTTGAGGACCTGCTACATGATCTTTCCAAGTGTAGAAGTCAGGCTGATTTGTCTTTATTTCCCTGGATCCTCCTTCCCTTTCTTAACATTGGGAACTACAGTTGCCCTTTTCCAACCATCTGGGACCTCATCCAACCTCCACCAGTTCTCAAAGAGGATAGCCAATGGCTCTAAAATTACCCCAGCCAGGTCCTTCAGTCCCCTTGGGTGCATCCCATCCAGCCCTGCTGACTTTAAAGCATCTAACTTCTCTAAGTTATCTATAACCTGTTCTTCTAACACTGTAGGCTGTTTGTCTTTTTTCCTCTCTCTGCTTCCAACTGCACTCATATAGTTGCTGCCCTTATTTGGGAAGATTGAAATAAAAAAGGCATTAATATTTCAGGTTTCTAGGCATTGTCCATTTTCTTCTGTTTAGACACCTCCAGAACAATTCAGATATTAGATTGTTATTCATAGGGTTTAAAATTTAGACATTGTTAGTGAATATAATTATACATACTTGAACAGCTAAGAGAATTCCTCCCATACTAACTAGTTTGGGTTACATATGTGTTAAATGTATGTAAACTTTTACCAGCTAATGAAATTGGTATATCTTGTAAACACAGTCTTTTTCTCCTTCAGCCTGTAATTCTTTTATGTGTGTTTTCCCAGAAATCAAGCTTTTTCATCCTATGAAAATGTACAAGAACCTCATTTTTCTTCTTCTCCTTCACGTCACAGAGATTATGGATCTGATAATGATGATTTCAGTAGATGTTACAGGTAAATTTTATTGTTCATGTATTTCATATCAATCTGCAGGCTTCTTAACCCATTATCCCCCTGCCATGAAGATCATGAAATATAAATGATCTATATCATGTAAAACTTGCTGTTAATGTTTTTAGTTGACTGCAGTTTATGATAGAAAGGTATTTTGAAGCTCATGCATGCATATAATTATATCTGATAACAGAAAAGGTTTTTATAATGCAGTATATTCACTGCCAGAATTTTAGATACCTGAGCTAATTAAATATCCTGACCCTCAGCCCACAAACAATTATGGCACTTACTGCTGATTCTGTTATTGGGTATCATAGGGAAATTGTTGTTCCTAATATTTCTGATTAAAAACATAAATTCGTGTAAATTGTCTTATGCTAGATGTCTGAATTTTTTTTTTTTTTTTTTTTTTTTTTTTTTTTTTTTTTTTTTTTTTTTTTTTTTTTTTTTTTTTTTTTTTTTTTTTTTTTTTTTTTTTTTTTTTTTTTTTTTTTTTTTTTTTTTTTTTTTTTTTTTTTTTTTTTTTTTTTTTTTTTTTTTTTTTTTTTTTTTTTTTTTTTTTTTTTTTTTTTTTTTTTTTTTTTTTTTTTTTTTTTTTTTTTTTTTTTTTTTTTTTTTTTTTTTTTTTTTTTTTTTTTTTTTTTTTTTTTTTTTTTTTTTTTTTTTTTTTTTTTTTTTTTTTTTTTTTTTTTTTTTTTTTTTTTTTTTTTTTTTTTTTTTTTTTTTTTTTTTTTTTTTTTTTTTTTTTTTTTTTTTTTTTTTTTTTTTTTTTTTTTTTTTTTTTTTTTTTTTTTTTTTTTTTTTTTTTTTTTTTTTTTTTTTTTTTTTTTTTTTTTTTTTTTTTTTTTTTTTTTTTTTTTTTTTTTTTTTTTTTTTTTTTTTTTTTTTTTTTTTTTTTTTTTTTTATGATGGGCATCAAATTTAAAGGCCAAAAAAATCTTAATTGTTCCATAAAGAAAGTTATGTTTATTTAATTATGCTGATTCTCGGTATGGACCAATATTCTTATTAGAAATTGTTTAACATTTCTTGCACCATAAATTCATTTTTAAGCAAAATAAAACGGTTGGAAATGTATGATTTTCAGTTCTATGGTAGTGTTGCCCAGAGATCAAAATACTAAGGGTGTAACCATACTATTAGAAAAGTCAACAGAAGCTTTTTAACTTTTTTATGGGAGTTGGATCAGGCCTTCTGAAAATTTTAGAAAATCGTTAGAGACCTCTATTTGTGATCTGGAAGCATTATATCCAGACCAAAAATCAGCTGTTAAAAGAATGCCAGCTTCACAACATTTACAGAACTGTTGTCCTAAGCGTCACAGATATTTAAGTCTGGTTTCATTGTCCCTCCATAATTTTTGTTCAGACCTAATCTAATTAACACCTGCCTCTGATAGTGACTCACCAGTGAAATTATTTCCATATACACTTAGAGCAGGGGTTGGCAGCATTTTTGGACAGACTGCCAGAAACACCTGCATCCTTGATTTTTAAGATGTTGGTGTGTCAGGGGCAGATCTTTGTAGTGGCAGTGCAGCCCCAGCCCCTTCCCTGCCATCTGCCCTGAGGCGTGTGCACCAAGCAAAATGCCTTTGAGTGCCACGTTCTGGCACCTGTGCCGGGGGTTGCCTACCCCTGATTTAGTGGATTAGAATGCAAGTTCTCAAAGTACACAGGAGAGACTACTGAAAAAAATTATAAAGAATGATGAAATGGTATTCCAAAAGATTAGGTTTATACATTAGTGTTTCCCAGGGGTGGACAAAATATGGCACCCACCGATTCATAGATTCATAGATGTTAGGGCCGGAAGGGACCTCAATAGATCATCGAGTCCGACCCCCTGCATAGGCAGGAAAGAGTTAGGGGAGAGCACCACCTCCCTTGGGAGCCCGTTCCAGACCTTGGCCACTCTAACTATGAAGAAGTTCTTCCTAAGGTCCAATCTAAATCTGCTCTCTGCTAGCTTGTGGCCATTATTTCTTGTAACCCCCGGGGATGCCTTGGTGAATAAATCCTCACCAATTCCCTTCTGTGCCCCCGTGATGAACTTATAGGCAGCCACAAGGTCGCCTCTCAACCTTCTCTTGCGGAGACTGAAAAGGTCCAGGTGCCCTAGTCTCTCCTCGTAGGGCTTGGCCTGCAAGCCCTTAACT
>NW_005842378.1:11336-11682 GCF_000455745.1 Alligator sinensis
GCAGTACTCCAACTGCGGTCTGACCAGCGCCCGATAGAGGGGAAGTATCACCTCCTTGGATCTGTTCGTCATGCATCTGCTGATGCACGATAAAGTGCCATTGGCTTTTCTGATGGCTTCGTCACACTGACGACTCATGTTCATCTTGGAGTCCACTAGGACTCCAAGATCCCTTTCCATTTCCGTGCCACCCAGCAGGTCATTCCCTAGGCTGTAGGTGTGCTGGACATTTTTCCTCCCTAGGTGCAGCACTTTGCATTTCTCCTTGTTGAACTGCATTCTGTTGTTTTCTGCCCACTTGTCCAACCTGTCCAGATCTGCTTGCAGCTGTTCCCTGCCCTCCGAC
>NW_005842378.1:12191-32855 GCF_000455745.1 Alligator sinensis
GCCAGTGCCTTCAGCACCCTCGGATGGAGCTCATCCGAGCCTGCCGACTTAAAGGCATCCAGTTCTTCCAAGTGACTCTGCACCATCTCAGGGTCTACGCATGGTAGTCTGGTGCCTTGCTGCTGCCTCTCTACAACCCCAGTGAGAGACTTGTCGCGCCCCTCGCTTAGGATTGTATCCTGCCCGGCCACGCTTCGCTCCCATCCTGGTACGTGTAAGGGCTGTGGACAAGCCATCGCACAGCGTCTGGGCAGGGCTGCTGCTGCCACTGCTGCAGCTGTTGGGGGACCTGCTTGGTTTCCCCAGTGTCCAGCAGCTGCTCCTCGTGTCCCTGCTGCAGTGCTCATCCTGGGCACCAGGTGGGGAAGGGGTGGGTGCTGGGGAAGCTGTGGCAGGGGCAGGGAGCATTGGGCTGAAAGGAGCATGGAGCCCAGGTGGGCAGGGTGTGGGTGTAAGGGAGGATGAAAGGCTGTGGGGACCCCACCCACACACTCCCCTACCATGGTGCACAGCCCCTGCTGTTGGCAGCAGCAGCAGGCAGGAGCACTCATGGCCTGCGCAGGTGCTGCTACTTGGCAGGGCATGGCTCCAGCCAGAGCTGCACATGGCAGCAAGTAGTGCAGCCTGCCTGGCCTTCTTCACTTGCATGGGGCTCCACATGGCGCTTATGCAGCTCCTGGCAGTCATGCATGCCACCAGGGGAAACCCCGCATGGTGGAGCCAGCTGCCTTCCCTGCTGCCATAAAAGCAAAGGGCGGGGTTCCCCACCAGTTGGGCACAGTCCTGGCAGCTGTACACGGTGGGGAAGGGAGCCACCTCCATCGCGCAGGGCTTCCCCTGGTGGTGCACAAGTGCTGAGAGCTGCATTTGCAGCACAGAAAGCCCCATGTGACAGAGGTGAGCCAGGCATGCTGTGTTCCTTGCCACCATGTGCAGCTTTGGCTGAAGCTGTGAGCTGCCAGGCAGCAGCACCTGCATGGGCCACGAGCACACTGAGGGCTCACCACCTGCTGTTGCTCCTGGTGGCGGGGGCTGTGCGCCATATACACACCTACCCCCAACTATGCCCCGCACAAAATACAAGAGTAAGGCTTTATTTTTGATGTATTATGCAGTCACCTCTGTACACACCACACAAACACAAATTGTGACAAAAATTTTTTTTGTAATTAAGTTAAAATATGTTATAAGAGGTGATTGGCTTTTAGTATATGATTTGTTGGGTGGGGGTGCGGGTTCTGCGCCAGATGGCAACCCCCTTCCCCCAAAATGAGTACTTCCGGGGGCAACAGGGGGACTTCTGGTAGCAAAGGTCAGGGGTTAGGGGTTGAGACTTCCAGTCCCAAGATGGTGACCAGGAGGCAGGGCACCTGCCAAGCAGCAGGACAACCGTTTGACAGCTCACGAAAACTCATTAAGTGGCCCCCCCAGGTGAAATAATTGCCTACCCCTGGTGTTCCCTGTCCTGGGGTCTAATGCAGATGGTGCTGGCTGTTTTTCAGTGTTTTGAACTGCTACACTGTGTTTTGCCTTGTTACAAGCATCAAGAAAGTCTATCCCTTCAAGAAGGAACAGGCAGCCCTGTTGGGAGAGGCCAGCTGCAGGGCATTTGGATAGAGAGGGAGTGAGTGTCCTGCTAAGATCTTTCAAAAGCTCCCTGAAGAGTAAACGGGGAGAAAGAAACAAACTATGGATTCAGCTGCTTGCTACAAGTGGCCAGGTTACTGTGCTGGGAGCCAGAGCCAAAGGTCTTCAAATGCCTGAGAGCAGGAAGGTTTTCCTGCAATTGTCTATACAATTTCCTATACAATTGTCTTGTTTATTTGTTGGCTTGTTTGTGGCTTAAGGAGTGAGTTATTGAGAGGACTGGCTGAGGGGCTCCTCAGAGAGCAAAAGCCCATCTGCATAGGCCAGCAAGCTAGATAACCCATTTACACTGTTACTTTTTTGTGTCATGGAGATGTATAACCATGAATAGTAGAGGTAGAGACTGAATTGATCCACACTATAAAACAGCCTTTAAGAAATGTAGGTAACTTGATCAGCAGATAGCAAATGTAGTTCAAGGAAAATTAATACAGGATACGGAAACTGAGTCTGGGAGAAGGGCTAAGTATATTTCGGTAAATTTAGTTGCATGTGGATAAGGTAAAAGATTTAAGAGATAATATAGAAATATTTATTAATTAATGCGTGAGCCCAATCTTGTTTACTGATTAAAAATTGTAAACAAGATAATTATGTAAACAGAAAATGTGTGTGTATATATATTTGGCAACCTGTTGTGAACCACCCAGACATGAATGATCCAGGTTTTACTGTACATGCATATAGAGAGAGAGATTATATATATATGCATGTACAGTAAAACCTGGATCATTCACATCTGGGTGGTTCACCACAGGTTGCCGAATTAAAGACAAGCCTTTCAAATAAATGCTGTGACAAACAGCTGGAGCACCTCAGCAGCCTTGTACAACTGTTTACTGCTGTATATATCCCCAGGTGGTTCATAAACCCTCACCTTTTGTAGAGGATTAAGAAATTTAACCTTGCAAAGCATCTGGGTTGCTAGATGCTAATATTCGTCTTGTTGAAATGCTGATATCCACTTAGGATATGGGTGCACAAATAATTCACCACAGCATAAATAAGCGCAGGGTTATACAGCATGGCATCTACTCTGTGGTAATTTCCTGTGTGCTTGACTTTAACCTGTGGTAAATGAACAGTAAAATGTGGCAGCGTACCCCTCACTATGGAGTACCACGCAGCCCTATTGATTTTGTTGTTGACACTTTGTGTTTCATTGCAGTAATAGGCCTACCTGTCCTGAAGACAGTAGGAGAATACATCCTTCAGAAGAATTTAACAGAGGGGGGAAAAATCGATTTGCACCATATTCGTCACGCACAATGAATCTTTCCTCATCCATACACCAGAAAGATACTTCAACAGACTACGAAAGAAAACCTTTTCATGGTGAAACTACCAGAGAAATGGAGCAAGGCAAAAGATTACCTGTTGTAACAGTTGATTACAATTATGGTTTGCCATTAGATTATGGACCTGAAGAGGAGGAAGGAATGCATTATGATTTACCTTCAAGAGATCGCTACAACTGGAACTGAATAAGAAGACAATATTTGTTCTGCATAAACTCATATGTACCCACTTCCCTTTTTGTGGACCAATTTTTTTTTCTTTTACAAATTAGAAAAATACAAATTTCCATGTTAAAGAAAACTTGTCTCTATTATAAGACTAGTTTCTACTGATGTGTTTTGAGTCTTTATATTTACAAAATAGTGTGTATTTGTTAAAGTATATTTGGAGACCAGTTCCTCTATACACAAAAAAACAGTCCTTGCTTTTAGTGAAATTGGAACCTCATCACCTAAAACAGTCACCTCTCTGACTGAATAGTAGTGGTTGTATCTTTTGTTTTAACTTTCTTAAAATGTACATAATTTCAAGATGCAAAACTTGTAATAAAAGCTAAAAAAACTGCACCATCAGCTAAAATAGAAGTTGAGGTTATAGGAAAAAAAACCATGAAAATAAATAAAACAGAAAGCAATTTCAACTTGATTCAATTTTTGGTGCTAGAAGCTTGAAGTTAATGCTAACCACTAACAGAAAATGAGTATCAGCGTCGTGAAACCTTTCACCAACCAAGTAAATTAATTTTAACACTAGAGGATTTTTTTTTTTTTGGTAATTCGTATTAGTTTAAGCAGAAATTTTGTAATGTATGAACATTCAATAGCCTGCACCCTATTCATGGTTTTGAGCTCCATTTCAGCAAAATTTAAAGCACCATGGGATTTCCCACTCCCCCTCTTCATTTCTTCTGCCAGACTTCTTCAGCACAGCACTTTTAATTTGAGATTTCTGTACCTCCATCTGAGTCAACTGCCTTAGGATCACTATTCTTAACAGAAAACTTTTAAGTGCAAGAACTTTCTCTCCGACATATAAGAAATTTGAATTGGATTTGCAGTAATCCATATCTTTTGACTTTGCTCTTAGGGCAGTCTTAGAATTAACTGGCTTGGGAATCTGATTTATTTTTTGTATGCCCTGCAAATTAGGCAGGATACATTTTACCATTGTCTTTTGAGTAATAATCCATGTACACATCCTCACTGTGGGTGTACATCTGCCTTTGAGCACTTAGTCTTGTCTTAACAGTAGCCCTATGCCAGGGAAATAAAAGGTAATGTATATTACCTATTCCTTAATTCCTCTCAACCACCCTGGCTAGGGACAGAACACTATTCTTTGCTCATGCTTATAGCCTACATGCTTGCTGTAAATGCCTTCATTCAAAATGATGCTTCTCTTTATTGATATTGTTCTCAATATTTTCTTTCTTTGAAAAAGAAGATCCTTTCATAGCAGTTTTCCCATTTGTTACTGTCTGGTACCCTTAGCATCCCTCTGCCCAAAATTTAACCTTTTTCTTTGCCACATATACCTCCATTTTGGGGGCTTCATTCTTGCAGGCTCTTCCTGAATTCTTTCCCCCTTTGAATAGAGAGGTTAAGAGTTTTATTAGTTTTTGGAGTGTGCTTGTTAGGGTTTCTCTCTGCTTTCTGAGTCTGAAACTAAGCCTACTTTGCCAAAGCACTATGCCCACATCCAGTAAACACACCAGATGTCTGAACTGCTTTAGAGAATTTCATACTCCTAGGAAATGTTTGATATGTAGGTTTCTTGTTGTTCTAGAACATAAAAAGCCTGCAAAACACATCTCTGGATTTATTTCATGGATAAATCCATGGCATCTACCTCCAACCCAAGGATAAGACACTTAGATGGGCTCCCTGGGCATGTCTAGACAAGCACAGACGTTTGCTTCCCCAGGGACAAGTAGTGGCAGCACACACCTTGTGACACTGCTACTTGTTCCAAGGGGACGCCCATGCTATGCACACTCTGACGCATGACATGTTACTGAGTGGGGTAGGAAAGGCTGGGGCCAGCAATTATGCTGGCCCCAGCAGCCTTACCTAGGGGCCTCCTGGGGCTGTAGTCACGGTAGGAAGCCTGGCTGATAGCCAGAGCATGGCCCTGGCTGGCCAGGCTCTGGTTTTGGGCAGTGCACACTGCTGCCACGTGTACCAACCCATTTTTTTCCGGCATAGTTTTTTTTGAGGTAGCAGCAAGGTAGTGCAGGGAATACCTGCATGTATTGTGTGTGGTGCCACAGATGGGTCTGCAGCACCACATACCATATGTCTGCGTTCGTCTGGACACAGCCCCTATGTCCCTCAGCAGTGCTTATTAGGGGTGTGTGAAACGGGCCCTATTCGATTTGGATACGGCCTAAATCGGGGACAGTGATTCGATTTGTTGATGCAAATCACTGTCCCTGATTTAATTTAGCCGAATCTGAAGATTTGATGCTGATTCGGCCATAGATGCAGCTTTAAATGTTTTTTCTACATATCTCGAGGTACTATGTGCAGCTTATGAATGCTGCAATGCTGGGGCAGATGGAGTGTCCCACAGGAGCACGTGGAGGGGTGCGGGGAGCACAAGCTGAGTGACGAACCCAGAAGTGGACCGGAAGTACTTCCGGTCCACTTCCAGGTCCACTGGGGAGCACACTGGGGGGCCCCCCAGTGCCCCCTCAGTTCAGCAATCAGCCACAGGGGGACTCCACATACCTCCCCCAAATCTAGGAGGTACAAGTTGCCAAGCTGGAGGGGGGGAGCCCTGTGCACTCTCCAGCAGACCTGGAAGTGGACCAGAAATTATTCTAGTCCACTTCTGGGTCTGCTGCCGAGTGCACTTGAGGAGCCCCCCGTGATTCTGTGGGATGCTCCATCCTCCCCAGCATTGCAGTATTCACAAGCTGCCTGGTACCTAAAGGTATAAAAACATTTAAAGCTGTGTCTATGCCTGAATTGCTGAATCTTTACAAATCGATTCGAAGAGATTAAAGGGTCTCCTGATCTGATTCGGATTCAGAGATTTGGCCACCGAATCTAGCCGAATCTCCACCAAATCGAATTAGCGACTGAAGCTTCGCACAGCCCTATGACTTATCGAACCCTTAATCTCCTCAGCTTTGAAAAGTTTTGCAATGGAGTGTGACTCTGACTGGCAACTAAGGGAGATCTGCAGACTAGGCCCTCTTGGGGAATTATGCTTCACCATTTAAGTGTCAGACTGAGCCCAAGCTCAGTTCCCCTCCCCAGCACTGCAATTCGGCTGGGGAAGGCAACTCAGCCCAGCTGAGCTGAGTTCCCCTCCCAAGCACTAGATCTTACTGCTGGGGAGGGGAACTCAGCTCACCTGGGCTGAGTTCCTTTCCTCAACTCAACTAGTGCTGGAGAGGCAAACAGTGATTGGACTCAGTTCCCTTCCCCTGTTCCCTGGTCCCAGGCGGCAGCACCTGGCTTCCCTCCCTTGTCTGACAGGCAGATTGGGGGCCCACAGCCCTGGGAGGAATGACACAGCCCTCCAGGGGTTGCAAGCCCCCAATCTACCTGCTGGATGAGAGAGGCTGTTTCAAGCTTCCCCATTATAGCGTATGGGCAAAACGTTGAAATAGCGTCACTGTTTCAATTAAACAAAACAGAACAGTAATGAAATTCGAAACAAAACGCTGTTCCATCGAAAGTCAAGGCAAAACGGAATGGTGCTGTTTTGCAGAGCCCTACTATTCACCCCTTCCGTTGTGGCCATGTCCAGCCTAACCCTGAATTTGAGGCTAGGTCTGTGTATGTGGTGTTTGGTCATTGCTGACCCGGAAGGAACTGGAAGACATTCTGTCCAATTCCCAGATATTAAGAGGATTGTGTGGATCCAGGTTGAAGGCTGAGTGATCTGCAGAAGATCCAACTAATTTTCATCTCTCTCTTTTCCCCTCTCCTCCCTCCACCCCAGCACATAAGACCACTTTTATCTCTCTGTTTCACTAGAGCAAGGGTGTCAAGCTCACCCTAGGCCAGAACCAAACCACAGAGGCTCCTCTTGGGCTGAAGCAGTGGGGAGCCAGGGGGCTGCCACCAATAGCCATGTCCATCAAGGTCAAGGGACCTCAAATTCTGTGGTAGACTACGATGCCCAACTTCTGGTAGCCTGCCCAACTACTGCACTAGATGACTTCAGGGGAGTCAAGGACCTAATGTGACATGTGGCTCAGGTCCTCCAAACATCGGAGGGGTTAGATGACATCACGTAATATTCTGGCCCAAAAAATGTGCTTTAGCCTGTAGCCATAACAGTTGTTGATATTCCTTGTTGTATGGCTCAGGCTTTCCTAATGAGGTCCAAAATGCTGTGGTGGACTTTCTATTTGAAGATTTGGAACTCTCTTAACATGCAAACTATTAAAGCGCTTCATCCTTTAAGGACTTTGAGGCTACCCTGCTAGCTCCAGGAAATTGAGGTACCATCCATGTTCTGATCCCCTCCTCTATTAATATACTATTTCTTGGATCTGCCCAAAAACACATTAATGCTGTAAAGTGGAAACGTTCCTCCACTTTATGGTACTGTATTGTCTACCCCAAAGTATGCATCAGGCAACAAAGTATTACTTTCATGTGAATAAGTCTTCCACCAGGGCAGGAGAGCTGCCCTGCTCTCTCCTTTTGACAAATACCTGGCCCATTTCTATTTTCCAGTCGGACCCAAATTACCTCAGGGTTCTTGATGCAACCCTGGCTTTCTACCATTCAGTTCTATTCAGAATCTGTTCCAGATTCCTTAACCATTTCCCTTTTTTGGGTTTTTTCCTATGAGATTTTGCTCCAGCAGGAAATGCTCTTCCTGTTACTTCTGAGTAGGGCAGCAGAAAAAGCTCTGTTGCATCTCAGGAAGTGAGCTCCATACCCTTTGCTTCCTGAATTCAAAGAGTAAGGAAGACTGGATTGGTTCCCTTGGAGCTTAAGAAGGCTCGGTTTATTTTTATTTCCAGGTTCAAAATGGTCAGGTTAGCAGCCATTTATACTGGCCTTGCAGGAAGAAGACTAATTTGCTGCTCTCAGCTGACAAAATGCCTGTTTCCATATCCCCATCAGCTGCTTGCCTCCTGATGGTGGGCCAATATCATTACCACTGCTAGTTTTGCATATTTGCCGTTCTGGTGTTCCTGAGTGTCTTCATCAATGTTCTGTGGTAATTGTCCACACATCTTGGAGGGCAAGAGGTCACTGTTCAAGCATGTAAGACTGGAAAGGGCCTCTTGGGCCAACTGAGTCTAGTTTCCCTGGATTTTCAGATAAGTGTTAACCCCAATTAGTGGCTGGTACACTTCTAACAAAGTGTCAAAAATCCTGCAGTTCCAGGATAGTTAGTGAGCACACACACAACATGAACCTTTTTGCCTTGCACAAACTCAATCTGCAGGTGCTACTTTAGACTCTATGACAGAGAGGGGCATACTTCCTTGCAGGGTTGTCTTCCATCTCTACAAGAACAAATCTTTCTGGTAAAGGATTACCTAACGAGCAGTAAAACTTTCCTCTTGATTCTTGATCACATGGCTCAATCACATGATTTTGTGACCTTTCATGCCAGACTTATTTCAGCTACATGCTCCCCTGGTTGCAAACTGAATTTCCAAAGGAAGCATACGCTAAAAATTATTATGACAATCCCAAGAATCTATTCTCCAGACACTTTACAGACTAGAGTTATGCACAAATAGACCACATCCAGACAAGCATGGCTGTGCGGCATGTGATGCCACAGACCCACCTGCAGTGCCACACATTTTGGTGTTTTCCATGCTTGTGAGGGAGGCATGGTGACCCCAGGAGATCCCAGGGTCAGAACAACCCATGCAGAAAAAAAGTAGGGCAGCGCATGTGGAAGCAGTGCATGCCACCCAAAACCATAGCCTAGCCAGCCAAAGCCACACTCCAGCTGCCAACCAGGCTCCACATTACAGGAGCACCGCAGCTGCAGTATCCCTGGCCTCCAGGACTTCAGGTAAAATTGCTGGAGCCAGCCTCCCCTACCCCATCTGAGGTAACCTGCTGCACACAATAGAGGGTGCATGGCAGGGGCATTCCCTGGGGACAACTAGCGGTGTGCAAGGCGTCCTTGCTCATCTGCACATGGCCATAGACATTTGATACTTGTGTCACCATAAGTGCTAGCCTTTCTCAGAGCAGGACCTCTGCCCAGGCTCTTCCTGCCCAATTCCTTCCTCATCTTGCAGTTGGAAATCCTCCAATATGCCTTTCAGGCCACATGTCTTCCCATCAGTACTCTGTAAGGTGAGAGCATTGACCCCTGCTTGGTGAAGATAACATTACACCACTCTTATGGATCTCCTGACATCAGTGATGGACCCCAGGACTCTGTCAGATCAGTAAGGTGGAACTCCTGTCTGTGTTCAGTCCCAACAATATTCACAACCTCCTTGTGCAATATTGCTACAACTTGTGCATTTGCAAGCAGCTGCTTAAAGCTTGATACATACCTTTACCAAGCAGTGCAGAATTGCAGAAGCTTCCTGGGCAGGTGCTGGGTTGGTGAGACAGTGTTTTCAGCTACTGTTCACTTGGGATACTGCAATAAACATCTTTAGCTATGTGGGTTGTACTTTGGAATACCTCTCAGTGATGACAAGCTTCTTTGGGTCGATGTGATTGATATCTTTTATTAGACCAACTAAGTAGTTGGGAAAACTGTTCTTTGCAAGCTTTCCAGCACAAATGCCTTTCTTTAGGCATAGGAAAAGTCTTCACAGTGATGATGCACATATGGCTTACTGAGAGACAAATTACTTCCAAGTAACTGGAGTCCTTTGAGATGTATTGCCCATATGCACATCCACATCCCAACCTCCTTTCTTTCTTCGAGCTGCACACAATACATGCCACTATAGCTCAATGGTGGAAAGTGAGGAAGTGCATATCACTTTTTATACTTATGGCATAAGACAGGAGGAGGAGCATAACTACAGGTAATTCAAAGATAAGTTTCCAATGAAATCCTTGAGGTATATCAATACCCACAGTGAGGATGTGCATAGGACAGTACATATCAACTCCAGTTACTAGTGCTGGTATTTACATTCCACTAGTCTCTTTTCAGCTATATGGCAAAGTGATCTAGCTCTTATCACCACTAAACTACCTCTGCCAATGACCTGATCCTCTAAGGCAGTATAAGACTCAAGGTACTCCTCAAAAAATGCCAAATCTTAGCTTTCACTCAATTTTTGACTAAGGAACAATAACAGAGCAATTCTTCCATTGCAAAGAACTCAGAAAGACCACAAGTCAGAATGTTTTTGACACTTTGGATTCCTATTTGAAATCTCTGGTTTTATCTTATGAATTATATAGGTCAGAGGGTCTCAAGGTGAACCAATACAACTAGGCTTCTTGTTCAACTCAAGATGCCCCTCAGAAAATGCCAGCTCTTAGTTTTCATGTTTTTTGACTACAGAAAATAATAGAGCAGATCTTCTGTTGCAAAGAATTCAGAAAGACCGCAACAGACCAGAATGTTTTAACAACATGAATTCTTATTTGAAATCTCTGGGTTTCTCTTATGAATCATGTTTGCACACCGAACAGTGCTAATATTTGGTGACACCCCCTAACACTCTTGAAAGGATCTCAAAGCACCCCAACCCAGAGTGCTGGGCACTATGGTTGAGAATCACTGGTGTAGGTGTTTTCACACCTCCTAACAGTGCTAATATTGCACCTAACCCTGCATCACTCTCAAAAGGATTTTATGGCACCCCTGGATGCCACACCCCAGATGAGAGTCACTGTTCTAGAGTACGTTGCGTGCATTATGTACATTGAAGTCAGTACAATCTACCTCTAGTTCTAATATACTTTCTATATTTAAGTATTTAAATTAGTTTCTATATAGTCTAGATATTCAAAACAGACACTACCCTCCATGGTTGGTGTTCTGTAACAGAGCTTATGAGAATCAGCCTCTGTTTTCAAGACTAATCAGATCTGTTTCAAAGCATCAGTCTTGGAGCACAGTATCCCAGCAAAAGCACAATACAGGCTCTGTTGTTTCCAGTAGCAGTCTTTTCAAGAGACTTGATGGCTTCTCTAAATCATTGCAAACCTGCTTATCTTGTACAGTCTCATCTGTTTCAGTGAGACTTGTTGTTGATATTTCTCTTGCTGAGACTTATCTTTGCATTTGTCTTTTGGTTTGACTTATTGTGCAAAACTGAGTTATCATGTTCTTTTATGTCAATCATTCAATTTTATTTTCTATTTAATCTATGCTTATGAGAATAATGCAGCTTTATCTATGAGTACTATACTTATCAGGATAGGACTTGGATGGTGACGTATTAAGAAAGCAATTCTTTCCTATACTTTTTTGCTCTTCTAAGACTCAATCTAAGAATTAATATTAAAATGCTTTTAGGTGGGAATGAGGGCAAGCTACATGTTTATAATTTTGGTGTCTTCACGGAAGTTGCCAGTTGTGTCTTAACAGAAAGAAGAGCTAATACTGGAAATAGAAATACTTTTATTTTGTCTTTTGCAATTTTTAGTTACCCGCTATAAGAAAAAGAAATGGAGAAAGTTTTAGGAAAAGGGAGGAGGAAATTCTTGGAAGGTTTGAAATGAGATTATAGCTTGACTAAGGTAATATAGTCCATCCTAAAATAATAATTAGAATGTTCCAGGGACTAATACTTTTTTCTCAATAACTTGCGAAGAGCCAAATGGTTATGACCTTGTTTCAATGTGACAAAACATACTTTGGTTTTGTACTTACGTTTTATCACATTCTTCAGGCAAAATTAACAAAATGTTTTCCACACACTGGCTTTGAAGTGACTAATACACCTAAAGGGATTAAGGTTTTTTTTTAAGAATATAGTTTAAGGTTTCTTCCTTGTTCACAATGAATTTATGCTGAAAGAAACCCATATAATGTGCTAAAAAGTGACTGATTTTTGTCCCAAAATGTTTCTGACGCTGAGTCATCACTTCAGTATTCCAATAATTCAGTTAGATGGTGGGAAATGAAATAAATTAATAAAATACTTCTAGTCTTCAGACTGCATACTGCATTTTGATTCAACTGTCAAAATATATGTCAGGTTTTCTCCTATCTCCTCCGTAACTTTTGAAAAGTTCTGTTGCATTGTTCTGTCCTTTTCCATGCGTAGGTTTTCAACACTTTCTAGAACACGTGTAATTTTGTGGTATGGCAAATACAATTGGATTTCCATTGAGTTGAATCAGCAACCTCTCGGTAAGAAGTGGTAATCCAAAAACCTGGAGGCGGCCATGTGCAAGATGTTATATCAAATCTACTAATGAAAAAAACTATGTATACCAGGTTTATTACAGGTTTATTACTTCAAACTTCTCTTGTTTTACTTTGTCATTCACAGTGAGCTTGAGTATTTTGGCCAATAGCTGAAGCTGAGAAAAGATCAGTGTTATGAACTGTTCCAAAGCAACAAATATTTGAAAAAGGGACATAATGGGGTGAAACGTTACTCCATTTAGGTCAATGAGAATTTTGCTGTTGACTTCAAAGAAGCCAGGATATCTCCCTGGATCCATAACTATGACCTAGATTTTCCAAACTGACTGTGCTGTGCTAGGCATAAGAGGGGACTGGAAATGTGGCATTTGGGTGTCTTTGCAAGCCTTGACCTTCAAATGTTCAGACTGCACATCTGAACAGCCAAATATTTCTCTACAGTTGCGTTGGCTGTCCTGGCCATATTCCCCATGTAAGGAGCTGGAGCCATAGATGCCGAGTACATGGGGGCCTGAGGGCCCTGGCCCACCTTGGGAAGCGTGCTATCAGGACCCAGACCTTAGGAAAATTATGTAATGCCCCTTTTAGCTGTCTCCAGTAAATGGAGGCACCTGAAACCACTCATTACTTTTGAAAATAAAAGCTTTGTGTTTGGGTTTTTTTATTTGAGCTTGGAAAGAGAGGCTCTTGGCTGAAGCACCTACTCTGATAGCTAATGCATGGACAGCCTGGTACCAGGCAACATGACACAAACCCACAGGATTCTTCTTCCCCTGAGCTTGAAGAGAGAATCAACATGGCACAAAGAGACAATCATGGGAGGATGCAATTTTGTACTGGTTCAAATAGTAGTACTTCTGCTTTCTTCTAGGTTGCAAGACTAAATAAGGAGGAAACTAATGTCAACAGCAGATTAAAAAAAAGGAGGGGGAGAAGAAGGATGCAAGAGGGGAGAAGTATATGTGAATGTGCGTGAAAAGAAAGAAGGGAATTAAGGGGTGTAAGGAGAGAAGTGTGCAAAAACTGTGTCTGTGTGCATGTGCATGCATGTATGTGTATAAAATGAGTAAATGGGTGAGACCAATGGGCATAAAGGGATACATGAGGGTACAGATTAGAGAGAGAAACTAAATTAGGCATCTTGTCCTGGGCCCCATAATCCCTGTCTGTGGGTTTGTATCAAGCACCATGCTGATGTAAACAAAGGTGATCAGAAAAATACAGCAACGATTCTGACCTCTAACCCAGTACTGAAGTCATGTAGGGGCTTAAAACTAATTATAGATTCTGTCTAAGCTTTAAATCTTGTCTACATGTAATATCCCTCCAGATCTCTGACCAGTATTTCAAGCAATAAAATAAGAAACTATTTCAGAGACTTTCTCTCAACTTGCATTGAACCCAGTGCATGATAAGACTGACCTCAAGATGTAAGGACCCAATTAAAGGCCAGTAACATCAGTGCAAAGTCTGAGCTTTGGATAAAGCCCAAAGTTGGTGCTCTGGCAGTATAACAGCTGGCCAAAATGTCAAAGGGCCGTAGGCTTTCTTGTTCTGCAACTTTCAAAAAAAAAATTTCATTTAATTCAAAAATTGTAAAAATGTTTATAGCAATTTTGGGCTTTCTAAAATTTGGTTTTGTTTTATTTTGTTTCAAGTGTTTGTTTTCCATTTTCTGCCTTCACTTTTTTTCTTTTTTGCCACTGACAAAAAATTAATTTTAAAAAACCTTGGCAGTTGGCAGCCATGTTGAAGCCAGATGCAGCTGTCAGCACTTGGCAGCTATCTTAGAAGCTCTAATTACTGGTCAGCTCCTTCCCTGCCCAGAAGCCACATGCCCAGCACAGGGGCAGCATGTACCAGCTCCCTCCCTGTCCATCTGCCTCCCCATGCCAGGGCTGCCGCTGCCCCTGCCCTTGCCAGCAGACCCAGTGCCCTGCTGCTCCAGCCCAGCCCCTGCCAGTGTCAGCAACTTCCTGGCCATGGTGCTGGCCGCAGTAGGTCCCCCACCACCCAGGTCCCAGGATAGCCATGCACCCACCAGCATAGGCCAAGGCCCTGGATATGGGAGGCCCTGCCTGATTCCCTCTTCCCACGTTCCCTGCTCCAGCCCACCTGACCTGCCGCCCACACACCCCCTACCCCCTGCTCACCTCCAGCACCACTCATGACATGCACATGGGTAAAACAAAAAACTTCATTGCTCTTGCAACTCCTACCCCCATCCCTCCCCTCTCAGCAAACCAAGCCCCTCCACCACCCTTCCCACCCACCAACAACAAAAAACCCACTTACACATGAGGCAAACTAGATACATATTGAAAACTATGAAATACATATTGAAAATAATATTTTGGCTCTCCAGGCCCAGAGTTGGGGGTCATGGGGTGGGGACCGAGGGGGTTGACCCTATGGCCTGGCAGTCAGCGTCCCCTGGCTGCTAGAGCTGCTCCAGGCACTCCTGCTCCAGGGCCTCCATGCAGGCCCAATGGTTCCACTGAGCCTGGTCTCACACCTCCACCCAAGCGATGTCCTCTGCTCACCAGGCCTGTTCCCATGCCTCCTGAACCTGCTCCCACACCTCCTGTGCCTGCTCCTGTGCCTCCCACTCCTCCACCACTGCCACCAGCTGCTGGAGCAGCAGCATCTGGTTGCTGGTGCAGCACTGGGTAGTGGCAACCCTGAGGCAGCAATCCCAATGAGGCAGGTGGGCTCTCCCCCACGTCCAGATAGCTGGCACTTTTGTGAGAGTTTGCAACATTTCAGAGATGAAATGCTCTGCACCAGGGGCTGTGTGCTTCCTGACTTCAGTCGGGGGTCAGCCATGCACAGATGTCCAGGGACCCTGGTAAGTCAGTCAGGCAGGCCTGGGTCCTGGCAGCCACTAGCTGAGACCCCCATTCCCCATCGTTCCCCTGTGGCCGGTGACCTGCTGGGTGCTGGCCGCAGGCAGCCTGCCTCCTCTGCTCCCTTCCCAGGGTGGGCCAAACCAGGCTGTTGGCAGCACTTGCTGCCACAGCTCCAGACCCTGCCCCCACCTCTCTTCCTGCAGGCCAACTGCTCTACTGTGCTGCTACCCAGCCAATGGTGCTTGGACTCAGGGCACACGGGGCTCCTGGACAACTGGGGTGAGGAGCTGGCCATGCCCCTTCTCACAGGGGCCTCTCCAGGGAGGCACCCCAGGGCTGCTGCTGCTACCACACCCTGAGTGTGCCCCTGCTGCATGTGTCCCAGGTGGTGTGCAATGAGTTATTTGTGCAGGCTGAGGGGTGCCCAACCCACTATGCATGGCTGCTGCTTATCCTCCTGGTATCCTGGGCACACCTGTGCACCTGGTTCAGGACCCTGAGCTACAACAGCATTGGGGGAAAGCACAGGCTACCCCACAACCTCTGCCACCACCTGGGGGTTACCTGTTGCAGTGCTACATGTCCCTTTCCCCACTGCTGAGGACATCACCACCAGCATTGATGCCTACATTGACATGTGAGGCCCACAGGCTGCTCAATAAAGTTCCAAACTGTGTCCTGCCTGCCTGTGTGCTATAGTGGGAGGGAACTTGGGGCCAGGGGACTGCAGGCAGGCCAGGCAGGGATTGGGGGCAGAGGCCAGGTCCAGGGCTGGAGGTGGAGACTGGGAGGGCCATCCCCCAGTGCAGGACTTACCATGTGTCTAGGGCTGGTGAGGCTGGTGGTTCAGCACAGGCCTCCCTATTGGCAACAGCATACAGCTGTGCCCAGTGTCCCCAACCTGTGGTCTGCGGTTGACCAGTGCCCGGCCAGGGGCTCCCCCAAGAGGAACTAGTGCTGCTGGCAGCCAGTGGTGGCATGGCCAACTGCTCCTCCTGCTGGGGTCTGGGGCTGTGTCGAGGGCAAGGCAGCTGCTAGGCAGGGCTCCCCAAACTGCCAGTGGATGCACTAGCTGGGGAGGTGGGTGGGACAGGACACTGAAGGCCTGAGGTCCCCTTCCTCTGGTGATGTGTCAGGGCACAGCAGGGGCTTGGGCAGGTCACCCCTGCTGGTGGCATTTGTAGGGATGCAGCCTGGCTCCCAGGGCACTAAAATGCAGGTTATCTGTCTCATAAAGGGCATGAACTTTTGGGCATGACTGGACCAACAACTGAAGTCAGACACAGCCATCCACTGTGCCTGCAAGACCTTGACCTTTACGCAGCACTACCGTGCCAACTGAGAGTGTCCTCATTCCTTCATCCCACCTGACAGGACCTCATAAATGCGGGTGTTCAAGCACCCGCCCCATGCAAACTGCACATCGGCACTGCCCTAGAGTGCCATGAGGTTGCACACCTCCTCCTGAGTCCAGTTGGGGGCCCTGAAGGCTGGCATAGGTGTGTGCACACACAGGTAGGGCCAGGGCTCGATGGGGAGGAGGATAATGTGATCGTCCTGCACCAGCTCTCTGGGCCCTGTGCAGCTGTCCGTATGTGACTGGCCCTGGATGGCAGCTAGCAGAAAGCAGTGCCCAGCACAGGGGCACAGCCAGGAACTAGGAGCCATGTGGCTTAGGTACTTCACCACAGGACCCGCAAGCACAGGAAACAGCTGGGGGTGAGCAGCAGCAGGGAGCAAGTGCTGGCCCTGCTGGCAGAGACAGCCAGGCAGCAGCACCAGGGGGAATCTCAGGGCTGGGCAAGGGGTGCAGCAAGCTGCAGTTCTTTGCAACGCTTACCTGCGGCCAAGCAGAAGCTCTAGCTAGGGGACAGGACAGGCAGAGACAGCCTGTGGCCTGTCCAGGAGGCACACAGGGACTACTGGGCTCCTGCACAGATTGCCAGTCTTTCCAGGCTCCTGGTATGTGTGCCACAGGGCACAAAATAGTTGCTGGCTTTTATAGCCTGCAGCTAGGGGCTGCCAGAGAGCAGCCCTGTCCTGGGGGAGGAGTGGCAGCCAGCCAGGAGCCCTGGGGCTAGTCTCAGGCCAGCTCTCTAGTGGCTGGGCATACCTGGCACTAAAGTTAGCGCTGGGCCACATCTACATGTGCGTTAATGTGCTTTAACTAATCGCACCTAAATTTGATACCAGCATTTGCAGGTAGCAAATTTAGGCATGATTAGCCTCACTTTGCTATTTCTAATGTACATTAAGGCTGCACACGTGTACTACAGTCCCAGCCATCCATGGCCATGCACACCAAAAGAGTATAGTCCTCTAGCATTCTTAAAAAATGTATTAACCTTTGAGGGGGAAAAAAAATATTAACCTCCACTATAGACTTTAATTCCAGAACTGCAACATATTTTGTAAATCATTACATATACATGTTTTCCCCAAAAAACATATTTGCAACCCATTTTTAGTATGGAGATATAACTGGCTAGCTGGTAGTGATTTGGCCCAGGGGTTTTGAAATGGTAAAGAATAATTGGGGGGCTTGGGATTCCCTTTCCTCACCAATCAGGCCCCAGAGACTCACCCTCCATGTCCCCTGATTGGCACCTCGGGTCACCTGAAGGGGGATAAAAGGGGCAGCGCAGCTGAATCAGAGAGACCCACAAGGGATGATGAGGAAGGAGTTTCAAAGAGCTGGCAAAAGCGGGGCCAGCAGGGCAGGAGCAGTTGCCCCAGAAGAGCCTAAAGGAGCGGGACCCACAGGCAGTGGTTGAACTCTCAGCAGCGCACCTGGTAGGAGAGGCTCCCTGCTGGGCTCCAGGATCCCCAGCAAGAGGCTGCAGCTAGCAGGAGAAGTTCCCCACCTGGCTCCAGCAGAAAGGTGTGCAGTGACCCAAGAGGCTTCCAGCTCTGCTTCCAGTTTCTCCAGCAAGAGGCAGAGCAGCTCAATGTGAGGTAGGGGCTTCCAGATGGTCAAAAGCCCTAGCAGCCTGGGGCAGGCCCAGCAGTAGTGGCTGTGTGGTAGAGTTTCTGCCTACCCTGTGAGAGATCTGAATTCAAGTCCCAGCAGGGTCAAGTAGGGCTGAGTGAAGTGACAGGGAAGAAATTCTTGTTGGAGTGGAGGGGGTCATTGTGTTTTTCCGCAGCTTCTCAGTTGTATAGAGGAGTATTTGGGAATTAGAGAGACACCAGGCACAGGCACCAAAGTTACAGATGCTCATTATGGCTAGACATTCTATACCCAACATAAGATCAATTTCAGGATATCTGTAGTGCTACAAAAATAGCAGATCCACCACAAAAACATTTCTCTTTCAAAGAGGAACTTGTCTGTAGTGCAGAGTTAAGCAAAAAATTCCCGCTTTCAGGATCCAGTATAACTGAAGTGCATTTTTATTCAATGTGTATTTGCTATCAAAAAAGGGAATTCTGCATATGATTTCCCAGTAGTTTGCTTGTTACATTAAAACCACAAATATGCACAATGCCAGTAGCACACTTTGAACACTATATCACACTACATTGTAATGTAGTTAATGCTTCCTAAAGTCTGTCTGTATCTGAAGACTGCAGATTGCAGGATAATATATTGGGGGAGAGAATAATTTACTGTCTGTATACATTTCCTTATAGTATTATATTTAAGTAATCACGGCAATTAAAATGTACCATTTCTGCATGATTACTGTGGCAGGCACGATGCCACAAAGGAAAGCTTACCCAGAGCTGGTGAGGAGCAGGGCTAGCAGGATGCTGCACTGAGCCAGGAGCGTGGTGGAAGTGAAGTCGTGGCAGAAAAAAACACCACGCCAAAGGAAAAGAGAAAAAAAAATCCAGGAGGAGCCGGGACCAGCGCCTGCACTGGCATGGGCATGCTTTATGGTGGCATGCCGGTGCTGATTCACCAGCCAGACCTATGAAGTCGGGATAAAAAGCCTGGCGGAGAGACAGGGGGGACTGGAAGTGGGTTCCCCGGTGGACTCAGAGTGGCCTGGAGTGGAGCAGTGCCCCACTGAGGGAAAGTGGTGGCTGCCCCAGGAGGAGGCATTTGAAGATAAGCTGAGCCCAAGTGGGCTGAACAACTTACCTGAAACAACACTGTGGACTCCAGACATCTCCAGACTGGATTGAACCAAGCAGGAACCTGAGGAGGAAAGGAGAGATGGACATCTGAACCATGGCAAGTACAGACCAGAGAGAGAGAGAGAGAGAGAGAGAGGGACGCGGGGGAGTAAGGTAACAACGTCCAAATCCGACCAGTATAAGTCAGAAACCCAAGATTTCAGAAACTATACCAGACCAGACCTAGAAAATGGGAAAATAACATCGTTGGTTGGCATTAGGTGGAGTGTAGGGGAGGCAGAACCCCAACGGGAAGACGGACAGGAAGATTGAAGGAAGGTACCAGGAGAGGCAGGACATACCATCTTCCTCCCAATTAAACAAATTTATTCCAGCAAGATGTGACAAACGAGAACCCCTGAGGATCTTCTGGAATCTAACATAGTAACAAGCTGTCCTCTCCCCAAGCGATGGTGAAGCTGGAAAAATCCATACGACAAAGGCACACTAGTGAGTGGCACGGGATATTACAATTACATAAGATCATTATATTGAAGAATAAATGATGCCTGTTTTATTGTTGTGAACTAGATTTGTAAGTATTTTGTCAACTCACATTAAATTTTCTTTTTCGCATCAGGAAAACAAAGCATAATATATCAGTTGGAAATAATGAGTTTTACAATAAAGTTGCAATAAGCAAGTTAACACTACTAAGTGTATCTACATGTGAAATGAATGTGATGCAATAAACTCCAGAGCAGTTTAAGCTGGAGTGAACTGCTCCTGGGCACAGTGTCTACACGTGCACCCGGGACAGCAGCAATTTGAGCCAGGGTAGAGCAAGCCCCCAGCTGGCTGGGCTGACCAGGTGCAAGGTACACCCATCATCAGCATCTACACATGCATTTCAGTGTAGTTAGTTACTCTACCACAAGATAGTACTGTCCCTGATAGTACTATCTTATGAAGGAGTTAGTTACCTTACTGCACTGTAATACTGGCGCATGTTTAGACTGTGATACTTGACTGTTAAGCTAATTAGTCAACTCCACAGTAAAGCGCATGTGTAGATGCACCCACTGAAACCTATTATAAACAAGCAAGAATATTTGCTTTTAAGCAGATTGATAGAGCAATCCACCAATGAAAATTAAAGTGTCACAAAAACTAATACACTAAAAAGTTAAACCAGAAGGGTATTCCAATGAAAACTCAGCTTCACACTTCAAGGGAACTTTTAAGGAAGCAAGACCATCAGCGACTTGCTCCCTCTGCTACAAATGCTAAATATGCATTTTAACCTACTTTGTGTAGATTAAAACACACCTATCAGCATTTCCTGGAAAAAAAACTACAAACACTAAACTACCACTTAATGCTTCTTTGATCAGAAAATGAGAGAATACAAACCACACATAGCATCTATTAGTAACATCACTTAAGCATCTTATGGCAGGGGGTGAGGGTAGAAGAGAAACTATGATCTGAATGCACTTTTTTTAACATTAGT
>NW_005842378.1:32874-40690 GCF_000455745.1 Alligator sinensis
AGGGAAAGAAGGAGGACAATAGAAACTTTGCACAGTGAATTCTATATTTGATTTGTGCTTTTTAAAATCATGGATGTGAAACAGGAATAATGCTCTATTCTAGTAATCTGTGGCAATGTCTACACAAACAGCTGACTGTGCAGTTGTTACTATACAGTCATTTAGTACTTGCTTAACTAAGTACCCAATGACTGCGCAGTAACCAGTGCTACTGTGCAGTCCTGTCGCCGCACCATTATTTTTAGACACTACTGCACAGTAGCAATGAGCTACTGTGAGTAGCATCGCCATCATGGTTCGTGCCTGGCAACGCTACAGCACTGTAGCAATGAGCTACAGTGAGGTAGCTCATTGCTAATGTGCCATAGTGTCTTGTGTAGACGTGCCCTGTAACACATAAAGAAATGCTTGTTTAGTCCTTGTTGCTAAGATGAATTCTGATTTTCGAAAGTAATGCTTAGAAATTTTATTGTTAATAGCCTTGAAGAGGAATAGTAACAAATATTTTTAATTAAAAATAATAGTTTTAACAAGCTACTGTACTGGAGCAATTTCTTTGTTCCCACAATATGCTTTAAAATGTAATTTCAAGCTTAGTGGTCAGAACAGAAGCTTGTGATTAATGTTACAGATTAGCCTTCTCTTCTCTTTATTAAACAATAGCTTTTAGAAAGAGTTGGGCTAGATGTGAAACCTCTAGCTCTGTCTATTCAGCATTACAGGGTGTTTCCTCATCCTTATCTCCCTGATGACAGAGGGACTTTTCTATTTATGCTATGTATATTCAATTTGTGCACACTGGAACTACATACATCAAAATCTTGTTACAACACAAATTAAAGTCCCTCTTGCACTGGCTCATAAAAAGAGAAAAAGACTGTTAGGAGAAAAAATAAATAAATACAAACTTACAGAGGCATAAGCTTAAATAGTCAAAAGACTTAACCCAATAAAATTGTTTCACTACACGTATAATTTCTGTTCCAGTTATCTTCACATTGTCATTTTTTCACAGTGTCATCTAATGACACCTCAACACTTAAAGCAAGTTAGACTTCATTATCTTCTGCCTGTGGCAGAAGCTTATTTTTGTCTCTGGCACAGTTCTCTTAAACAGTCAGAAATGTGAAAGGACCTCTTCAATCTTCTCTCTGCATATACGATATTAAACAAATTAATTTGCTTGCACAGTTTTCTCATCTCACACGTGCTATGCACCCCAACTTTTAAATCTGTAGAGCCTCCATGACCTGGTGGTTATCCATGTGAGCTGATGCTGTCAGGCTTCTAACAGATTACATTTCTTAAACTATGCTTGTCTAATATATACATAATTAAGTATCCTTGTTAACATGCCAGTAGAATAGCTACCAATGGTATCATTCAGAAAGAGAAGTGTAAAGAGGATGGATTAACATTTCCAAGGCAATGGGAAACTCTTTGGAGAAAGGGACTTCTGTATTAAAGGCAATGAACTCCATCATTTCCAAAGAAGCATGGAACTTGCACTGAACAATAGGCAAGGTATTTATTTAAGTTAGGAGCATGGGGAAAAGCTTGCTAGGAGCTGAGGAGTACCCAAGTCATTAAAAGACATATGGTACAATTGTGAGTAACAGAAAAGCTGCTTTTTTATCTAGCAAAGACAGAGAAAGACAGAAATTAGAACTGAGATGAAAAGTAAGGTTATGATCACAGAGATAAAATCACGAAAAATAACAGACTGAAGTTAAATAAAATAATCTGATGGCCAAAACCAGAAAAAATGTTTAAACAATGCAAGAAATTTAAAAGCAAGAGTGTAAAATCATGGATATGATTCTGCTAGCAGAGTATCTAGCAATGAATTAAGGCTTTGAAATAGCGGGCATTAATTGAAAGAGTGGAAATTGTAATGCAATACCAAGCAGGACTGATTCTGTAACAGAGATGGGAAAATAATATAATTTTGAATAGAATCAATACTTTAATGACACAACATTTCTCAGTGAAGATATCATATAGTAAAATCTTCTACCAGTATATTTATACCCTAATCCCCCTGCTTAGGAAAAGGATGTTGAAAGCAAAGTGCTGAAGAAAATCAAAGGGAACTAAATCTCATGAAATTATTATCACCAGTATCTTCACTGACATTTGGTAGCTTATGCACAGTGATGATAAGTTCACTGATTCTCATCACAGTGTTATAGGGTGTCAAAAAATTCAAATTAATGAAGCAACCAGTCCAGAACTTTTTTTTATGAACACTTTCAGTCCATCTATTGATTTGTGTTGCACCTCCCCATTTTAGAATCATGGAGGTAGCATTTTGATTTTTGTAGTTGTTTGCTTTGCAAGTCTTCTGTAGCACAAGGATACTCATCTTCTGTTCATATATTAGTATTCTCAGGTGTTTTCTATTAGCAGATCAGAAAAATTCTATATTGATACTGGACAAAGCAACTCTAGAACTGGCCAAGGCAACTCTAGAACTCAGGCTAGTGTCAGGGATTAAGGACAATAAAATGTCCTTCTTTAGGTATGCTGGGAGCAAAAAGAGGGTGCGAGGTAGCATAGGACCCATACAGGATGGGCAGAGGGGCTTAGTGACGGATAGCAGGGACAAGGCAGAGCTTTTCAATGAGTTTTTTGCCTCGCAAAATGGGAATCTAGATGAACCCTCAACATGCATCATGGACACCAACAAAGGGAACATCAGCCGACCAACAGTTAGTGCTAACACGGTAAAAAGACACTTGGAGGGACTGGCCATAGGGCCGGAAGGACTCCACCCGTGGGTAATGAAAGAATTAGCGGGGGTCATAGGTGATCCAATGGCAAGGATATATGAGCACTCATGGTGCTTGGGTCAGGTTCCAGAGGATTGGAAGAGGGCTAACGTCATCCCAATATTTAAGAAGGGGAGGAAGGAGGACCTGGGGAACTATAGACCAGTCAGCCTTACCTCTACCCCTGGGAAAATCCTAGAAAAAATTATTAAGGAGCACATCTGTGGGAGCCTGCTGGCTAATGTGATGTGGAGGGGTAACCAACATGGGTTTTTAGCAGGCAGGTCCTGCCTGACTAACCTAGTTTCCTTTTACGATAAGGCCACCAATTGTTTAGATGCAGGAGTTGAGGTGGATGTTATCTATCTGGACTTCAAGAAGGCCTTTGACAAGGTATCCTATACCATCCTTATAAATAAACTGAGGAGATTAGCCTTGGATGATTACACGTTAGATTGGGTAGCAAATTGGCTCAAAGGTTGCACTCAGAGGGTGGTAGTGGATGCGTTGGTGTCAACCTGCAAAGATGTGGGCAGTGGAGTCCCTCCGGGCTCAGTTCTGGGGCCAGTGCTGTTCAACATCTTCATCAGTGATCTGGTTGAGGGGGTGGGAAGCACTCTGTCCAAATGTGCGGATGGCACAAAATGATGGGGTGCAGCTAACACCCTGGAGAGGAGGAACCAGATCCAGGCTGACCTAGACAGGCTGGGGAAGTGGGCAGAGAGCAACAGGATGCAATACAATAAGGACAAGTGTAAGGTGCTGCGTCTAGGGAGGAAGAACTGCCATCATACCTACAGGCTGGAGGGCGACCTTCTCAGCTCCACTAAGGCAGAAAAAGATCTTGGAGTCACTGTTGACTCCAGGATGAACATGAGTTGCCAATGTGATGAAGCAGTTGACAGAGCCAATCGCACCTTGTGCATCTGTAGGTGCTTCACAAACAGGTCCAGGGAAGTGATTCTCCTCCTCTATGCAGCACTGGTCAGACTGCAGCTGGAGTACTGTGTCCAGTTCTGGATGCCACAGTTCAAGCAGGATGCAGCCAACCTGGAGAGGGTCCAAAGAAGGGCCACTCGCCTGATTAGAGGCCTGCAGGGAAGGCCCTACGAGGAAAGGCTAAGAGACCTTAACCTCTTCAGCTTCTCCAAGAGAAGGCTGAGAGGGGACCTTGTGGTCACGTACAAATTCATAAGGGGAGAGCAACATGAAGTAGGCGACTATCTGTTCACCAGGGCACCCCCTGGAATAACAAGGAACAATGGCCATAAGCTACTAGAGAGAAGGTTTAGGCTGGACATTAGGAGAAAGTTCTTCACGCTCAAGGTTGCCAGAGTCTGGAATGGTCTCCCAAGGGAGGTGGCGCTCACCCCATCCTTGGGGGTCTTCAAGAGGAGACTGGACAGGCACCTGGCTGGGATTACATGATCCCAGGGTTGGTGAATCTTTTCTTGCCTGCCAGGGGGCAGGGGAGCAGACTAGATGGCCCACTGAGGTCCCTTCCGACTCTATGAATCTATGATCTGTCAGACACATGGGTATATATACATTTTTCTCATTTGATAGTGACCATTCTTCTTGACGTTAGTGTTTGAGTTACTTTTCAGACCACAAGATTATTTGTCAGTGTTCAGGTGCTATGCTGATGGCATTGGTCCTACCAATGCACGGACAGGGAGGGCCCCATGAAAACTGCCATCTTCCAAACTGTCTTAACTTTGGGACGCTATGTTAACCTAGCCAACTATGACAAGTTCATCAGCCATCTTAAACTGGCAGCACAAACCAGCACTCTCCATTGCTACAAGAAAGCATATGCTCCCTGATGGTCATCAGACAGGAAAGCTTCCTAAAGGAGTACAAGACAACAGATAAGCCTGCTGTTACAACTGCACTCCTGCAAACAGCAGATAAGAGTGAAAGGCAAAGCTATCCAGAGCCTGGATTTCACTGATTCAAACAGGAAGTCTGGAGGCTTCTCTGTAATCTAGGCAAGGCTAACCCTTCCCAAAACAAAGTGCTATATGGTATATCTGACTCCACTGCCACTCAGAGGCTCCTGAATTCTAAGGCCCAAACAAGATTTTCATTACAAAAAAAGAGGAGGGGAAAAAAAAAAGAAAAAAATCATCATTGCCTATTATTCCCATACTTCTCAGCAATATCAAATCCGTCAAAACCATTCACTAAAGAAGAAGGGAAGGAGGCCTCAGCACTCAACAAAATAGTCAAGGCTGCAGGCCCAAGCAGAATGTTCTGAAAAAGTTTGAAAAATTTAGGTCAGAATGGCTCTGGCAGGCTGCCATGCTTCCTCACTAATGTGTATGCCTCAGGCCAAACAGAAAAAATAAGGTGACACTGTAATCAGATATGCATATCTGATTTGGATGCATACCCCACCATCCAAACTGATTACCAATAGAAACTCAAAATTGCTGTAGCTTTTGTGAACCTATTCAAGGCACTAGGTATGATTTGGTACGAAGGTCTGTTTCTGAAAGTGTCTCCTTAAGTCTAGGAACCATTCTCATTAGCAGCCAAAGTTCTCAAAACCTCAGGACTGTTACCACAAGACAAATGATGCAGGTTGTGGGAAAACAGAAGGGTCAAGAATCAAGACCCAATCATGGGCCCTACAGATGAAGCACCTGATTTCTCACAGTAAACAAATGGAAAATGAAGAATAGACTGGTATCTGACAGAAGACATTCAAATCATGGAACATCTAGTGAACTCTTACCCTGTAAGAGGCTTCTCCAGAGGAAAAGTCATTATTCATGCTGTCAGTGGAAGACTTGGATATCAGCCTTTAGCAACCTTATTGTTGCTTCTCAAATTGCCATATGAAAAAATAAGAATAAAGTTACCTGCTACATATTAACTGATAAAATGTCAGTAAACATGGTTTAGTGAACACTTTAGTCAACATTTTAATTGCTTCTTAACACTTTTAATTGCTTTCTGCAACGTGTAAGAACTTATAGTCAAGATTATTCTTGACTTAATGATAAGTAACGTGCAAAGTCAGTTCCAGAAGTAACTATAGATGAGTCACTAAATGTTACAATATACTAAATTCTATATCCTGAAGGGAAGGTCTTTAATACAAACTAATGCTTTAACACTGAACTTTTTAAAAAGTGAAATTAGTGTAAAAGTCCCTCCAGTCAAAAGTAAAGCAATTAAAGTCTCTCTCAGCATGGAGATTGCTGTATCTTATCTGAAAGACTGAAGATAAGCCCTAAAAATGTAAGCAGAAAATCAAGGAGGGAAAGTATGGTTAAATAGTATGAAAGAAAACATGAATGTCGCGTGCCTCCCAAGGCGGGGGGGGCACAGCGACTGCCTGCAGGCAATAGCGGTGGGGGTGTGGCAGCAGTGAGTGGGGAGCTTCCACAGGCTGCTGTGGTGGTGTCTGTGGCGGGCCGAGCCGGGAGCTCCTGCAGTCAGCTGTGGGGGTCGAGGTGGCGAGCGCTGACTGGTGACTGCCTGCAGACGCTGCCAGTGATGTCGGTGGTTAGCAGGGTTGGGGGACTAGCAAGCGGCGACCACCTGCCGGCGCTGCCAGCAGGTGGCCAATCTCAGGGGGTGCACGTGCAGCCACATGCACCGTCTACAAGTCGCCACTGAAAGAAAAGTTACACAAGCTAAACACATATCCTTCTGGCAAAAAAAGAAAGAAATCCAGCCTTAATGAAACTAATGAAAAGGAGCCTAAACCAGGAAAAAGAAGTAGGTAAAATATAAAAATTAGGAGTAGTAATTAGGAACTGAAGACCCAATACTTAAAGACATAAAAATAAATGAGACTTTTTAAATATTTCTGAAACAGAGAGCTGAGATTCACTGGGTCTGTTGGACTATTACAAAACAGGAAACAATTAAGGAGGAACAGGTCATTGCAGAAAAGCTGAAGTATTTATTTGTATCAGTGTACACAACAGATACTAATAACAGACCAAGTTTGATAGTTAATAACATTAAAGTATTATCACAGATGAGATATTAACAGAGGAAGTGCTGGAAAAATTGAGATAATAAAGAGCAACAAATCACCAGGACTTCAGTATTCAGACAAGAATTCTGGTGGAATTGAGAGAATGCAACTCAGCCACTAAAATACTAGATGCTCTATCACTAAAAACAAGTTCTATAACAGGAGCCTGGAGGCAGCAGATATTCTGTCTGAGAGTTCCTCAGAGGTAAACCTTTCCTTCTTTGACCAGCATTACTGGTTAAAGCAATACTTAAAAATACAGGTTCTCAAGATTATGATACAGCCAGACCTAACTAGCACAAATTCTATTAAGGACAACTCATTCCTCTGATATTTCTACTGCAGCGGGACTAAAAGCCCTGCCCCTTCTTGCTGGGTATGGTAGAATATTAATAAAAATACATTTTCTAGTGGTAGGAGTTTACAACGCAAGTATAAAGTAAAGGGCAGGGACAGCAGACAAGTGAGGAAGTGTTAGCCAATATTGAGCTGATTCAGATCTGAGCATTAAGTAGGTGTTACTGCTTGTCAGCTGCCTACTACTTGAGGTGTAGATGAGCATCCAGTTAAAAACAGATTTAAAGGCTTGACCATGGATGTGTGGGCTTTGCCAGGTTTTTTTCTGTGAGAGACAAAAAAGGGAAGAATTTGCAAAGAAGGCCAAGCAAACGGATGCGAAAGGTTCATCCAAGGGAGATGGGCTCTTTTGGCAAAGTCTCTCAGAAGAGGTCACTGCAGAAATGAAGTAATGCCCTGCGTGAGAAACTGGGAAAGCAGAAAGAAACCTTTGTTTTTTTGCAATGCTCAAAGAGCAACAGATGGCCCGGGGTTAGCCGGAGGAGGGCGGGGATTGGTGGAGGAGGCTGCTGGGCGGGGTCTCGCGGCCTTTAAACCTGTTTGAAAGCTGCCAGGGCGGCAGTGTTGTGTCGGGTTGGCACGGGAGGGCAGGAGCCCACCTCCCCTCTGGTTAATAAACGCGCGAGGCGGTCTCGGAGCCGGCTGCGCCCTGGAGCCGCCTTCGACACCCGCTGGGGTGAGGCTTGCGTGG
>NW_005842378.1:41566-42051 GCF_000455745.1 Alligator sinensis
CTCCTCGTGGGGCGGTGGCGCGGCCTGGTCCTGGGCAGCGCCCGGGGCCCCCGCAGGCTGGAGCCGGGGGTGCCCGACTCTTCCCCCCGCCCCCTGCCACGCGTGCTCTGCCACGGCGGCTCGTGGCCTGCCCTCGCACTTCTGTGCCCGAGTCTGGCAGATTCCTTCGACCTCAAGACAAGCTGGCAGCGCAAGTGCGGAGCCACAGGATTGCCAAGGACCTGTGTTGCCCGCTGGGTCTCTGCCTCCTGGGCTGTCCCCCAGAGAAATGGGCTTCCCTGCTGGGATGTGATTGGGGGGGGAACTTGGTTCTCTGGAGCTGCGGGTGGGGGAGGGTACTCCTGGCTCGGCTCCCCTGTGACCTGGGCTGTGCTGGGCCTTAAAGTGTTCCTTGCTATAGAAAATTATCTGAACAGACTTCTGTCATATAAAATATCAAGTCTAAATCCCCCCCCCCCCCCCTCCTTTCTTTTTTTTTCTTCTCT
>NW_005842378.1:42082-81319 GCF_000455745.1 Alligator sinensis
TTCTGCTTTTGATGTACATCTGGTCAACCTTAGAGCAGTGTAGTAACCTAGCTGTTCACAGGATCACGTGGAAAGAGGTTTGGAAGTAAACTTTGGGAGTTCTCTTGTCCAGGTTCCTGCTCAAGGCAAGGTCCTCCCTGAGTAAACCATCCCAGCCAAGTGTCTGTGGAGCCTACTCTTGAAAATCTCCAGGGATGCAGATTCCATGACCTCTGGGTAGCCTGTTCCAACATCTAACCCCCTCCTAGTCAAAGTTCTTCCTAATTTCTACCGTAAACTTCCCTTGCCAATGCTTGAGGCCACTGCTCCTCGTCCCCTCTCCTGTGGCTGCGGAGAATACTCTTATCTCCATCCTCTCTCTAATTGTGCTTCAGGTATTTGAAGACTGTTATCTAATCCCACCCCCCATAGCCATCTCCAGCCTAATACTTCTTGGTCCTGTGGCCTTTCCTCATAAGTCATGCTTCTCAGGCCTCTAATAATGTTGGTCCCTCCCTGCTGGACTCTACAATCTGTCCACATCCTTCTTGAAGTGTGGAGTTCAAAACTAGACGCAGTACTCTAGATGAGGCTTCGGTAGTGCTGAATCTAGTGGAAGAATACTGTTGTATTAGTAATGAGCCTTGGGGATTATCTATGTTGGTGGTGTGTCTGTGTGTTGGCTTCCTTAAGAAAAGCGTATCCTCATCCCAATATTTATCTCTTGGTATAACAGTAGAAGATTTATGAACAATGGTAACTTAATTTGCTACTGAAAATTTTCCAGAAATGCTAATAAAGATAGTGACTCTTAAGAAAGTTTCAACTGTTAATTTAGTTTAGAAGCTTTTAATACAAAATTTCTTACAAGAATTTCTTGCAACTGTTTTTAAGTCATTCCCTTTAAAATTAAATTGTGTATTCATATTTCCTCCTAAAATTGGCCTTAAGAACTTAAAATCAGTACAAGACTATCTTCCGTTTTTTTCAGGGCTGGGGGGAACAGGACCCTGCTCTGTCACATGCCAAGCTGCTTCGGAGCACTATTTAAATCACTTTTATTTTGTGGGCACCCATGGTAAATAATTCATTTTCCATTATGCAAGAATTCTCTAATTGTAATGCAGGAGTTTCTTGAATATCAAGAAACAGCTGACTAGTTGGTACATCTGTTAAGGTCTGGTCTATAAAAGGGATTTTTTTCAGTTCCGATTACTAATGTGGTTGTGTTTGTATAAACCTCCAAAGACAAAACTGCTCTGTAGAATGGGGTATTTGCACCTGTAGCAGGCTTCTGGAGGCTGGCATTGGAACAAATTCCCACTGTGAGCAGGATGAACTTTTATAATTTTACAGTTTGTTTGTTTTATTCCCCCCCCAAGCTTCTGTTCATCATGTGTCATAAATGACACATTACAATGTGAAGTGTGCACATAAGTCCATAACTGTGACATAAGTTAAAGATAGTATGCAGGATTTTATCCTTTGCATGCTGTAAAATTATTATATGAAAAATGTCACAATATTGGGGTGACACTACTCTGATCTTGTAGCAATTTCCTCCTAGAGAATGCATGGGAACTGCGTTTTTTGCAGCACTTGTAACAGTTTGGGTATCTAGCATCGTGCGTCTCTAAGACGTTGGTCTACATGCGGAATTGATACTGTGTAAATTTGTACTTCTGCACTTTTTATACTGGATAGTCAAAAACCATCCACACCATTTAAAACATACAGTAACTTCTGACAACTGACACTTTTTCATAAAGTGGAAAAAGGAAGCTCTAATATTGTACTGTCCTGTCAATAGGCATTGAATTGAAAACATTTCTTGAAAACAAAGTTATCTTTGAATGCAAACACTTAGGTTTGAAAGTGAAAACATACCAGTGTGAACATATACAATAAACTAGGTGACAAGTATATTTTCATGCTGCGTCTAGATGTGTTGTTAAGGCTTCTTTACAAGTTTCATTTATTTTTAGAGATGTGGACTTCCCTGCATAGTTGTGGTTAAAAGTATTCTGTGTAATATGTTAAATGTCCAGTGATTTCATATTCTAAGAAATAAATGTGACTTTTAAATCTTTTCTTATATATAAGTCTAGGATTTTGCCATAGTAGTCATAGAAAACATGAATTTGAACAAGTGCCATGCAATCCTGCAAATGGATATATAAACAGATGTAATTTGATGTATGCTTATAGAATAACGTATGTCATGCTAACATCAGATCCATTCATGTTTCACTTTGTTATATTCCTCATTAGCTGTTTTGAGGCATGTAGTATGCTACATGTTAGCATGTATGCATTCAGTAAGACTTGTTGAAGAATAAAGCAGGTAAGTGCTATTCAATAAAAGAGGCTACACCTAGGGTGAACATGAGGAACAATATAAATGCTAAGCAGGGAGGTGAAAAGTTCCAGAGGTGTATGTCTTCATGAAAGTGGTGGTATGCATAATATCTTGCATTGTATGTAATAATGGTTTCCACTTTGAGCAAAAAGCAAGCTGTGTCAAAAATCTTGAGTGCTTTGCATAAATGGAGTATGCAGGCATTGCATTTGGAGTAAGAAGGACAAGTACATTTTGAAAAATAGTGAGTAAATTTCTGTTTGTAAGGACAGAAGAACAAATGCATTATAGAACAAAATTTTATCGAGTTAATTCTTGTTGCACTACTAATGTTCCACTTCACATCTTAGTCAACTCTTTTATCAAACACTGTTTGGAAAGCTCTGTGACAAACATTGATTATTTTTTTTTTTTTTTTTTTTTTTATCTTGTTTGGATCAATTGAGAAAAATGTACTTGATAGCATCCTTTGAAAGTGCTGTAAAATGATCTGAACAAACTATTGAAAGATTGTCCAGGGTAGTGGTAACCAACATTTTTGTCAGGCATGTGAAAAAATTAGTCTTGTGCTACTCGGATCAAGCAGACTAGATGAAGGGGATCAGCTGCTCTGCTTTCTCCTTCCTGCTTTATCTGCCACTGTGTTGCCTGTCACTTCCTTGATCTGCCTGTGTGCCATGTACAAGGCTGCCTGTGCCACAGGCTGGGTGTCCCAGTCTAGAGCTTAGCCTTGCTCATGAGATCAGATATACTGTATTCTAAATATTGTAGCAGTGCTGCGTTTTTTGTTGGTTGTGTTTTGTTTTTTTTTGTGCTTTACTACAAATAAAGAGGAGAGTTAGAAAATTTTTAAGCTCTCTTCTAGTATGCTGTGTGTTTAGAAACCAGGAAGTTCAAAGTATCCGGCTAAGCAGTGGTGGGAAACAGCAGTCCTTTTGACAAAAAATACTGCTTTTATTAGGGACAATACTGCATGTGATACAAATGAGGAAATGAAGACAGATGTGTTTTAGATGCTGTACACACTACATGCAAAGTGCATTTGCTTAGCACAGTAGGGTTTATATACAGAAAAACATTTGTAAACATTAAAGAACTTGTTGCTGAAAAATGGGTCTTTTACTATGTGCTTGTCCATGAGACAAAGCACATGTCAGTACCTCCAGAGAAAGGAGAAAATGCCTGCAATACCACCATCATTGGTAATAGCTGGTTTGAAGCTGTCCTTTTTTTTTTTTACTATGTTGAGGATTAAGCAGAACCTGTTTTGAAGAAAAGTGTGAACAAAGCTGTAGCTTCACTACTGAGGATATGGTATCCTTGTATGGACCATCAGAAATGTGTGCAAGAGATATCAGCTGTTTCCAACAGAAATTGGAGCACATAAAATGGCAGACTATTTGGCTGACCTTGCCAGCTGGACAAAATCAAATAACTAAAAATGCATGATACCAGAAAATGTTCAGTGAAGGCAGAATTTTACAGATGTGTATTATACACTTTGGTCAACCTACTGCCAGTTTTTTTGGGTTTCTTTTTCCAGGTCATGTTAGGTGTTTTATTCCAACCAAGCACAACATATTGAGTTTGCATCAAGCTTGCCTATCAATGCAATTGCCAAGTTTGAAGATTGTGAATTGGCAAAAGTAAAATTTAGTAGCTTAAAGTAGTTTCCAATCTGAAGTGCTTAACCAATGAATTTCAGCATGACTTCAAGAGAATTGTGTAGTATTGGTTCTTATTGATTTGTGCAGTCTATTAGTCTGTTAAAGCTGCACACTTTGAGACTTCTTTCAAAGTTGTCTTATGACATGAAGGACAAGGATGTTTCAGAATGAAGAAAAACTCTAATGACAGTTGCAAATTGTATTTGCCCTTTTTTCTGTTAATTCAACTATGTTTTGTTCAGTGGGCGAATATATTACTTAAATGTTAGTACTGGTTGTGTTAATAATAAGGTTTTTAAAACAGCTGTGTAGACTGGTGTAGTAGAAAACTACATGCATTTGGTATACTTCTGTACCTCTGCTGTGAAACTTACCAAAAACATCATTCTAAAATAATAGCCTTAATACCTGTCTGGAAGAATAAACACACATGTCTTACCATCTTTGTGATCTGTAATGTTTGTTGACTGCAAGTTGAAAATTGACTGGTATTTGATAGAAACTTTTTCAGGACCAATTTTAGTCTTAGAACTTTACATCAAAAACAGATTGTAACCCTGTTCGTAGGTTTGTGTGTTTTGGGGTGGGTTTTTTGCATCTTTTTGCACTTACAAAGCAATAGATTGTGAAATTTCATGCTAATGTTAGATTCAGATGGTGGACACGTGGAAAGCTCTCCCAGAATTCCTAGTTTGTCAGAATAAAGCTTTGAACAAGTGAAAGTAGTGCTGGGAAATTTGAGGAACTGTATAAAACTAGCTTAGCAGCTTACAGTGCTCCTGTAGATGAGGCCTGTTCCTTAATTAAAACATTGCTAGCACTTAAAAGTACAGGAATGGATTTTTAAGATTTTTGCTGATTTGTATTACAGTACCTAATGAATAGATGACTTGTTTTTGTTAGTTTAGTTTCTGCTTTTATTTTTTAATCGCAGAAGACTGAAATCTCTCCCCTGAGCTTCCCCCCCCAAGCTGAGTAGCAAAGCCCCATGGTAAATGGACAGTCTGGGGTTTGCAGTAAGTACAGAGGTTGCCCTATGGATATCCTTTCCAAGATTAGATACAAGTGGGTGATTTAGGAAGGGTCATCATCCCCATGAGACAAACCAGGCAAGGGAGATGGGAATTTTAAGGATAAATGTTGAACAGAAATAACTTCATAGGACTTTTCTCTTTCGCCATCCTTTTCCATACCTCACCTTCCCAGGGTTATACAGGGGAATGTACATGGGGTAAAGAAATATTTTTGCGGCAAGAAAAATCAAACCAGCAAACAAGTTCCTTTTCTCTGTTAATTTTTGTTAATGGATAAATGGGACCTTGGTATGAGCCCCTGATTTGAGAAAGTAATTATGAAATTACAGCTCTGTGGGAACAGAAGGGTCAAGTCAGAGTTAATGGAATATAAACCAGAGGTGGGCAATTATTTGGTTCTGAGAGCCACATAGGGAGTTTTGATGAACTGCTGCAGACTTGGTGAGCCCCTTTCTTCTCTCCCCCCCCCCCCCCCCGGGCGGCACGGCACGTCTCCCCCCCCCCCCCGGGCACGTAGTAACTTGTTTAAACTCCCTATGGGGCTTTGGCTGGATGGGGAACATTGTTCAGGAGTGGGACAGGTATGTTCCATTCCCTGCATACCCTGTCTTGTGAGGGAGAGGGGTGTCTGGGAATCAGCCGGGGCTGCAGGGAGGTAAGGGGTGGCGGGATGGGGCATGGGGTGGGGGGCTGCATGGGAGCCAGCTGGGGGTGAGGGGAGGGAGGAGGTGGCAGGGGGCACATGCAGAAGAGCTCATTTAGTTGGCAGCTGCCACCACAGTGCTCCACATGAAGTCAAACCTCACCTGGGGCAGCCCATGCCATGCTCCTGCCCATACTTGCTGGCCCCAGTCTGCAGCTTGTGGCAGAGCTGTTCCCAGTGCAGCTGCATCCAGCAAGGCTCACATTATCACTGGAAAGTCAGGGGAGCACGGCAGCACGCAGTTGGCTGCAGCCACAACAGGAACAGCCACATTAGAAGCTGCATGCTGGTCCAGAGCCTGGGGCAGTATGCTGTTCTGCTTCCCTTGCCTGCAGCTGCTGCTCCTATCCCTGCCCCCTGCTGTGCTGCTCTGGGTGGATGGACTGGAGGGATGTGTGGACCTCCACCTTTAGCTCCTGGCTGTCTTCCACCTGCCCAGCTCGACGAACAGGCACTGGATCTGGGTAGAGTGGGTGGAAGGTGGCCGGGAGCTAGAGCTAGCGCTGGAACTCCATGCGCTGGGCAGGAATTGCCTGGCCAAAGCTTCCCCCCCTTGTCAGTCTAGGACTGGCATGGCAGGAGCAGCAGCAGCTGCTGCAGGCAAGGGGAGCAGAACAGCCTGCTGACCCAGGCCCCAGCCAGCACACAGCTTCTGGCAGGGCTGTTCCGGTGCAACTGCAGCCAGCTGGGTGTTGCTGTGCTGTGTGTTAGCCTGGGCTGGCGGGAGCAGGTGGGGCTTGGCCCCATGTGGAGCACTCCGGGGCCAGCTGCAGGCTGGATCTAGTCAGTTGGCAGGCCGAATCCGGCCTGCAGGACATATTCTGCCCACCCCAATATAAACCCATTCATTTCAAGTGATCTGCTTAAATACAGTTTGTTATGGTGACTGAAAACCATAATGTAATGACCATATTTTAGTGATCTGTAGTAAATAGTCAATGATGCAGAATTTTGCATTGCAAATACTATGGCGCACGTGATGCTAGAAGTATATGCAAACTGCAGACAGTGTTTAGATTTGACCTAACTTGGATTAGATCTAAATGCTCATCTGTATATTCATGGGACTTAAATTGTGCCAAAAATGGTGGGTCCAATTTAAGCTAGTTCACCTACTTAAATAAAATAACTTATATTGGGAACAGGTTAACCCAGTCCAATTCATGTCTGCATGAATTTGGATGGCAGCCCGGTGGGTGGGAAAACCAAACCACTCTTCTGAGCCCTGTTCTTCCTATTTGCGTTCTTCCCCTCCAAACCCTGACAAAGCTACTTCTACCCCCTACCCTGCACAGACAACCCCTCCAGACCTGCCTAACCCCCTTGCAGAATGCTGTTTAGACATTTTAGTTCTTACTCCTGTATTGAGAGAGGTGTGGGGGGGGGTTTGTTTTGTTTTGTTTTATTTTGTTTTTTAAAATCACTTAATAAATGTGGGTATGGGGTTTTTTACCTTCAATCTTTGTGGAACAACACACAATTATGAATAAGGGGCTATGGTCAGGATCCACAAAAGGACTAAGGTGCATAAAGTGGGACTTGTATGAAATTTAAGGGATGAAGTCCAGTAATGTGATTCTTTTAACCCCAGCCTAACTTATGGAATTTCAAGGGCCTCGGCATGTAAGTATTCACTGATAAAGTCCGCTAGGTGGCAGAGTTGTTGTTAGATTTTTGCAAGCTTGCATGACGGTTTTCAGATTATATGATCGAATCCAGAAGGAAAAAACAACTAAACTGCATGAAGGGCCACACAGCTGATTAGAAATGTGAATGACTGCTTTGATGTCTACCTTTTGCAGTATAAAACTCTAAACTCATACCATTTGAGAGGCTGGTTAAGTTGAATTATGTTATTTATTTATTCATTCATTTATTTAAAAGGACATGGGCAGTTACATTTAAAAATAAAAGACCAAAATTTGTAGGCTACCTTCCTTTGAATATCTTATTATAGATGGGTTTATGCCAGGCTTATTCTGAAGACCGAAGAAAAACAAAGTACAAACTTATCAATTTTTTTTTTAACAGATCATTGCTTCTAAAATTTTATGTAGTCAAGTAGTGCTTCTTGTTTTAGTTTCCATATTTAAAAAATACCTTGTTACCTGTCTGAAAACTTGTGCATCAGTGAAACTGGAAGAAAACTAAGCATATTCTTTGGTTTAAAATGCAACAGCTGGTGGGAGTTGGACTAGTTCCATTCCCGATGATTGGCAGTGGGAATTGTAAATTGAAATCTTTAAATTTATTGATGTCCATTAATGGAAGGTGGCTTTTGCCATTGATTTCAGGTGAATTAGAGCAGAGCTGTGTATGAGGGTGGAGTGGTAGAAGCATTGCAGCTTTAAAAGAAAGTCCTCTTATAGCTGATAGTTAATTTAAAACAAAAAAACCCTGGGTTTTTATTTAGAATGGGAAGACCAAGGACCTAGTCTAGCTGTTAAGTATATTATGCCTATACAACTAATACTGAAAGTAAGATTACATTTTTTTTTAAGGATGGGTCATGATCTTTTTGTTTTTGATACGTAGAGAGAAGCTGAAGAAGAGAGCTCTTCTTCAGGGGGAAGTGGTCTGATAAGTTTGCACACACTCAGAATTTGTAGATGAAGGAAGATGGACTATTTGGAAAATAGCTGAGACTGTGTAAGACAGGAGCGTGCAATTTACAAGGAAGAGCTGAACAAATGAAAATTTAGGACCAACGTTAAGAATGGGAACACTAAAGCATAATTAGGACTGAATCGTTTTGACAGCTACAAATCAATTGGTTTCAAACAGTAATACAAATATTCTCTTTAAAGAAACGTATCTCATTAATGTCATCGTTTCTTCGATTATTTCAAATGCTTGTGGTTTTGTAAAGTTAAAGTAGCTATTTAATCTTTGTTTCCTAACCAGAGTGAACAGCTAGTCCAAAAACGTTAGGTTTGTGATGGTTGTGACTTTTTTTTTTTTATGTAATACTAGGTACAACATGCTAACTTTTGCTACAGCTTTAACTACAGCAATTTTTGCTGTCTATCCACACCTCTAAACATAACATTTGGAATGATTCAAAGGGTGAGCAGGGTCCTTTGATACATGTCCTTTGAAATTCTCAAAAACTGGTGCAAGTGCTCCAAAAGTAACTATTGGAAACTACTGTTAGGAAGCACTTCCTGTTACGTGCATGCTATCTGTGTAGGTGGGACAGGAGAGAACTCAGTCCTTCAGCATATTCTCCCCCCGGGGACGCTCCATCCACCCCACCATCTCTGTTCACAAGCTGCCTGGTACCTTGAGGTACGTAGAAAAAACATACACGGCCGTGTCTGTCCAAATCATTGAATCTCCAAATTGAATCGGAGGCTTCCGATTCAATTTGTAGAGATTAATGGGTCTCCCGATTTGATTCAGATTTAGAGATTTGGTTGCCGAATCTCCGCCAAATCAAATCGGCAACCAAAGCTTTGCACAGCCTAATGGTTAGCTTTGCTCCTATGCAGAGGACAGCCACAGAAGGTAGTAGCCCTCTCATGGCCCTTGGCTAGGAAGCACACTGCAGCCACAGCAGCTTTAAAGCTGTCCAGCTGGGAACACAGCAAGGGGCTGTATGTCTGCTCTCTTTTTGAAGTGCTTCACTTGCGTAGTGTTTGAAAAGCTTCTGTATCCCTACGATAAGAAAACTAAAATTGACTTAGCTGTTCCCCCATCACAAAAGACCCTCACCTGGTATTCCTGGATTTTGCCCAGTAATTCAGGGATGAGCTATGTTATGGCTTTTTAGAAACATATTTAACTTTGTTTTAAAGATTCCAGGTGGTGATAGACATTTTACAGCATTCTGAGTAAAACCAATTGAATTGATAATGGGAACTGGAAACCTAGAAAAGTAGGTCTGAAAGGGACATCAGGAGATTCTTAAATCGTAATAGCAGATGCTTTTATCTTAATTTCTTTAGGTAAGAGACTCTCAAACTCTGAATTCTTTGTTTAAAAAAATCTCATGATAGCTCAGCTAATAATGAGCTAAAATAGTACATGGAACATGTTTTACAGTAGCCAGAAAGTTGTCCTATCCCAGATAAAAAGGTCAAGAGCATCATATTGATTAGTAACTTGTTCTGGGGTATTTAAGCTAAAGTTACCCTCTGAATTTAGTGATTGCACATCTGTGTACTCGCATGGGGAAGGAATGGGGCAATATCAGTGTCCAAAGAAAAAGCTGAACTTGACAAATAAGTTATAGCTTGCATTTCTTTTCCAACAGAGATATTAATGAAGGGTATTCACATTTTTTTTTTTTTTTCTCCTGGGTTTTCTTGAAAGACACTCACATGACAACCTCCTTCCAGTCTAACAGCAAAATTTTTGTTGAGTTTAAAATTATTTCTGTTCTCAGAATAAGGTTAAAATCTCTATTTGATATCAGCAGTTGCTTGATCATGATTATAACTTAGTGAATCATGTTTTAATTTACAGCAGATGCTTTTTAATAGCAAGTAACCAGAACTTTTCTAATGTAAGGTTTTCCTTCACTACTTAATCTCTTTATCAATCTGAACATTTTCAAATTGAGTACATTGTTTACTAGGAAAAAAACTTAATTACTGACTTCTTGGGTTACATCTTGTCTTTCCTCGTGCATCCAGCTCCCTGCAAATCATCAAGTATGGTAGAGGGTCTGATGGGCTGATATTAATGAAATGAGCCAAATAAACTAAAAATGTAATCCTCTTGCATTTTTTTTTTTGCCCATGTTTAGACTTGATCGTCTCTTTATTTTACTGGACACTGGTACAACACCAGTAACAAGAAAAGCAGCTGCTCAACAACTTGGAGAGGTGGTGAAACTCCATCCCCATGAATTAAACAATCTGCTATCTAAGGTAAGCTTTTTATTATTATTCTTAATGCAGTAGGGGGTTTTGCCTACTAATGAAGATAGAACTAGATTTATCAGTTAGACTTGCATGTATAGTTTTCATGTACATTGCCAAACAGCCTTCGATTAATCTCCTGTTTTAAGAGACCACATTAAAGCTTCCCAAGTGTACAAAATGCAATTCTGCTTCACTTTTTTTTTTTTTGTTTTGTTTTATTAGAAAACCACTCTTTTTAAGCAGGTGATTTATCAGCCTCTGAGATGATCACATAAGATCAGTTTCACTGTGTATTTTATACTTTGTTAGACAATCAAGTACAAGGTGAGGAATTTAAGTTATGAAGAGAAATCTAATTATGAGTTTAGTTTCCTGTTGCTACCTTGTTAGTTGGGGAAAAAATTGCTTCTGTGATGAAGCTTTACAATCTGAAATTGTGTGATCACCCCGATAATTCTAAAAGGACTGGAAAAGAGACAGATTTTCATTATTTCCAGACTTTTAAATCTAGTCAAGTCCAGTGAAAATACTAAAAATATGTATTTGTTTGATAACTGATGACAATTGCTGTTTTGGTTTGCTCTCTCATGAGGTAGGAAGGAGGGGCACAAGTCTACAAAACTGATACTTTTATCACAGTGAGTGTTAATCACTTTCACCTAAAAAAAAAAAAAAAAAAAAAGGCCCTTTCGGGTTTACCGCACACGGGGAGTTTTCACCTAAAAAAAAAAAAAAAAAAAAAAAAAGGTCCTTCAGGGTTGACGCATACTGGTAGATTACTATAAAGTTTCCAGATTTGTCAATTTGATACCTCTTGTAAATGTTAGTCTGTTTCTTTCAAAAAGCAAAAATTGTATTGAGCCTCAGTATTCTGAGGAAATAGTCTAGATTTTAAAAAGCAAATCGAATGTGACTGGTACTTGATTTGTCATGTACTTTTATTATGCATTTGTTTGCTTGGTACCTAGTTGTTTTGCTTGAGCAAGCAGCATGAAAGGTTTGTGTTCATTGGGGTTTTTTTGTTTTGGGGGGTGGGGGTTGTTTAAACAGCGGCAACCTGTATTTTGGGTTTTCTGTTTTTTGTGTTTTTTTTCCTGTGTTTTAAATGCAGTCTTCTGACCACCAAATTTAACTTATCTTTATCTTAGGCCCCCAATACATGTTGCATTTAAAATTTACACTTTTAAATAGTAACCAGACACATGTGCAACTCAATTGAAGGTGTAATAATGCAGTAAATGAGCCATGATGTTATTTCACATATAATGTAGAACATCTTTTGACTCGTTTGTATCATGCCTTAAAATTTAAATGTGTGGTCAGGACCTGTCAAAGCACCCAGGGCTTTTAATAGATCCTGGTGCACAGGGAATCTGGCATGGGGCTGTTCCAGTTAATGCCAAGAACCAAGCTTGTCCCAGGCACAGCCAACAATCAACTGGTCCAGGCTCCCCCTGCACCAGCAAGTAAGGCATGATTTGGGATCTAATCCTCATTCCCAAAACTGCATCCTGTCACGCGTGATTGTTGGGGTCAAGAATTGGATCCTATCGCATGTTAAGTTGAACATCTTTCAGGGGCCTTCTACAACAATTTAACAGTTGGTTGCCCAGTACAAGAAAATATATAAAACTAACTTGTTTTGTGTGGTTTGTTTGTTGGTTGTTTTTTTTTTGGTGTGCGTTTAAAGGTGTTGGTATACTTAAGAAGTACAAATTGGGATACTCGTATTGCAGCAGGCCAGGCTGTTGAAGCCATAGTGAAAAATGTACCTGAATGGAATCCAACTCCAAGACCCAAACCAGGTGACTTTTAAGCATATTATGTAAAATTGGTAATGACTAATCTATGATTACTGTGGTGTAAAACTTGCCAGACAGTCTTTTCCAACCTGCTTTACAGTCACAATGTACAGGTTCTGTACAGATAAATTTTCTTCTCAACTTTATTAATCTGAAGCTTGCTTGCCTTTGTTTCTTCAGAACAGCTCATCTCTCATTGTGTTTTCCTTCTATCAAGGGGGGGAGGGGGGGATGGTAACCTATTTCCATCAAGGAATGTTTAGTGATTTCAACTGCTTTAAACTTTTATCTGCTGCTGACTTACTAAAAGGCAAAGTGGCATAATAGAAATGTACTGCTTTGTTTGCTGAATATTTCCAAATATTTCTTATACTTTCACAGATGCTCTATGTGTCAAACTGCTACATCTGTAGGTTGTTTTCTCTCTAATTTCAGTAAGTGAAATAAGTTGGTCCTATTAATATCGAGTGGCCTACTGCATACCTCTCTTAATATGCTACTCACCCCAAATCTGTATTTAGCCTTTTTTTTGTGGGTAAAAGGTTACTTTTTTTCAGTTTTACAGGAGCAAAAGTTTTTTGAACTTGAACAAACATTTTGTATACAGATTAGTTTCGAAGAGCATATTCTGATGCAAGGTACAGGTATAATTTTCAGAACTTGAGTAGGTCCATACTTGTGTAGTGCTCGTAGGATGTTCATAACTCTTAATTAGCTCACGGGCTTTATAGGTCTGCAAATCATTTTGTTCATGCACCATCCTTGTACACACACGAGCTGCTTTCCAAGGTCTAAAAATCAATCATAGTCTTCTGTTCATTGACTTTGATTTGCTGTGATTTTTATTTTTATTCTTTCCACATGAAATGAAACTGTACTCTTTGAAGTACTGCATCTTAATTTGTTTAAGATAGATTTTTCTTTTCCTCCCTACCTCTGCTCCACTTTTGGCATGAGAAGGAAATAGTTATTGACCTTTTTTTCTTTGATTTATTTTTAACCTTTTATTTAGAACCTGGGTCAGAAAGTCCTATGGAAGATTCGTCTGCAACTGATCGGTTACGTTTTGATGGATTTGATATCTGTCGGCTGTTAAAACATGGGGCATCTCTTCTTGGATCTGCTGGCGCAGAGTTTGAGGTCCAGGATGATAAAGCAGGTATATTTTTCTATTTGATTTATGTTTGTCTATAGATGATAAAATTTACCAACATGTGCAACTTGCTAGTTCAGAGCCCAGTATTGTGTACACACATTTCAAGTCCACTTCTGGGTCCACGGCCGCCGCGCTGCGCCACGCCCCCCCCCAGCTCGGCAACTGGTGCCTCTTGGGTCTGGGGGGCACCCAGAGTCCCCCTGCAGCCAATGGCTAGGGGGTGCAGAGGGGGCCCACATGCTCAGCGGTGAATCCAGTCCACTTCTGGATTCACCACCGAGCACGTGGTACTTCAAGCCATGCCTGGTTCTTCAAGGTACGTTGAAAAAACATTTTAAAGCTGGGTCTATGGCTGACTATCTGAATTGGCATCGAATCTTCAGATTTGGATTTGGGCTGAATCGGAATTGAATATGGCCTGTTTCACACACCCCTAATAGACAGCCTTGTGATATTACTACACCAGCAAGATAGGGAAGGACTGAATTGTATAGGCTCTCAGTAAAGTGTCTTAGTGTGGGTGGGTGTGTGAGCAAATGGTGGGAGTGGGAAGGGAGATATTGTCAGAGCAGTAGTGTTGTGCCTGAACTTGAGGGGAGTAAAGTTGCAGCAATCGGTGCCAGAAGAAATGGTGCTGAATAGTAGAAGGGCTAATATGAAAATATGAGCTGGTTGGATAGAGAAAAAGCCCGATCTTGCCTGAATATTTGGCTCCGTGGAGATGCCCAAATCAAATACTTTACCCCAGGGTTTTGGCTTGGCTGAGAGATCACGAAGCAATGTTCAGCAGTTGAGGGTGGGAGGAAGCACTGGAGGAGATCTGGGTGGATCTGACTGTATATCTGTATAAAGGTATCAAATGAACAGACATCAGTTTGGAGAGAGGAGACTGATCTGTAGGAGGTAGATTTATGAACCTCTGGACTTCCATGGAGGAGAGTTACAGGGGAAAAATGAAACTGTTTAGTTCAGTAGTGCTCAACCTTTTGGCCCTGCAGGCCAAATGAAAGGCATTGGGTAGTCTGTGGGCCAGAGTGAACTCTGGAAGCCCTGCACTGCCTCCACCTACCAAGATTGGTTAACAAGATTGGGTCCCTGCATCATTTTGTGGCCCTCTGTACCAGGATTGAGTACAAGGGGTGATGCTGGGCCCAATCCTAGCATGCAGGGCCACAGACCCATGAGGAGTCCTGCAGTCTGGGTGACACAATACTAGGGGCTAGATCTGGCCCATGGTTTCACTTGTGGTATCAAGTGACACTAATTGAACTTCAGTGTTCACATCTTATTGATGTAATTAGCTTTAGTTACCACTTCACCTTCTATGCTTTTTACTGTTTTGTGTAGGTACTAGAAAATAAGGTGCAGGGAGCTTTGTAATGGACTTCTGTACATATTCACTTACATCAAGAAGTGTAAAAACTGTCAGACTAAGGCGTCTAACTTTAGACCTCCTAATAATGAGGTTTAGGTTATATGGCCCCTGCAGATCTTACACTTAAGGTGCGATTAATCACTTAGTTACTACTTAAGATGTGATTAACTCTGCCACATGTTCATGCAGTTGTGCAGTAAAGTGGGGAATAAGCCACAAAGTGTGTTACTACATAGTTATTACACAAAAGTCAGAAAGTTATTGTACGAAATCAATTTTGTGGCCAGTTCTGACCAGCTGATCGGCCCTCCCCACTACAGGAACATAAGAGCCTTGAAGAGCTCCCTTGCACTTCTGTGCCTGGGAGTGCCAGTTAACTGATTGGCGCTTCTGGCTGTGGGAACATTCTATAGCCCTTCAGGACTCTGACACTCACAGCCCCAAGGGTGTATCTATGAGCTGACTGGTGCTCTGAGCAATAGGTGCTCTAGGCAGTCAGCCTGCTACTGGTTGGTTAAGTGGGAACATGAGATCATGATCCCAGGCTCTGCCCTTCACCGGCAGTGGGGTGCGATTTGAGATCTTATTCCCAGTCCAACAAAAATGTTTCTTGCCACACGTGTGGCATGGCAGGTGGTGTAACTATTGGAATCATAGAGCAGATCCCATTGCGCCTTTAATTGATAAATACTGAAAATGTGCCACTGAGCAGAGATAAGAAGCACTTAGATGGAACTTTTCTAAACTTTGGCAACAGGCTACTGACAGATATTCAATCGGACAACCTATATAGATTAGGGAGGTTATTTCTTTGATGAACAAAGTCATATACAAGGGAGCAAAAGTATGTGCTATGCTTATTTCTCAGTACCTGAAAGTTTTTAATATAGATATTTTCTCAATTTAAGTTACTCTAGATTGCCACGGCTGTCGCACATGCTGTTGGTCCTAGTAACATTAACAACAAAAGTCAAATATGTAACAAAATAAATACCCATTACCTTTAAGCTTTTAATCTTCTCATGAAAGTCACTTGTATTGCATTCTAGATTACTTCCAGGAAGTAGTTGGCAGCTCTTACAATTTGGTATCCTGAATAAAGAGAACACTGAGTTTACAACTTCATTTAATTATTTTAGTAAGCAAAATACTTTTCTTATGAATCAGTTTGCTAATAATTTGGTGAGTAAAGATGTACAAGTCTGAGCTTTGAAACTGCAGGTATACATCTGTTCAGTTAATATGCAGAGTTAAGCACAAAATAATGATGAAATGTTCATATGTCTAACTCTGTTGTATGCATAAACAGCTGTTTGTGTATACATACTTACTAATGTGTGCAGCTATAGTAAATATGAGCACTAAAATTATCCAGAGTCTTGAAATTCAGGCCCCACCTTTTGATTACAGTTTGTGTAGAAGTCATACTTCCTCTAAACCAGGGGTGTCAAACATACCGCCTACAAAATCCCACCTTCTGGCTCCCAGTGCTACCCCTGGGTCTGGTCAGACCCGCATGAGGGTAGACTCATGATAGGACCCAGAGTGATAGTAGAATGGAAGTAGAGTGTTCTAGGTAGCGGAGTTCCTGAATTTTCCCCGTTTTGATGTTGTTTTATGGCATGCAACTTACGCATTTACAGAATTTATAGGTAGAGGTACCTGACTTAAATCCTTCCATCTTGGTTTTCCCAAATTTCCTGGTAATGTCAACCACCCACACAACTCTAAATTGGTCGGTTTAAAGGGTGTGTTAATCTCACAGTTGGATAATGAAGTTGCGGATGCTTCCGTTTCATTTGCTCATCCGTCCCCCTGGAAGCACAGCAGTCAAAATAATAGGGATAAAAATTAAGGGTTGACCTTGCTTCAGAGTGGCTTTCATAGTACAAGTCTTGAAAATAAAATGTAGCATGGGCAGTTTACCTGTTAGATTTCCACATTTGTTTTGGGGGCCTACTTGGTTCAAGCTTCAAAATCCTCTTTCATTTAATATGGACTTGGAGTGCCTAACCATAATGCTATTTAGGTGCTAAGCATTTCAAATATTAAGCTTTGTAAGATTTTTGAGAGACTGATAGCATTATCTTCACTTTACAGATGAGACCATACCCAGTGTGGCATAAAGTTTATGGGTAGACCTAGAATGAGATTCTGAACAGACCCTCATTATAAAATCTAAAAATAAAATTTTATATTCCCTTCAGCCTCTCTCCCCATGAATACTTGTAAGGTTAAGTTTGGTGCTAGGGAAACTAGCATAGGAAACAATTGGGTCCTGTTTTGGAAAACCGTGCTTTCAGGGAAAACTTGAAGTTCAGCTGTTTTCACACAGTATATGCTCTTCTTTAAATTATATTGATTTAAACCCACCCCCTCCCCCACCCAAATATTAGAAATTCTTAATTTACCAGTGGTTCCCTAAATTATTTTGGTTTCTTGTTAAGAGGGACGTTGAGGAAAATGTATTTTTGAAAAATTGGATGCACCCAGCAAGGGTGTGTGTACAAAATAGCAGTACTAAATCTTTAGTTCCCATAGAGCCAGGCTCTACAGTTTGACAGAGAGGGGTTCTCCTTGGGTATAACTTTTTTTTTTTTCCCTCAAGTGCTTATGTAGGAGACTTGAAAATGTTATACATGACACGAAACTCAGACGAGCCTCACAGAAGCTGTTTTAAAAAAAACAAACAAACTCAAAACAAACTTTTTGTTGAACTTTCCTTTTAAAAGTAGTGTTGCTTTAATTTAGACAAGTTTTTGTTGTTACTTAGATCCCTGGGGGATGGGGGAAATATATGAAATATTACAAAGCTTTATACTTTCAGTGGTTGTCCCAACTGTCACAAATAGTACATCAAAATACACTTGTGAATTCAACAAGATTTTCCCCTCCCCATGACTTGGGATACTTTAATTAGTGTTGCAACTTTTATGTCTTCTTTCATAATAAATGTATTCTGAATACTTTCATTTCGAACACAGATTTCATATAAAAGTTGACTTTTTTTTTTTTAAAGGTGAAATTGATCACAAAGAGAGAATAGCACGGCAGAGAAAACTGTTACAGAAGAAACTTGGCCTTGACATGGGTGCTGCGATTGGAATGAACACTGAAGACCTGTTCAATGATGAGGATTTGGACTATATACCTACTTCAGCTTCACTTATAAACAAACAACCTGTAGGTAAAACCTTGGGCTCTTTGCAAGGAATAGTACAGTGGGTTTACTTCATTTGTGCTTCTGCCATTGTAATGGACTATACTTGAAATATTGTGCTTGAGTTGTAATTTTATTTTGTTCCCTGAACACTTAAATGCCACAGTTGCTTAATGCAGTGCCAGATTGAAGTTCAGAGTAGCAAGTAATGGAGGGTGGTATGGGGAAGTGAGAACAATGTAAGCTACAGGGTTTATAGGATGTTAATTACAGGCAAGATTGACAAATGACCAATTCTTAATTCTTTCAGACTCTTCAGGCTGCTGAATTGATTGATTCAGAATTTCGAGCTGGTATGAGCAGTAGACAAAAGAATAAAGCTAAAAGAATGGCTAAGCTATTTGCAAAGCAAAGATCCAGAGACGCAGTGGAAACTAATGAGAAGAGGTACTGTAGTTAAGTCTTTCAAATTTCAGTTAATCTATAGTTGCTCTTTATTCCCTGGTAGTTGTTGTGTCATTGGGCAACTCAAAAAAGCCTGCTCTGGCTTGGTAAGAAGAGCCATTTGGTATTTGACAGAGTATTTGGTAACACCTTTGAGAAATACCAATGAAACTGTTTATACACACGGTTTGAGGTGTGTGGGTTTTGCGGGGGGGTTGTTTTTGTAGTGTATGTGTAAACCTTCTCCCTCCCCCCCCCCCCCCCCCTCTTTTCCACTTTTCCTTCTCCCCCCCCCCCCCCCATCTCTGTTTCACATTTCTGCTGCCTGACTTTCTAATCTTTCTAAAACAAAGCGTTTTTGCAGTATCATCACCAAATTTTTATTTTTATCAAGTTCTGGGAAGTTTAAAGAGAATGCAGAAGCAAAAGTGACAGGATAAAGAAAATAACTTAACCACAGATTGTCATATCATGCAGACTACAGGCACTCCTCACTTAACGACCGAGTTCCGTTCCTGTGACTAGGTCGTTAAGCGAATTGGTCGATAAGCGAGGAGCCGCCCCTCGGTACTGCGTGCCTTGGCTTGAGACGCCATGCTGCTGTTTCCACGACCAAAGTTCTCGTACTTAGGACCAGTTCTCGCTGGTCGTAAGTCCGTGCGGTCGTTAAACAGGTAGGTCGTTAAGTGAGGAGTGCCTGTAAACTTAAGTTCTCTTTAACTACTATTGCAGTGGTTGTCAACCTTTTTGAGCTTGAGTTGCCTCTCCATAACTTTTGTGAATTCAAAAACTAACATATTACAGTGCTTGCTTGCTTGTTGCGGGGGGGAATTATTCAGGCAGGGACAGACCTGAGTGTTTGTTTATTTATCTGCTTTTATCTCTTCATACCTCAGGGCACCCTTAAAAGGATTTGGCAGCACCCCATGTGCCCTGGCACCCTGGCTAAAAATCACTGACTAGTTACAATCAAGAATTGTGATTAATTTTTATCTTTTCAGTGAAACATACTCAGTAACCTTTTTGGTTTTTGGTGTTTTTTGGGGGTTTTTCCTCTAAATCATTCAAGTGATTTCCAATAGCTTTAACAGTAAAACATTAGCTGTTGTAATCTTGCAGTTGAGGTTTGTTTGGTGGTGGTTGTTGTTTTTGTTTTGTTTTTTAACACTCTGGAGCCACATCTAAATTTAACCCTTTTTTTAAGAATATATATTTTCAGAAGTAGTTACATTTACATTTTTGCCCTCCTCATTACTTGACGCCTAATGATTTGAGTCCAAATTATGGTTTTTGAAGTTTGCCAATAGCATATTTTTAATTTAATGCTATGTAACTTTTTCTAGTATATATATGATATTTTCATTTATACTATCAAAACAACATTTTATTTCCTGTTATGGTGGGGAGGGGAGGGAATTGTCCTAATTGTATGAAAATATCCACTGTTCACTAAAATGGCTGTGCAGTGGCATTCCGTATGCTTGGCTTGTTCATGTCTTGGTTCTCAGCGACTAGTAATACCAGAGTTGTAGGTGTCATTAACTTTTTTTGTTTTTGATGTTAACTGTTCTCCATAAAAGATTAATACAAATTGCTAAATATGTTGGGTATAATTTGGTAACTAACATTTTGTTACTTATGACAATTTAAGTTTTGAATTTTCCTGTTAAACTCTTATTCTTTAGAGTTTTGGATGAAGAAGAATAAAATACTATGCATTTCTACTTCTGTACATGAAGGTTCATGGATATGATGTGATGTGTTTTTAATATTCTTTTTTAGCAATGATAGTACTGATGGGGAACCAGAAGAAAAGAGAAGAAAAGTAGGAAATGTTGTCCTCAGCCAGCCTGCCACTGACTCGAAAGTTTTGGTAGATAATACATCAGAAGAGGTACAGTATGTCCTTCTGTTCTAAAGAGTGACATAATTTGACCTTGGCTGATGAGTTGATTTTAAGTTCATTTTAACATTAACTTACCAAAAACAGAAAAGGGAATTATATTGTCAAATCAATTAACAGCTACAACTAAAGTATGTTTCTGAAACTGCATTTCACATTGTGAAAAATCACTTTAATGCATATTAAAATCCAGTAAGCATTTGTTGACAGCAGCCTGGCTTATTTGTTCAGTAGGCAAATTTACTAATAGTGCCTGTGCTAGGCAAGTGAAAACTTTAAAAAAAAAAAAAAAACAACCCCCCACCCCCGAACTTTTGATCTGGCTGTATTTGGTAAGAGGCAAAACATAATGAAACCATTATAACGTAACTATTTTTTACACCCATATGCTTTTTTTTTTTTTTTTTTTTTTTAATCAGACTTACAGACCTTAGCTAAAGTTTATTTTAAAAGGTTTGTATCTTGATTTGAAGCTTTGAACTAGGCCATAAATCAAAGTATAAAACTAATTTGCATTGTTTGTGAAACAATGACAGCATCTCACAAGTTGTTCAGTTGGCTTTTATTTTTAATTTTGCTGATGGCTAGACGTTGAGTAGCTGCCAGTTGGTAGTCTTTGCTCTAAAATTCGGTTATTTTTATGGAGTTGTGTTGAGCTATCTAAAAATAAATGATATAATGTCATTTTAAGACCCTTTTACCCAGATACAGAACTATCAACTTGTACAGAAATGGTTTCTGTTCTGTATTTTTGTGTGTGTAATGTATATAATAGAACTTGAGAGGCTTGTGCACTTGCTGACTCTGGTTGGTAAACGTTCACTTTATTCTGATCCAACATGCCAATATAATGTCAGAACCTGGGTCTCCTAGGCTAGTGGCTTTACCACTGCGATATCCTTTCTTTATGTGCAAGCATTGCAAGTTTAAAAACAAAAACAAAAAAACCCCCGAAAAGATGCTTAAACAGTACATAAAGGTGACTTAGCAGATGATGGAGTTGCATGATGGCAAGTTGTGACTCAAACCTTATTTTTGTGTGAAGACAAAGCTTGCAACCATAAGAATAAAGAGAGAGTCTAAGAAACCTCCCTTTTTTGTGTCAGAGCCACCTGAGGAAAGCTGATCATTTCCAAAGGAAGTCACATTATTACCAAATGAACTACATCAGCTTTTTGCAAGTCTAAACATTTTGGCAACATTACTAAATTTTTATCTATTGCTTTTTATCTTTCTGCTTTATTAATCGGGAGACATCACGGCCTTGTATCCTTTAACTTTAGGGAGTGGAAGTGTGAGGGCTCATACACACTGCAGTTACACAGCTATGGACAGGCATTACATTTGCATCAGGAAAAACACCTTTTTCTTCTGCACAAACAATAAACAACCAAAGTATAGACATTCAAGCAGTTTGATTCTGCTGCAAACTGTTCACTCTTTTAAACAGCACTTCTGTTTTCTAGTACCACTTCCAATGCATTGCACTAAACAGGCATCCATAAGTCCCTGGGACTCCCGATATCCCACAGTTCCCCACTTTTCCCTCCCCTCTGTCTCCAATGGGGAGGGAGGGAGGGAGAGTAGCTGGCTCCCTAATAGCCTGCTCGATGGTGAGCTGTCAAGGAATTCTACAGTATCCTGCTACACTTTGCACAGAACTCTCCCTTGGACTGTGCAAAGGGCAGTACTGATTCAAGCCTCGCTGCGTAGACCTAGACAGTCTGGGAGTCTTGAAGTAACAGCAGGAGTTCCATAACAGGTGTGCTGCGGCCCCCCCCCCACAATCTCTGTGCATGCACACAAACATACCACCACTTACCCTTCTGCCAGTCAGCAGAGTGGGCAGGTATGGGGTGGAGGTGGAGGCTTATAGTTAGTATAAGAATTCCCACCACCATCACTGCAAGAACCCTGGCAGTGTGCACCACCTAGTCATGCAGAGAGGGGCAGGGGGAGCCTAGCTGCAACTCAGACCCAGAGGGGAAGGGAGCATGGCTTGATCTGTGGGGTGGAGGGTGCAGGAGGTGTGGTCTGGGCCCAAGCTGGCCCTGCTGGGAAGGGGGCATGACTTAGCTCCATGGGGAACAGGGGTGTGGCTTGGTGGGGGGAAGAGTCAGGAAGAGGGACATGGTCTGCTCCCAAACTGGCCCTGATCTAGATGCAGGGAAGGGGCATGGCCCAGCTGTGACCAGCCATGCAGGGCTTGGGATTTGGGAATTTGGTGAGGGGAGGGTGGCTGTATCAATGGCAACTGCTCCCCTGGTGCCAAATTTCCCACCCTGTGGGGAGCCCCATGGGCCAGATACAGTGGCTCCACAGACCACACTTAACTTGTAGGTCAGAGGTTGAGCACCCCTGGTGTAAACTCTTAAATAAATAATAAAATCTTTTAATGTTTCCCTTAAAAATATTGTATTGTTAGGAAAGTTTTTAGTTCCTTTCTAACTGAAGAAGGAGAAAGTTACTATGGTGTGATTATTTCTTAAGGAAAAGAAATAATCCTACTGGAGGTCTCACTGGCGGGAAATTTCCTAAATGATTAACCCCATTAACTTGTAAAATACTTTTTTTTTTTTTTTATAGGTAAATGAATGGCCTTTGGAAAGCTTTTGTGAAGAAGTATGCAATGATCTTTTTAACCCATCATGGGAGGTAAGAAAGCTATTTAATATGTATAATGTTTATTTCTGATTTGCAAAGATGGGAATGTAGACCCACTTCCTCACAGAACAGTGCATCTGTTAAGTGTTTATGCTCTGATCCTCTTTCAAGAATGACTTGAATTGAATTCAGTCTACTTCAGTGGTCCAACCCAGGTGCACAAGTGCATTCCTAGAATCCCGGTGAACTGAACGGGAGTTGGCACAAGTGTGGAGCTCTGTTTCAGCAGTTCTTTGTGTGGGACAGTGGCCTAAACATCCTTTCCTGTATCCCTCTCTTCTTTTAAATTAAGACCCTTTCTCACTCAGAATAACTAAATGTACATGTCAGTACAGTACAAAAAAAAAACAGTTGGAGTGAAGGATGAAATAGAGTAGGAGTGGCTTCTGTGTGGCATGTGGCAAATAGCAGGGAGGGATGGTGGCAGAAAGCAAAGCAGCAATTCAGGCAAGGAGCACAGGAAAGAAAGCAGAACAAGTCAGGAAGTAGATTGGAGTTGCATTTTGGGAGGATGTGGGTCTAATTTTGCATGCCTGCCAAAGAGGTTGGCCCCACTCAAATAGGGTACTAATCCATGTAAGTGGGGTTTTTTTAAGCAAAGGAAAATGAAAGAAATTATTATACTCTTCTCTCTAGTAACATTAAGGCCATTCAGGCTTGTAGAGCATATATTGACTAGAGTAGGTAAAAAAGGGTGTTAGATCACACCTAGTTGCTTTGGTTGTTTAATCTGTTCCCAGCAGTGTTACATAGCCCAGGTACAGTGCTAGATTAACATGTGTACCATGCTTCTAGTTCAGGAGGTAATGCATGTAAAACAGTGCTGTAGGAAGGCACCATTGTGTGGCAGTAATCATACATGAGAAACAGAAATGTATTAGCTTAGTTGTTTTTCCTATTTTTTACTCTTATCTAGTGACAAGGATAGTACAAGAACCAGAGGTGGGAGTTGAAGCCAAACAAATTCAAATTAGAAAAGGTGACTCTTTCCTCAGTGAGGGTAATTGATAGTTGAAAGAACATACAAAGCATGTTGGTGGATCCTACGTTATTTCACACTTCAAATCAGAAATGAATATTTTTAGAAAGTGTCACCGTTTAAGCAGCATTGTTGTACCTGAAGCAGAAATTTAACTCAGAATGTACTGTGACCTGTATTTTACATGTTGGATTAGACCATCACTAGGCTTTGTGGCTTGAAAAGCTGTGAACTATGTTTATGATGCCTGTCTTTTGCAAAAGCTTGCGCCTCACCCTGCTAACACGCACAAGTATTAATAGCTGCCTTTGAGTGCTGCCAGAATAATTGTTCTTGGAAACCATCTGGATTGTTAGTCTTCAAATTGTAATAACTTGTGTGTGGGCTGTCACACTAACAAGATAACATGGTAGTTTTTGGTTTTGGTTTTCTGCTTAGTGCTTCAATCACATGAGGGTGTATACTGTCTGCTATGTCCATACTAAGTACAAACTGTCAGCAAGCTCTCATTTCATGGTTTGCAAAAAAAAAAAGTTAGCTAAATCAGTCCCATGTGACTTGTCAGTCTGTGGTCCTGCATAGATGTAACATATTTGAAAGTATTCCAAATGCCTTTGACACACTTGAAACACTGAGCATACAGATGTTCATGGATGAAGAAACATTTCAGAAAGTGAGGGACCTCTTTGAAGCACTTCTTGAAACATCTGTATGCTCTACACAACAAGACAGGAAGTTGCTTGATTTCTCCCCCCTCTGCTATCTGAGTGCTCTGTTCTCTGCTATCTTCCACCCACACCCACCTCTAAAACACACTTGAGCTCTGGTCTCTTGAGAAGGCCAGGGGCTGAGAGTTGGAGGGATTCCTGTTCTCTAGCCCCAGGGCAGAAAGTAGTTTCACACTTTTGGGTAAACACTTACTTAAAACAGCATTTTCCACAATTCAGGCACCTATCTTCTGGGGTGTATTTTTGCAATTTCTAAATTCCTAACTACCTTTTCCGCTACTCCATGGATTGGCCGTCCCAACCCGAAAATAGCCTTCACTAAAGGCAGCCCTGTTTTTCTTTCTTTGAGCATGGTGTGCTGATTATTTGTCTGCTGCCTGTACTGCTCAAAGCAGGGCTTCAAAGAGCAACAGAACAAGCAATCCAGAGAGAAAAGGAGCAGAAGCAGCAGCTTAACTATGGGGAAAGGTCTAGGGAGCCAGAAGTCGGCAATAACTGATGAAAAAGGGAAAAAAGTAGGTTAAAATGCAAACTGTCCAATGTGTTTATGCAAGTGTAAGAAGTATGAGAAACACAAGGTGAGCTGCAAGTTGCAACCTGTGAAATGAATGCTCCAATTGATATCGCAGCACTGGTGGGTTAAGCTCTTGTGACTGAAACATCATCATTGAGGGCTACAACATTTCAGAAAGAGCATTGGGAGAAAGTGCTAACATTGCAATGTATGTCAAAAATGCATACACTTTATTCTCTGATTTGAAGAAGAAGGTAGCAGATCAGAGTGGATTTGGGTGAAGATAAACTGAAAGATACAGCATGAATATAATGGTTGGGATTTATTATAGACCACCAATTCAGGAATAAGAGGTAGATGAGGCAGTCTTCAAAGAAGTAACAATTGTCCAAAAGTTAGGAGGAAATACTGAGGGAAGAGTTTCAACACATCTGCTGAAAGAATCACAGTCAAACAAAGTATTGAGAGAGTTCTTAATTTGTGTGGAGGATGACTAGAAGATCACTTATTTTGAATCTTGTATTGACTAATGGGGCAGAAATGGTGGAGGATGAGACCGTGATCATATGATAGAATTATGATCATGACACTGGAAAAGTATGCAGTCAGCAAAACTGAAATCTGCCTTTTTGAAATCCAGACTTAAGGAGATAAGTAAATATGGTGCCATGGGAGGACAGACTTAAGGATAAAGGTGCCCAAGAGGGCACAGTATTGGAAGGCCAACAAGAAGCTGTCCTGTCACAGTGGAAGCACAAGAATGGCAAGAGACCAGTGTGGCTCCACAAAGAGCTTGTAGAATGCCTCAAATGCAAAAGGAAAATATACAGGCTATGAAAAGAGAGACTGATCACCAAGGAAGCATAGCAGGAACTTGCATGGATAAAATCAGGGAGGAAAAGGTTTAAAAAAAAAAAAAAAAAAAAATTCACCTGTTTAGGCAAACCATAAGGACAAGAAGAAGAGGTTCTAGATATAGAGAGAGAGAGATCTATATATCGATGGATTGATGTGGGTCCACTGTTAGAGTGAATTCTTAACAGAAAATGCAAAGAAGACAGAGATGCTCAACAGCTACTTTGCCTCAGTCTTCACAAGCTGAGGGATGAGATAACAAAGGAAACAGAACTTTTGATGGTCTGAATAAATCAAAGTCAGCAGGGCCTAATGAACTTCATCCATGGGTACTGAAGGAACTTTGGCAGAGGAGATCTTGGAGTCCTGGGCAATAATGTTTAAAAAGTTGTGGGAGACAGGTGATGTACCAGAGGACTGGAAAAAAAGCAAACGTAGTGCTTCTCTTTTAAAAAGGCAAAAAGGAGAACCAGGGGAAGTGATAGATGGGTTAGCCTTACCTCAGTAGCCAGGAAGCTACTGGAGTATACCATAAGGAGGTCCATTTGGAAGCATGTAGAGAAGGAAAGTTTGATCATGAGCAGCCATCATGGATTTACTGTGAATAAATCATGCCAAACTAACTTGATTTCCCTTTTTGACAAGATAACTAGTTGGATGGATGAAAGGAGTGCTGTGAAATATCGTGTATTTGTCAAAAGTTGTGTTGGAGTCCCACATGACCTCATAAACAAATTGGCAAAATGTGGGCTAGAAAAAACTAATGCCTCTGCACTAGCTGTAAGGCATGATTTGGATGTCTGATCCCACAGTTGCCCCTCCTGCCATGATGTGTAGCATGTCAGGAGGTGTGATTGTGTGGATCATGCATTGGATCCAGTTGCCCCTTTTAAGTGTAGAGGGGGTCCTCAAACACAAATACACCCTGCTGGATAGCAGCACTACAGAAAAGGATCTATGGGCATTTTTGCATGTGTTGCTGATGCAGCGCCAGGTGCTTTTAATTAGCCACACTAATTAAAAGCCCCCATGCATCCTGTGAATTGGCAGCGCAGTGTGCCTCCACGTTGAGGAAATGGTGGCAGTACACTTTGAACTAAAACATGTTTGCTGTGCTTTAGTTCAAAGTGCACCACCATCACTTTTCTCAGTGTGGTGCACTGATGTGCTAGGCTATCAGAGCACATTCATTTATGTACTCCAGCAGACCTTATTAATCGAGCGCTCCAACGCATTGGATTTCCAGCACATCGGAGCACGCTCCCTGTATGTTTGTAAGTGTCCTAGGAGTCTTAGTGGGTCATACTCATACAAGTCTTCAATGTGATACAGCCACACAAGTTTTAGTTTCACTTCTTTTGTTGGGTTTTCTTTTCTGCTGCTATTTTTGGTGTTTCTAGCTTTTTGGGAGAGTGTTATCTGTTCTTTCCTTTCCGAGTAGAAAAGGGTAGGGAAAGCAACAGCTCCTTTCTTGCATTTCTGTGCATGTATTTTTGTTTTACGTGCGTTTTTTTTCTCCTTTTTTTGGAACCACTGTTTGTCATTCTGAAGACATTTTAGCCCAGGTCCTTCCCTGTTGTAAAAATGGTTGTACACTAATTTTTACCAGTTGACAACCTCATCCATGAATGTTAGTAAATACTCTGCTTGAGAATGGGATAATTTTATGCTGTCTTCAAATCTAGCTTTTTCATAGAAATTCTTCTGTCAATTGACCATATTTACTTGAATACAAGACAAGGTTTTTTTCCAGTCAGCATGGACAAAGAGAAGCTTCTTGTCTCTCTCTCTGTGTGTGTGTGTGTGTGTGTGTGTGTGTGTGTGTGTGTGTGTGTTTATATTCACATACAAGAAAACCTCACTAAATTGTCTGTCACTTAAGCTGCTGCCAAAAGCAGCATGTATGTAGTAATGGAAACCAACCATGAAGTTGGTTGAATTTAGCCAACATTGAGCATGACTGTAAAACACATGGCCAAAATTCGGCAAACATACTGATGGGAACCTACCGCAAGGATAGGTTAATGCAGCCCATCTGAATAAGATATATATGGTAGTGCTCACTGTTTTGTTTTATTTTGGGTTTTTTTCTGCCCCCCCTCCCCTCCCCCCAAGTCATGGTGAGCCACTACTTTGAATACATTTCAACTTCATCTTCACTCCTACAGCTGAACTGTGCCTTTCTTCACCATTTCCAATGATTCCTGTTTCTTCACCAGCATTAAATGTCTGGCAAACTTTACCAGACAGGGCAGCAAGCAGTTCACCCAGGATCCCTCTGTCGGCCTCTCTCAGCCTCTCATATGACTAGTGAGGCCCTGCCCTCCATAGGGTGAAGCTGGACCAGGTTGCATCTGCATATAAACATTTGGAGGATACCGGGACTTGCGACAAGAACACTGTTTCAGTCCTGAGTAGGGGACCGATTAGCACATGAATCCTTTGTGGGGAGTGTCTGGAGTATACCCATATTGAGCAGTGCTGAGCTGTGGGATTACTATAGCTTGAAATGCTGTTGACTCTGCTGGGGCCTAGCCCCATGAACTGTATGGTAAATCATGAGCCTTTGAGTTAATATTTGTATTCTATATAAGTTTGTACTCTATACAAGTTGGTACAAAAGTGCTGCTTAAAAGTGTGGTTATGGAGTATGTGTGCTAAAACATGCAGCAGTTTCAAAAGTAAAACGCATCAATACTGGATGAACTAAGCCTATGGGTATCTGATGTAATTTGCCTATATGGTAAATTGTTTATTGCAAAGTTGGTGTTTTAAATTATGGCCCTCGCTTCCATGTGTGGAGAGCAGGGTCTGACAGCAAGGGAGGTAGGGGAAGGAAGATGCTGCAGGGGCGAAGCAGTTGCGGGGCAGAGCAAGAGGGCTTCTTGACCCCCCTCAGATTTACTTTCTTTTCACTGTTCCAACAGTGGGTGGGGGGGCAGAGTTCAAGGCAAACTACCAATAATTAGCTTCTATACCTAGAAATTTTATAACAAATTTAGAAACTTTCCATATACAGAATCTAAATACTGGGGGTCATTTTATATTCAGGATCATCTTGTATTTGAGTAAGTATGGTAGTATTTTCAGTTTCTATTTGACCACTGAATTACTCCATCAAATATCTCTCCTTAGATTTTACCTTTCCACCTGCATGTCAATGTGGATGCTTCTATATCATGTTTATAGAGGAAAGGCTTATTTAGAAGTTCTGACTAGGTTGCCAAATGTGCTTACAAAAGTGTGAAATCTTATGGGATGAAACATACTGATTTTAAATGTTTAAACTATAACCTTTTAACATTTTCAATAATGGCTGTAAAAATTAATTGCATGCTCTTAATGTTTGCTGATAATGAATGTGGTCTCTGCATCACTGCTTTTGCTTGTTGGTTCTATACAGAAACAACCACATTGGTCTGTCAGCTTCCAGATACTGGAACTGATATGAAAGACTCTGGGTACCTGTCTTTTGTGTACACAAGAACTTCCATACTGAGACACCAAATAGCCCCTCCAGTCCAATAGTAGATCCACATAATAGATGCTTTGGAGCAGATCAGCAGTGTATGGCCTACCGGCCATAGAGGTCAGATCCAGCCAATGGAGGCATGGGGGATTGGTGGTACACAGCAGCCATTAGAGGAGGCATCCCCAGGGTCCTTCTGTCTGCTACTTCCAGTGTATTCCTGTTTCATGTTTCATCTATCCCTTTTACAGCACCTGCTGACTCTTTTCCTCTGTTTACCCCACCATCAGATTTGCTGCTCTTTATCATCATGGGCCACAGGAATTGGTGATACTTATATTACTAAATGCTAAGTGGGGACTGCAGAGGGTTGAAAAGGAACAGGTGGGATCAGCAGCCCACAGTGGTGGCTGGATTGCAAGCAGTAGTTCACTATTCATAAAGGTTGGCAACCCCTGCTTTAGACAGTGAGTTACATGAGCATGTCATATCAATAGTAATTCATACCTGCCCTGGCATCATTGGTTTATTGATGCTGTGGGTACATCCTTGACTGGGTCTGTTCAGGCTTGCCAACTGTCCTCATACAATCTGTTTTTAAAAAAAGCTAAAAACCCTTTTTCCCCAAAGCTTGGCAGGGAAGGGAGAAATTAAGCTGTGATTAATAAGTAGGGATCCTGGTTTTCTCCACTTAAAGTCCAAAATTCTCCTACCACAATCCCTGTCTTCCCGTAATTAAAATGAAATGCCACTACAGATCTAGGTGTCAGTTGAACACAATGTCTTATTGATATATTTTACAATTTTAAAGCAATTTGGAGCCTACCAGTCAAACATTATAATAAAACACCTATATATTTTGGCATTTGATTTTGGTTATTTTATTATGGAAAAGCTGGGCTTCTCCTTATCTCACCAGAACATGGGTATAGCACTGTGTGTGTATGTGTGTCCCTGCTGCTTTGTGGCACTGATCAGCCCTGACATGCCATAGCCCCCTGCCCCCCAGTCCTACCAGTGCCTCTCATTCCCGACCTGCAGCTCCCTACCCCTAGGGCCAAGCCAAAAAAAAGAGCATCATTTAAAAAGCAAGGCTGATGCCTCCCAGAGTAAACACTCATTTCTTCTGACAAGTGCCTCTTTAGACCTGCAAGCAAACTTCACACGCTGATAGCAAAACACCTGCAATCTGTCCTGGCTGAAAAAAACAAACCATTTGATAGCCTGCGACTTGATCCAGGTGCTTTTTCTGCTATCAAATCTGTGCTGAGAAGCAAAAGGGGGGAGAGCCTCTGGTAGTTCTGGGCAGCAAAGCCTGACTGAAAATTTATGCTGGGACTGGGCTGAAGTCAGACACCCGAGTTGCTCTCTCACTACTCTCAGCAAAAATTTGGCAGTATTCCTGTGCTCAAAAGTGCTTCAGCCTGTGCCAGATGGTCCCATGATGTCTTAGAATCAGAATCATAGACAATGAGTGCTGGAAGGACCTCAAGAGGTTACCTATTCCAACCCCCTACTCAAAGCAGGATGATCCCCAGCTAGATCATCCATCCCAGTGAATGGTGCTGGATTGTCCTAGCAAGTTTGGACAAGGAACTGAGCAGGTGTCAATGGCTTTCCTGAGAGTGACACTTCTATTCCTAGGTTGGCTTGCACTCCCTGTACAGTTAATTGGAGGAATACAATAGGTGCACTGGAGGTGTTGAGAGGGACAACCCCTTACCCTGAAGTGCAGAGAACAGACAGTGGGACCAGGCGGAAGAGCAGGGGAGGAATCCTGCTCTCCTTCCCCCCCCCCCCCTGCTGTGCATGAGATCTGGGAGCTCAGAAGCAGTCTTAGGCTTGATTTGGATGCCCAGAAGCCTCATGCATCCTGCTCCTGGTCTGCCCTTCCTGACAAGCATTGCGGAGGTTCCTGACGGGCAGCCTCAGGAATCCAAGCAGCCCCACGCTCCACAGGGTTGGGGAGGAGGGAAGCCTTCCTGAGCAGCAGCCCTTCTGGAGTGGGGTAGGGCACCAGTTGCCTTCTTACCTTGCTGCCAGGTGAGGTGGCCCCTATGCCCCACCCAGAAGCAGGGCAAGTTTGCAAGGCAGGCAGGATGGAGCTGCTGCTGCCCATGATGAGAGTTGTGAGCAACTCAGCACTGTGCTGTCACTGTGTGGCATTGAGGGAGCCTATGCTCAGCACCCTGGGAGAGCTGGAGTTGCCAGCAGCATGCAGGCAGCTCCACTGTTCCTCCCCTCCCCTTTCTCACCTGTCGTCCCCCCTCGCAGCATCGTTCCCTGCTAGTCCGCTCCTTTCCCTCCTCTCCATTCTATGGGGTCCCCTTGCTTCTTTGCTTTCCTCCTCTGGGACTCGCCTCCACCCCTCCCACAGTTTCCCACTTCAAAGGGAAAAATCCAGGTTCTTCTTCAGGAAATGGAAAACCCAGATCCCTCTTAATAAGTTAAGAAACCACGAGGCTGGATACAAATATAGATTAACAAAGCAGATAAGTGCCACCTTGTGTTTGAGTGGGAATGCAGCTCGGTGCCTCTGGAGGGTTCAGTGCCCTTCATCAGAGCTTTGTAGCCCATGGGAACCTCCTTTTCCACTCCCCCATGAGCTGCAGCTGCATCCTGTTGGCCTTCACTTGGTTATAATGGCTGCTTGCCTCACAGGTAGGCAGGGCAGTACACCCGATGGGCAGTCTGAGGAGCTGGTTGGGATGTAGAGGGGCTGGTGTGGCTAGGACAGTGTTGCAGGGTTCAGAGGGAGAGGTGGCAGGTGAAGGTCTGTGCAATGGAGGGTTTGTTTGTGGGCCTGGGTCTTGCTGTTCGGGGGTCACTTTTGGGTGGTGTATGTGATAGATCCCCCAAAGAGCAGCCCTGGGTGAGTCTCCCTCCCCAGCAGGTTGGGCTAGGTTGTAGCTCCCCAGGTTAGTTTGGTAATGACTGACTGTAAGTAAAACCCGCAGAGTTAATGGGTAGTGGTTAAGGTTTTCTACAAGGCTGTGTTTTTCCCTTTTCCCCTCTAATAAACCCAGTTTTAGTTGGATGCCATTTGTGAGTGGGAAAGTTTGTTCATTTTAGAATACCGAGTTAAAACTTATTTTTCCAGGTTTCTGGGTGGGTCTCATTAGATTTAGAAAGTTGGTCTTAAACCCCTAAATTTGAAACCAGCCCTTGTTATTGCTGTTTAGGCCTGACAGAAGGGTTACATTTTATATCATGTAAACATGTCAGTAAAAAATGTTAAGTTTTTCAGTTAAAAAAAAAAAAAAAAAAAAAAAAAAAAAATCTCTGAGTTGGCAACACTGTATTTAATAGCTCTAAATTGACCTGTCCTTCATTAATTTGTTTAAACCCTTTGTCAACCTGGCTCTACTGTCTGTCTCTACCACCTCCTATGGCAGTGAGTTACACAAATTAATTATGAACTGTTTGGAGGGAAAAAAATAGAAGTATGAACTTCTTCTTTGTTTTAAATCTGTCTCCGGGTAATTTCAGTGGGTGTCACCTTGTTCTTGTATTCTGGTATTTTGTGATTTAACAATTCCCTATTCACTTTATCCACAACTTCCAGGATTTTATAAATGCCTATCACATTTCCGCTCCCCCCACCCACTTCTCCTCACTCTTCTATGTTCCAAGCTAAAGAGTTGTAGTACAGCAACTGCTCTATAGCCATGATCATTTTGCTCTTCTAGGTACCTTTTCTAGTTCTACATGGTGTTGTTTTGTTTTTTTTTTGTTTTGTTTTGTTTTTGTTTTGTTTGTTTGTTTGTTTTAAATGTGAACAGCAGAGCTGTATGTAGTATTCAAGATATGCATGCACCATGTAATCTCTTATGTCAGAAAATGTCTAGGTTGCATTGCATCCAGATTGACCTATTATCTTTGCTCTCAAGTACAGCTCCTTAATTTTGTAATCTTTTTGGAAAACTGATATGCAGTTACAGCTGGAGTAAGCCGCTTTTTTGAGGCATTTGTGTTTCCATTGGTTTCATAGTCTTTTTGGTTGTGGGAACAATAAAGGCCATCATGATAATATTTAGAGTACTATCTTGTTGAGCAGGACTCTTATTTTCTGTTATGTTTGCCTCTCAACTTCTACCTTTTATCACCCCTGCAACCCATTAAATTCCTGCATCACAGTTCAACCTGGTCAGATAAAACTATGAGCAGTAAGACTCCCCTGTTCAGTAGGTTGGAATCTGAACAATATGGACAAATAAGATTTTCATATAGTTATAGTATAGTTTCTGCCTAATGGAAGGGTGCGGGCAGGACCTAGCATCAATGGCACTTTAGTGGTCATGGAATTAAGTGTGGTGCTACTTGTTTAGATTAATGCATGTGTTCTTATCTGTTCTTTGTAAGTAGTTCTAAAAATTAATTCAATTTTTGACCACACGCAAGCCAGCTGTAAACCTTCTGTCTTTTACATTATCCCTCCAACTTCTGTGAAACCTTCTACTTCATGATTTTAACCTGTTTCATCAGGTGTCAGAAAGAACAGAAATAAATGCATTCTCATCCAGTATCACTATCCTAATGGAAAGTTGGAATAGAAACCAAAAACTCCTTGGAGTTTCCATACTGCATAGCCCTGGGGGCACTGGGCATGCTTTATACTCCTACTGTAGAGTTCCTGGGAACATTGGTAAGAAGCATATTAAGCTTAAATCTGAGACTTCTTCTCATATACCAAGCCCAGGAAGGAGGTAGTACAGCTGCCCTGAGCATGTTCTCTACCACCATTCAAAAGATATGTCTCAGGTATGTTTGAGAGGTGACATCAAGATGTTCATGATGGCTTTACTTCCTCATTTCCAGGTTTGGCACTTGTGTAGCAGGAACAGGTTTGTATTGTGTGTGCTTCTTGGCAGAGCTCTTGGGAGCATTGCAGGAGTGATACAAACATATTCTCAACTCATGCCAGGTTTCTTGCTGATTCCAGTCTCTGGAGAGCATTAGGCATTTTACTACCTACTCAACACTCTGGCACGTTACATAACAAAACTGGACAGGAAATTTTGTGCCATTTCTTGTAAGGTTGCCTGTGAATTCAATATAATTGCTGAGACCAACCAGAAACTGGCCCATGGTCACATCACAGATCATAATATAGAGATGAGGCAATTGGTTTGTCACCACTTTTTCTGAGCAACCCTGGATTTCTTCCTCTACTTGAAGTGCCAGTATTTATTTTAGTTTTAGTAAGGTATTTCTCTAGTTGTGGTATTGAGTCGTCTATTTTAGACAAATTTTAGAGGGATCACCCAATATTAAGTTGCCTTTATTATTTTATGCCAGGGATGCTTGGCCCACAGAGCCATTGGTTTGCCATCTGCTCTGTAGGGGTCCCCCATATATCTGAAAATGTAAAGGTGGGGCACTGGTAGCAGCAATTGCTGCTCCCCTGCCATCAACCCCGTGAGCCAGATCGCACATTAGAGTTAGCTTAGTGTGCAGAGATGGCCCAGGGCTTGGTCCAGGCATACAGGGGCTGGCTGAAGACCGCATGAGTCCCAGGGTGGATGGATGCGATGCAGGGTCCTGATCCAGCTGGCAGCATGGTGCCAAGGAAGGTGGTGCAGGGCCTGATCCTGGTGCTTGTGACCCTATCTGGTCTGCAGACTGGCCACATGCCACTCATCTGGTGTGCTGCAGCAAAAGGTTGAGCACCCACCACAGATCTATGGGATAACTTGTGAGAGACACTAGAACCACCTTAAATTTCTTTGCTCATCAGAATTGGGCATCCCATGAGGGATGGGAAAAAGCACTTTTTACTTTCTTGTTCCTTTTGTGGTAGGGACTTAACCTTTTAGAAGCCACAGTTTAGAACAACTCGGCTCTGGTCCAGTACAGCCTGGGTGGCTTTCCTTACACCAAGGCCAGGTCAATAGGAGATGCACCCACATCACTGCTGCTTCTGTCAGTCCCCAGTACCCCAGGGCCAGGTATCTGCAAACTGCATCTGTGTTGCTGCCACTTCTCAATCCTTCCCTCCCTTCTGGCTGTGGTGCCATGTGCAGGTGGAAGCTGCCTGGCCCCTGCACAGCTCCCCACTGGCTGAAAGTTGTGCCCTGGCCACAGCCTAGGAGGGTGTCAGCAGGGAGGGAAGTGGGGAGAGTGGCAGCTATGTGAATGCAGTTTGCAGATACCTGGTCCCAGTATAGGTCTTCACTGGCTGGAAGCTATATCTGCAATGTGTCTGGGGAGTAATGGGCTGGGAGAAGTGGTGGCAAAGTCACCGGTTGCTGACATGTCACAACACCTAGCCCATGTTAGTCTGGAGCCAGGAAAAGTAACAAAAGTGCAGATACACTTGGTGGTTGCCCAAGTCCTAGCATGGGCATAGGTAAAGCCCTCCAGTTTTGCAGGTCAAATGTTACCAATCCCTGTTTTATAATGTTCCGTATTTTCTATAATTTCACCCTTCTATCCTCACTGCAGAGTTTGCAGCTGTGATTTGGTGTTGTGTATTATTTTCAAAGCTTGGATTATTTTAGTTTTGGTGGTTATGTTGAAAACTCACTGGTTTGCCTTTTTTTTTTTTTTTTTTTTTTTAGTTGTCATTAGTAAGGTTGCTGCCTGTATTTCTTAGTACTTGGAAATTGAATGAGAAAGCTTGGTCTGCTGAGAGATTCTAAATCTAAATTGCCACTTTTTTTGGTTGTGGAGAGAAATATCTGTCTTGCATTAGTAAGAAGATAGAAGTCACACTCTTAATTACGTTGTTTGAAAATAAACAGAATTACAAGTAACTCACTCATTTTGGGGTTCCTTAGTGCTTACTATTGCCCACCCTTAATATGGGTAGAAGGATTTTGTCTACCATTGATACGGTTAAAGATTTTGGACTAAGTATCCATTCAGTATAAGGAAAAATGTTTTGGTATAAGAAAACTTGTTGAATTATCTTTCTCCAAGAGTTCTCTCTCATTCCTGTGCTGTAGAAGTGTTTATGTTTGTCTTAATGTCTTCCTCCTCTATTATCAAACTTTGCAGAAATGCTGCAGGCTTGTTTCCAATTACTCCTGCCCATATGTAGTTCGTGCATATGTACAAACCTTGCCTTAAAATAACACCACATCTGCAGCATTCAAAACCTCTGTACTGGAAAGGAAAAAAAATCAGATTTTTAACTGCCTTCTGATGGATTGATTTGCTGTAATTTAATTTAATTGACATCATAGCATTTGTGTAAATTTCTGTTCCTAATGATTTAGAAACTAACTGATTTTTTTTTTTTTTTTTTTTTTTTTTTTTTCTTTCTTTCTCCTCCATCCCTCCCCCCTTGCACTTTTTTAGGTTCGGCATGGTGCAGGCACTGGGCTGAGGGAAATACTTAAAGCACATGGGAAAAGTGGTGGTAAAATAGGAGACAGTACGGTAGAAGAGGTAAAATATAAGTGTATGGCAGGTGGTAACCAGCTTCTTGATATGAAAACTAAGCAATGGAATGAAACTAACTGATATTTAAACGTGACAGGGAGAAAAGTTATCTTTTTGTAAACTGTAGAACTTCTCTTCCCGTCTCTTGGCAATACTGAAAATGCATTTATTACTAACATTTTTAGGACTCTGGGAGGGTGTTCAAGGTGTAAGGTGCTAATTGCTTAATTGAATGATAAAAAAATATAATTGAAATGATTAAAATGATCCAGCATGGGGCAGTCCCAGAGTCCAGGACACAGCTGTCGCCTACCCAAGTGGGCTGGGGCAAAACCAGTCCCTGGAATCTGGGCCATCACCTGACACCCAGAGGCAGATTTAGAGCTGGGGAGCCCAGTCCTGGGAACCCTGTGGAGTGGGGGTGGAGGCAGAAGCGCAGCTCCCAGCTGTGACTCATAACCTTTTCAGCAAAGTGTTCCGATTTACAAAGTTACCCCAGACCAAACAGAAGTTCACTGTTGGTTTCAGGGGGGACGGGGATCTAGCTGGGGCTGGGAGCCTGGAGCCAGGTTTCCATGGCAATGGCTGGGGTGCTCTGCCAGTGCTGGCTGTTTTCAGAATGGGAGTGGGGAAAGGCAGTGGAGGGAGCTTGTTCTTGGGGCTCCCCAGCTGGTGCTGAAGAGTGGGGTAGGTGAATTGGAGCTACCACACCTCGGGTGGGGGTTGCTCCAGTACTCCTGCCCCATCCTCCAGGGGTGGCTGAAAATCCCCCAAGCTGAACTCCCTCTGCTCCCTTTCTCTCCTCCCATTCTGAAAACAGCAACAGGCTGGATGTAGCACAGATGCAAGTTACAAAAGATGCTACATTTTTAAATGTCTGTCTGATACCTCATGCGGTGCGGGGGTCAGATTTTCACCCAGTCAGCCATTTTTTAAGCTGTCTGCAGCCGTGCCCTTGTGTTTGGTCACAGCTATAGACTTTTCTTTGGCCAGATTGGGCAAAAATAATCACTTTTGTCTGCACCCTGGGATGATTAAAAACTGTGCGTGCCACCCAGCTGGGGTTTTGACAGTAAGCTGATTGTAGGCTGAGGCCAGAGACCTGACGGGTCAGTTCCAGACCCTGGTTTGGTCCCCAGCCCCAACTGACAATCGGCTGATTGTGTATACCCAGCTTTCAACTTATTCCTGATCCCAGGCTCTGCTCTGGCAATGTTTAGGTTTGGGGATTAGAGTCCAAAACATGCATCCTGCCATTAGTAAATTTGGAGGTGGGGTTTGCCTATATAGCTAGCCCCTCCATACATTATCTGTATGAAACCTGATCTCGCATGCTGCTGGCAGACATTCACTTGAAGTTATGATGGAATCTGACCAGTCATCCCAACAATCATGCCTTCTGCCATACCATTAAAAATAAATTACTTTTGGGCATCAAATTGTGACACACAGTAGAAGCAACAAAAAGCAGCTAAGAGCTGGTATTCTAAGATCTCCCTACAATGTGTGAATTTCACTGTCAGCAGTTTAGATTTTTTTTTTAATCCAGTCATAATAAATATTTAAACATTACATTATCCTCTATGAATTTACATTAAAAATTGAGTAGTATTTTTATGAATGAATGCAATAAATGTTTAACTTTTTCTCTTTCATTTTTTAAATTGTTTTCTAAACAGATGGCTCAACAACATCAGGAGTGGTTGGAAGACTTAGTTATTAGACTTCTTTGCGTCTTCGCATTAGACAGGTTTGGAGACTTTGTTTCAGATGAAGTAAGTGTCAAAACTTAGACTGCTAAATCTATTCCCATGGTACACTTCATACAGAAATATCTGTGTTGATCATTTGCTATGTCCTAGGTTGTAGCACCAGTACGCGAGACCTGTGCTCAGACTTTGGGAGTAGTATTGAAGCATATGAATGAGACTGGAGTTCATAAAACGGTGGATGTTCTTCTGAAGTTGCTCACGCAGGAGCAGTGGGAAGTTAGACACGGTGGCCTTCTAGGAATAAAATATGCTTTGGCAGTCCGTCAGGTAGTCGTTTATTTTGGGGCTTTTTTCCTGTTCAAAGTCAGTATAGTTAAGACAGCACAGAAAATGAAGGTGTGGTTGTAGCACAGAGAAGCATGCTCTAGCTGGCACGGAAAGCAGTTGTACTAAAGATGTAGTGACACACTGCCTAAACCT
>NW_005842378.1:81350-102159 GCF_000455745.1 Alligator sinensis
TTGGATTGTTAGTCCACTCTGAAGCCCATGCTGCCATGCCTTCTTTCTATACTATTGCTACTTGTGGCAGCTAAATTAAAGCAATTATAGGCATGCTTACCTGAGCTATAATTGCACTTGTTTTTGCTGTGTTAGACATTTTAGCACTACAAGATCTTTTCAAGAAGGTGGTGTGTGAACTTGCCTTGTAGAAACCTATGTCTAAAATATGTGACCTATTAAATAAATTTGGTGGTGGAATCTCTAGGACCATGAAGCCCCATAACCCCAGTACTGTCCATTGACCCAATCCCATGTATGTACCCCAGGGTGTGTGCTGCCTGTTGGGTCTGGATCCCAGGAGGGCCTGGGTAGGTTCAATATATGGGTGGGGGTGTCGGGTCATGGGCCTGATCCAACCTGTGGACTGGCTCCATGTCACTCATCCAGCCTGTGAGGCCAGATGAGTATGACACTCTTGTTCCAGACTTATTCTCTTTTACCTTTCATGAAACACAACTGAGAATTTTTAGCACTCCAGAATAGTGGAGTAGTAAGGAGTAATTGTAGAAAAACATGAGGAATGGCAGACTTTGCTATGACCAAAATCAAATTCAGGTAAAATTAACTCCTTTTATAAGGAGTTAATGTAATCTTTTTCCAGGAGTGGTAGCTCCTTTTTAAATTTAGACTATTCTTGGGGCTGCCTTCCTCTTGTTTACACAACCACATTGGTTAAAAAAATAGACATTGAGAAGGTGGTCAGTTTTGAATGCTTCCTTATTTTGTCTAAAATATTTTCTTTTCTTTTTGCAGGATTTGATAAATAGTTTGTTGCCTAAAGTTTTGCCTGCAATAATTGAAGGTCTCCAAGACCTTGATGATGATGTCCGAGCTGTTGCTGCAGCATCCTTGGTACCAGTAGTAGAAAGCCTTGTTCACCTTCAGTCACAAAAGGTGAATGGGATGTGGGTTTTGTCAGCATTTTTTACTTTGGATCTAAATAGAAGAGCAACATTGATAGTCGGGTGCACACTTTCTAATTGTGTGACTTTATTGTTAGTTGTAAATTCTGTCCCTTTGCTTATTCTCCTTAGGTGCCTTTTATTCTTAATACATTATGGGATGCTCTTCTGGAATTGGATGATCTAACAGCTTCCACAAACAGTATCATGACACTTCTGTCCTCCCTTCTAACTTATCCTGAAGTCCGAAAATGCAGGTAATAGTTTAGTTTGCACAGATACAAGCTTTGTAACTGAAATAGGTACTTTCATATTGGGATATTCAAAGTTCTCAGAAAATTATATTGCTTGTTGATTATGGTGTTGAAAAGATAAGTCTGTTTTAACCTATTTATTATGAATTTGAGAACAAAATCATCTCAATTTAAATGAAGGCTGCTAAATAAAAATGTACTAGTAGCTTCATCTTCTTTATCCCCCTAGTAAATATAACCTCAAAATGTATTGTCTATCTAAGATGGGCTATTAAAGCTTGAAAAGATACTACTTGTGAAACTGCAATTCTGCAGTAGAATTCTTAATCATGCTGTCTTAATGTTGATTAACCCTGCTAGCTCTAACGGAAGAATTACAGATGTGTATGGACAACTACAGGGTAGTCTAACTGGCAGCCTCTGGGACACATGGCCCATGAGGGATTAAGTTACGACTCCTGGCTGCTGCTCCCTGTATTGTTGCTGGGGGTTCTGGGATCTCCTTTCCTTCTCCAGCTTTTGCTGCCTGCCCCTGCCCTAGGTTGCAGGGGAGCATGACATGGGGAGTAGAGCTGAGTCCAGATGTGCTCAAGACATCTCTGGGCAGCGTACATGGGAGAAATTGTGTAATGGTGGATTTAATTTTCATAATATTTTAGGGGTTAAAATATAAAACGTAAGGTGGTAGGGGTATGTGGGCAGCTAGTAAATCTGGAAGGGGGTGCACAGTAAGAAAAAGTTTGGGAACCTCTGGCCTAGGGCATGGGCTGGTAGCCTTTTGTAAGCTGCTGGCTAAGACCACATAGAGTAGCCCAGGTGACTTCAGCAGTGTATCCGGAGCAGAAGGCTTTCCTGCACCTGTGCTGGGGCTAGGCATTGCCTTTGCTTCTCCCAGCTCCCCCACCCATCCTTGTGTTCACCTGGTGGAATGTGAGCACAGCTTCCAGCCAGTAGGGAACTGAACTGCAGCCAGACTGCTGAAGGCTACATTTGCATTACTGCCACTGCTTCTCCCCTCTCCCTGGCTGCAGTGCAAGTACAGCTGGAAGTAGCCCAGCCCTGGTACAGTTCCTTGCTGGCTGGAAGCTCGGCCTGAGCTTCTGCTCAGGGGGAGTAGGAGCAATGCAGGCAGAGCTTCCAGCTTTCTGGCTACAGTTCAGCTCTTTGCTGCTCATCCTTAGCACAGGCGTGGACAGAGGCAAAGTTCTCTGGCTCTGCAGGACAGATTCAGAAGCTCTGTGGGCTGGATTTGGCATGCTGGTTGTAAGTTGCTGACCCTCGGCCCAAAGGATATTGGTAAATGTACCCCATTCTCTCTTTCTCCCCAGTCCTTCTGTCTTTTTTTTTTTTTTTGCCTACTTGATTAAATGTTGTTACAACTGTATCTGTTACAAAAGGAAAGGGTCAAACATAAGGAAAAATTGTCTTGTCTTATCATTCCCACTCATGATGCTTCATGTCATTTGGCAGCACACTAACAATCAACTTTTTTTCATCTACTGGAGGACAGTTTAGTGGTAAAGACTGACTGCTTTTAAGAGAAGGTTTTCTGTGAAAAAAATGTCATTAGTGGAAGGATCAACTGTGGGTATTTTGGGAAATTAAATTGAATATAATTTCTACAAAAATAAAATCCTCTTCTGCTGTCTATATCTCTAGCTCTTTTTTTTTCTTGTTTTGCCATCTGCCTCCTTTTTCACTTTTCTTTTTTCTCCATTTCTGTTTCTTTCCATCCCACAACCACACGTGCCTGCTGTTCATTCACAGGACCAAAAAATTACATTTTAAAATTGTGGTCACTGCCTATTAAAGCATTAGTGAAATGTGTTTCAAATTAATCAGCGCTTCATTAATAAAGTATTTTGTTTTTTTTAATGTGAAGTGGAAGCTTTTCTTTATGTGGCTTCATCACAGTAATTTACTATGTTTCATTTTAAAAGGTTAAATTCATAATTGCCAAGGAATCCAGTAATTTTTCAGTGGAAAAATTAAGAAAAATTCTTCCTTGGGGTTTTTGCTGTAGACTATCTAGTATTCTTCTAAAAGAAACAAAACTTAAATTATGGAATGACTTCTTTAAATCTCATTAAAAGTTTGGTTTTGTTTTTTTTTTTTTTAAATTCATATAGAGATGGTTGTCATAAATTATATGTTGAGATAAGTAGCTCCTTTACAAATGTTATCCTTGTTCCTGACCTTTACTATTATTCAGAACACTTATTTTCCAATAATTAAGGCCAGTGCTGAATCACAAACTCCAAGTCAAGGCTGCAACTGTCATTAACACAGCCCATTATGCCATATATCTTGTGATTAGATCAGTTGATATTTAAGAACTCTTATTTTGCTTGGAAATTCATATAGCTAAGTAATAGTTTCAGTTTCTACTCCTAATTTCACAAAAATTAAAACACGTAGGCTAACTTTTACAGTGATGTTTGCTCATTTCTGGGTAGATGATTAGAGAGCGAGCATACTTGTGTTGAAGGAGCCAGAGCAACCACCCATATAAATACAGTAGGACCTCACTATTTATTAACTGGCAAATTTAGTTTATGCAAATTGAACACGTGCTATTTTAAAACAAAGCAAAGGTGCAACTCAAAATAAACTGTTGACCACCATCATGAAGTTATAGTTTAATGCTGTACTCTGTATCTGGATGTACGATTGACTGACTTGTGTGTGCATCTTTTTCCCTGCTGCCCCTGTGTCCGTGCTATTTACCAGTATCCAGCAGTCGCTTACAGTTTTGGTCCCACGTGTATGGCCATTCTTGCATCACACCATATCATCTGTTCGAAAGGCAGCATTGGAAACTTTATTTACACTGTTATCCACCCAAGACCAGGTAAGAACTTGCAGTACCGCTTAACTGTTAACATGTAGATGTAAGTGATAATTTGCGAGTCCCTTTAGGACTCAAAGACTTACAGAAAATGTTTGTAGCTTATTTCTGCTATAATATTCCATAACAGAAGAACCTAAAACAATGTATGTTTAAACTACATCATATGTTGAAGTTTTCTCATACTCATTGCATGCCTGTCTTCAGAGTTCTTCAACCTGGCTGACTCCAATTCTGCAAGATATGTTGAGACACATTTTTCAGTTTTGTATTTTGGAAAGCAACCAAGAGATTCTTGACCTTATTCATAAGGTATTTATTTGTTAATGTATTACCATGCTATGTTTGTTAAATCTTACCATTTATACCATGCTCTGTTGTAGCTGTATGACCTGCTTGCTGTTTTGTAATTTATTTCATGTTGCTGTAAGAGCACCATACCTGTCAGATTTCTTCGATATTAAAGATCATTTTTGTCAAAAAATTAGATAGATAACACAATATATTTCTTCTTTATACTAATATGTGCATTTCCCCCCCCCCAGGTGTGGCTGGAACTGTTAAACAAAGCACCAATACAATATTTGGTAGCAGCTGCTTGCCCTTGGATGGGAGCTTGGCTCTGCTTAATGATGCAACCTTCTCACTTACCTATTGATTTAAATATGTTGTTAGAAGTAAAAGCGAGATCAAAGGTAAAAGGAAATACGTTTGCAAAACATTTTTTGTGGAGTCAAATAAATTGATCGTTATTATGGTGCTGTGACACTAGTAACTGGCCTCTTGCAAAAAGGAGAAATGCTGTTATCACCATACACCTGTGGTACAGACTTCGAAGCTGTTGGAACTAATGGATACCCTTAGTGATCCACAGAGAAGGCAAAAGCCATTATTTATATATTGAGTTGTTCATGGGAGTGAAATTTCTACTTGCAATGGTGCATTCTGCATTAGTTTTTTTGACCAGTGCTTGAATAGCAAAATCTGGTCCCATACAAAACACTTAAAATGGCAACTGTTTGGGGGGATATTTTGAATCTAAAAATATGGATATTAGTCTACTTTTTTTCATTGCTAGATAAGAGATAACTGACATCTGTCAAATTATGTCATAGATTTTTATATAAAACTTAGTTTAAATGGTGTTCAAACCCTTCTTCATTTACTCCATGAATAGATAGCACATAGTGCAGGGGTGGGCAAAATATGGCCTGCGGGCTGGATACAAAGGATTTTGTCTAGCCCACAGCGGGTCCTTCTGTCCCACCTGGCCCAGGTGCAAGGGACAGCCCAGGCTGTGGAGCTAGACTTTTTATTTCCCAGCAGCCCCAGCACAGCTCCTTCCAGCTACCAGTGCTGGACCCAGCCCTACTGCCCAGGCACTCTGGCCCATCCACCCTGCATCCATTGCTGGGGGCAGGACCCATGCAGGCAGGGTGCTCCACCATGCATTTGGAATAGGGATGCAAACTGGGAGGGAGCTGTGTCTGGAAGCAAGACAGGCAGGCAGGGCCAAGGAGACCCTGTGATCTTGGGGCAGTGACAGTATGAAGCCGAGGCTGGGGCAGAACTGCAGTCCGCTCCCTGCACACCTTTGCCCATTGAACCTGCACCCATCACAAGGGCATGTGGGCAGTGGATTGTGACTCTGTCCTCTGACCCTTGCTTGCCCATACCATTCACAAACACTGCTCTCTTCCCTCCTGGAGCCCCTTCCTACATAGGGAGTTTTGGTGAGTTGTTGTGAGGGGGGGATGTGTTGACCCAGCCTGTGACAGCTCAACAAAACTCCTTATGTAGCCCACAGGCCCAAATAATTGCCCACCTCTGATATAGTGGTAACATTTCGCTCTAAACCATTTAATAGATACACTGCTTGGTTACAAAACTTATCAAAATGCATCAGTTATGCAAACTGCATAAAACAGTGTTTCTCAACCTTTTAAGTAGCAAGTACACCCTAACTTCTGAAAATGTTAATAAGTATCCCAACACTCAATTTTCCAGGGGATTTTATATTTACAGATTAATGTGTGCCATCTATGAAACTATATTGATAGAAGGGCTGTGTATATAAGGCCCTGTGATATAACAGATGTCTGATCTGGTGTGGATAGGGTTGCCATCTTTTATACCAGGGGTGCACAACTCAAGTTACGTACCTGGACTAGAGGTGATGTAGGCCAAAGCTAGGAAGGCTGAACCCAGTGCCGTGCAAAGCACAGCCCACCAAATTATTACTGGGAAATTTAAAGCACCGTGCAACATGTGGCACACCAAATTTTTTGCCATGGTTTTGAGGGGAAAAGAGGGTGAGAGAGAGAGAGTGTGTTGGGGTACCCACGTACCCCCTGCATGTCTCACGTACCCCCAGGGGTACGCGTACCACAAGTTGAGAAACTATGGCAAATAGTTCAATTTTCTCTCCAATAAATGTACCTTTATTGGTGAATATTACTTGTGAACCTTCTGTAGTTTTTAATAATCTCCTGGTTGCTTTGTTTCGCCATGCTTTCATGTCTTACCAGCGTTAGCCATAGTATTATTTCCTCAAATTCTTTTTTTGCAGAATTGAGTCAGTTTTAACAGGATTACTTTTCTTACTGAGAAAATCATAAGATGTTTCTTTCTGTTTTGTTCTGATGACATATTCAGACAGTAGGTCTTAATCCAAACAACCAGACCAATACACAGCAGGGGCACAGTGCCAGATGATAGGTTACAGTATGACCAGTAAATCTTTTCAGAAGTCCGTGATCAAAGTGATACAAGATTAGATATTTATTTACAATCCAGTCTATGTAGGAATGCAAGAAATACCAAACCAGAACAATCTAATTTGGAAATATGCATTCATATTTTCTGTACTGATCTTAAATGCATTTAAACTTGGTAATTGCAATGGACCAGGTCATTTTTATTACTAAATAAACATCTGTGTATATTTCCTAGGAAAAAACAGGTGGCAAGCTACGTCAAAATCTAACCCAGGCCAAGGAGGTGATACAGGAGTATATTGCTGGTGCAGACAGTATTACAGAAGATCCTGTAACCAGGGATTATGTTGTTATGCGAGCACGGATGATGGCAGCAAAGTCAGTTGACTGAAAATACAAAAAAACAGTTTAAAGTGGCTTATAAATTATTTTTTAAATCTAAGCAAACTCTAAATACAGCAATATTTTGCTGAAATTTAACTTGTATGAATTGCAATAATGATCTCTTTTCTTTTCTTTTTTTTGGTTAAGATTGTTAGGAGCACTTTGCTGTTGTATTTGTGAGCCGAGCGTAAATACCGTTACTCAAGAAGTAAAGCCAGCTGAATCGCTATCCCAGTTACTGCTTTTCCATTTGAATTCCAAGTCTGCCTTGCAACGGATTAGTGTCGCTTTAGTCATCTGCGAGTGGGCTGCCTTACAAAAGGTAGGACATTTTTAGAAAAATGTGAATGGTTTACCAGGTTAATCTAAAAAGTTTCTGTCATCTGCTACTCAAATAATTTGTGAGGGAAAAAAACAAACAAACAATAGAAAAGCCAAAACAGTATTTATACTTGCTAAATGAGGAAATGTGACAATGGAACAGAATAACTAAAGTATTTTAATGGCTAAAGACAACTGTCAGGACTGTGGTTCAACAACTTACTACAAGTTTTATTTTTAGTACATCTATTCTAGCTGAACGCTTTCTTTTTAAGTTAAACATTGTGTGCATAACTACATAATCCCTTAATTTGTTTTGATTACTGTTCCATAAGTCATCTTCCATGTAAAATCCAGTGAGTAGTAGAGCTTACTGAGTATTAATTTTCATAAAAAATTAATTATTGGTTCTTTTGCCTTCCTCAGTTTTCATCATGTTCACCTACATCAGATCCCTTTAAAATTTTCAGTAATCTCTAGATCTTTTGTTTCTTAACTTTAACTGAGCCAAAGCAACAAGTATGTACACTTAAATACAAATTTCATGTTTTGTTTTAGGAATGTAAAACTATTGTCTTTTCTGTGCACCCTCGCTTACTTGAAGTCCTCTCTGAGCACCTGTATTATGATGAAATTGCTGTTCCTTTTACCCGAATGCAAAATGAATGTAAACAATTCATTTCATCACTAGCTGATGCACATATTGACATTGGGAACAGAGTAAACTGCAGTGTATTTACAATAGATCAAGCTAATGAGCTGGTGAGTATTTGAATTGATAGGTAGCCTCTAGTCTTAATTTGAAATATGCATGACAATAATATTGAAAATATACAGTATCTTTCAAAAGTTACACGTGTATTGTGGTCTTTAATACGTTACCTCTTTCTCTGGCATGTATATGAAACAGATGTTTACTCTGTCCTGTGAACTAGAAAGGACAAACCAAAGGACCTAGCTGCATAATACTTTTTTCTGTTTTAAAGTATTTCATTTGTTAAAATTATATAATTACCACTATAAAAGTAACTATCAAAATCCATTTAGGTAAATTTCTTGAAAGCATTGTATGAGATTTGATTTACTTAAAAGCTAGTTTTGCTAAAACTGATATTACATACAAATAAGACTTTATGGGGAAGGATGTTTAACTTGTTTGGTTCCATTTTTATTAGTACTTTTATAAATGATTGAGAAGTCTGCATTTAAGAAATTTGCACAGCAGTGGTGTGCAGAAGTAGAAAATATCCCCTGCTGCCAAAGATTCACTATTAATACTTATCGGACAGCTTGACTTATTCCTTTAACTTTGGCTATACTGAGACGGCATATTATTGATGCATTTTTAATTGGTGTAGTGCAATGTAAGTCAAATGCCTTATAAAAACTATAAGTATATTACAACCTAATCAAACTGTTTTACCTGAGTCATCTGGCTTGTCCTTTTGGAGTACTGGCTGTGACTATTAACACTCTTAAGCTTTGTTATTTGTGCCAGGGAATGACACCCTTAAACACAGCCTGCTGTACACAGGCTACCTCTTGAACCAAAAACAGAACAGTTTATACTAACTAACATTGCTGAGTGGCCATTTCTGATTCAGGGGAGAGCCTCCATGAAGCAGTGCCAGGTGTCAAACACTGTTCACTGTAGACCAGGTGTTCTAACTGGAGGGCCTCATGAAGAGTTAGCATGTGGTGTATAGTCTCCTGTCTAGTCCTCACTTCCCTTTCCCTCATTGCTCCTGCCATGGCAGCTGGGTGGATTGTTTAGGCTCTTCCTCCAGCTTCTACTTGCCCCCATTCTGGGATGGAGCAATGCAGTGGGCAGGGCTGGAGTGCCCAAGCTGCATGTGTAGTACAGTGACTTTGCTGCGTGCATAGCAGGGGAGGGAGCTAGGTTGCTTACGTTGTGGGAGTGGTGCTACCTACACTGGAGGTGGGCACATGGCCAGAACAGGAAGAGGGTATAAACGTGGTTAGAGGAGCTGCTTTTGCTGCTGGGAAAGGGGTAGACTTCACACATGGTGAGGGAGAGTTTGGGAGCAGAGCCACTGGCAACTCACATGGGCCCTGCTGTCCAGAAGTTGGATAGCTCTCGAGTAGACCTGTCCTCTGAAACTTCAACTGGTATGCCAAGGTTTATTAAAAAATTAACAGAAGCAGAACAGAAATCTGCTTAGCCAATTTTTTAATCATTTTTGGTACAAGTTATCTGGGCTTGTTAACATTTTATTTCTAGTGTATCATCTGAGTATATAATCCTGTCTTTTTTTCTTTTCCAAAACTCAGAACAGACTTTTGTTATAAATACAGCAAAAACTCAGTTTAGTATGGGGCCTATGATATTTGTTGGATTTCCTTTTATAATAATCTTAGCACTGCCAACCATAGATTTCCTCTTCCTCCCTTATGTACTTAAGCTTCCTTCATCAGCATTCCACTTCTTATGGCAGTCTGTAACATCTTTCTTCATTCTTTACCATTTTATGTTAGTATTTTTTATTTTTCCTATTGTGTTTATTTCACTGCAGAACATGCATGGTCAAAATTGGCCCCCAGCTGAGCAGGGAATCAAGGTTCCTTAGCGGGTTATTCCTGCCTAGACCCAGGATAGCATAGATCAAGGAAATTCAAAGTTCTCAGCTAGATTTAGTGACTTGCTACAGGATTTTGCTGCAAAGCTGACAGGAATTGGGTAGGCACTGAAGAGTACTTTGTTGGGCTTTGGAGTTGGGAAGAATCCTTTTGGTACTGTCCCTTTCCCCAAGGTGGGTGAAGAGCAAGGTGAGAGGTTCTGTCAGTAAAACTGTTGAAAAGCAAGGGAAAAGGTTCATGTGGGAATGAGTACCCAGAAGTGGAATGATAAATGATTTAATGGGAAGTACTTAGAAAGGGGGAAGTTAAACTGGTGGTGAGATAAACACGAAACAAAACTCTCAAAACGTGAAATCTGTCAAATGAAAGAAAACAGTTGAGTGCACAGTGGGAAATCACAGCGCATGGGTACCATTTGCCAAGAACAACAGAGTGCCCTCCCCCACTGAAACCTCGCCCTCCTTTAGTATTACAAGTGTAGACCTGAAAATGCCGTGGGGGGAGAAGGGGTCAGATTAAACTACTTGATGCATTCAGCCCAAATTCACAAGTGGTTTGGGGATATTTGAAGCCATTTTTTGTTGGTGTAAATTTGCTCTTTATTTAAGAGATTTCCAGAATTCTTCTAACTGCAGCTTTTAAGTGATCTGCTTTGCTATAAGTAATTTGCTTTATCTTTTTTTAAACTAGGTTACTACTGTTTTCAGTGAAGTTACATCTCCCTTTAATTTGAATAGTAAAGTTTTACAACAGTTAGACAGCAAACGACAACAAGTCCAAATGACTGTTACAGAAACAAATCAGGAATGGCAAGTGTTACATTTGCGAGTCCATACTTTCACTGCCTGTGCTGTTGTGAGCTTGCAACAATTGCCAGAAAAACTAAATCCTGTTATAAAACCTTTGATGGAAGCTGTCAAAAAAGAAGAAAATACACTGGTACAAAACTATGCAGCTTTATGTATAGCCAAGTTACTTCAGCAATGTACACCAAGATCTCCCTGCCCCAATTCAAAGATTGTAAAAAACCTCTGCAGCTCACTTTGTGTGGACCCACATCTTACACCTTTAGCATCATGTCCTGCACAGCCTCAAAGCAGCCAGGAAAATTCTAAAGGTAAACCTTGATATTTAACTTGTACATTTGTTCCTTTTGCACTATTAGAATAGAAGGTGTTCTAGGGAACATGTTATACATATACTTTTTATCTGATCAAACCTAAAATTAGGGCTAAGTGGTATTTTAATATTGCTTTTACTATTTAACAGACAGTTTAAAATAAGGCTAGTAAACAATATCTGTGTTGTGTCCAAAATATAATTTTGCACCTTGAATTTTAGAGTAAATAATGCAAAGGGAGCAGCATAAAATTTAGATAAAATGTGAGACTTAAAAAAATGAAGAAAAAAAGAAAAAAGTCTTAAAAATTATGACAAGACACTTGCGTTGTTTCTGGTGTTTTTCACTGTGAACTAGTGGATTGAGCACTCATTTGGGAATCAGGAGGACCTGGGTAACATGCTTGGCTCTTTCACCAACTTTCTGTGTGATCTTGGCAAGTTGAGTCCAGTGAGTTTGTTTCCCATCTATAAAATCAGCATAATGAAGTTACTCTTTCTAATATCAATCAAGAGGTGTAGACGTATAATAGGCTATTGTTACCAACGCCACCTACCTTTTTGATACTCCATTTTAAAATAAATTGTCAACCTTATTCTTTTATAATAGGACTCAACTCTGATAGAGATGGGATGCATCATACTGTTACCAAGCACAGAGGAATAATAACACTATACAGACATCAAAAAGCTGCTTTTGCCATCACAAGTAGGCGAGGTCCTACACCAAAGGCTCCAAAAGCCCAAATTCCAGACCTTCCTACTGGCAGCAGTGGAAACATCCCTACAGAACTTGATGAGGTAAATCAGAGGTTTTTAATCTTGATAACTGTTTCTTAACGATCTTAATATTTTCTCAGCCTGTGTTACAGATGAGTTTACATCGGGGATAGCTCAGTAGTTTCTCTTGGAAAAAATTAGTTCGGGTTAATTTTTGTGTTACAAGCAGGATAAACTTAAGAACAATTAATATTCATATGATATTTAATTATTTCACTTTTATGTGGGAAAACCATTTAATACAGTGCTGATAATAGCTAATAATATAAGTAGGGAAGGAATGAATCAATACACCTTGTATCACTGCTGCTTGTCCCTGGGGAATGCTTGTGCTGTGCACCCTCTGGTGCACAGCAGGTTACCCCGGGTTGGGTAAGGGAAGCTGGGGCCTTAGCTGGAGTTCTGGAGGCCTTGGGGACTGCAGCTGTGGTGCTCCTGCAGCTGGGAGCCTGGCCAGCAGCCAGACTGGCTCCAGCAGGCCAGGCTCCAGTTTTGAGCAGTGTATGCTGCTGCCATGTGCACTGCCCTGCTTTTTTTAAGGCACAGGTTTTTTTTTAACCTAGGATCTCCCAAGGTCATAAAACCCCTCAGCTCTGCACAGAGAACTCCTGTATTTGTGGTGTGTGGTGCCACAGACAGGTCTGCAGCGCTAGGTACCACACATCCCTACTTGTCTGGATGCGGCCTATCAGACTTCTTTTGGTCCAGTCCTCCAATTTGTCGAGGTCCCGCTGAATCCTAGCCCTACTCCCCCCAGCTTGGTGTCATATGCAAAATTCTTATTTTTGGTCAACTTCATAGATTAAACAGTAAGACTTGTTTGAATGTAACAAATTTTAAAAATGAAGTAAATCTTTCCTAATCTTATTCTCTGAATCCTGTTTATTCTAGGCTCAGAAACCATATGTTGTGCAGAGGAGAGGAGCTGAATTTGCCTTGTCTACTATAGCTAAACATTTTGGTGCTGAAATGGCAACAGGATTACCACATCTCTGGGATGCTATGGTTGGTCCATTAAGGATCAATATTAACACAGATAACTTTGGTATGTACATTTTGTGTTATGATTACAAGTTAAAATGTGTGTTAATCTGAAACTAACCATATTTTAACTTTTGTAACAGATCGAAAGACATTATTGGAAAAAGGAGATACTTCTGCCCAAGAGGTGGTGAATTCCCTCCAAGTTTTTGAAACAACAGCAGCTTCCATGGATGTTCAGCTCCACCCTTTGGTAGAGTATAATATGCCAAAGCCGTTTTGTGATCAAACACACCACTTCCATTCCATCACTTTATCTACGCCTTCAAATAGTTTATACCAGTCTCCTTACCAAATGAGACAGCCTTTTTTCATTAGTAAAAGGAGCTTGACTTTTCAGGTAGTACCAGCTACGTTTAATACAATCTAGAAATAATACATTATATTTACAAATAAGGGTAAATTTGACTCCATCTGTTCTGAATCCTGAAGATAAACAGACATAAATGTAATTATATTGTGAATACCATGTGTGATTCCAAGAACAATAGAATAAACAGCTTTCATTTGTAGAAGGTAACTGGTCATTTGGGTCTGTCTCTTGTTTGCTATTAAAGCAGAGATAAAAAGCATATTGTAAATATTTGTCAAATATTACATTTCTGTATAAGCAATTGCTATAGTTTGCTCAGGAATGTAAAGCAATCTTTACTACCTTGACTGGATTAGAGGTAACCAGTGTTTCCTTGTGTAGTAAGTTAGCATGCAAGATTGTCTAATTTTGAAGACAGTTCTAAATAGAGGTCAGAAAATTCAAAAACAAAAGCCTGAAGTTAGACTCAATTTTTCAATATTTAAGCATTATGATTCTTAAAAAAACAAGTGGCTTGCAGCTCTAACTAAAATGGTATGTTTCAAGATGAAAAAAGTATTTCCTAAAATCCTAATGATAAAGATCTGCTTTAATTTTAAAATCTGATTAAAACCTTCATAGATATATCTTGCTTGTTTGAAATTTTTCTGTGCTGAAGAGTATCACTTCTTCTATGTCCCAGAAAATTAAAGGCTTATATTAGACTTGTGTGGGCAGTCTTTCTCTCTCTCCTGAAACCACTCTTCAGTGAGAAAAAGTAGATCTTACAGTTTTAAGCATTTTATTACATTGACTAAGGTACCAAAAATGGTGTAATAGGAAAATATTCATTTTAAAATAAAATCATTAAATAATTGGCATTTAATAAATATTGAGCTCTATTTTTTTTCCTTTCCAGTTGATACAACATTTGCCTCATCTTTACATGTGCCTTCAGCATCCCAGTACTGCAGTGAGACACATGGCTGCTCGTTGTGTAGGTGTCATGAGCAAAATAGCTACCATGGAAACCATGAATATTTTTTTAGAAAAGGTTCTTCCATGGCTGGGAGCAATAGATGACAACACCAAACAAGAGGGTGCAATTGAAGCACTTGCCTGTATCCTTGCTCGTGGTTTTTTTTACTTGTTTCTTTTTTAATTACATTTAGAAGTCTGTTCTTCATTGCATGATTTAGGGAATAATTAGGGGAAGATAATTGAAGTGTAAGGTTGTGATAGGTCCTTCTGGTATCCTGGGCTTCCTGTCAGATTAAATCAGTTGTCCTTATTGAAGAAATTGATTGGGTAAAGCTTTGGTAGTGAGAACATGAAAGAGAATTGCAGAATTGCCCTTAAATACATGAGTAAATGGATGTCCAAAAAATATAAAGGCAATACATTTTAAAGAGTGATAAAAATAGGCGTGTGAAGCAAGCCCTGTATGATTCAGATTCAGTCCGAATCGGGAACAGTGATTCGATTAGTTGATTCAGATCACTGTCCCTGATTCGATTCGGCCAAATCTGAAGATTCGATGCCGAGTCAGAGAATCAGCAATTGGAACACAGACACAACTTTATTTATTTATTTATTTTTTTATGTACCACAAGGTACTAGCACAGCTGGTGAACACTGCTATGCTGGGGCAGATGGAGCATCCCACAGGAGTACGGGGGGGCCCTCCACATGCTCAGCGGCAAACCCGGAAGTGGACCATAAATACTTCTGGTCCACTTCCAGGTCCACTGGAGAACACTGGGGAGCCCCTCACGCTTGTGTGGGACACTCCATGCACTCCAGCATCGCAGTGTTCACAAGCCGCAGCCCTAGATAAAAGGGAATTGCATAGCATATAGTGAATCTGGCATTTACTACTCCTTAAATAATATTGAGGCCCATAGTTACAAAAGTTAGATAAAGGTGAGATAAACATTGTGTAAGTCATAAAATTGACATGAGCCAATTTCTTACTGCTTAAAATAAGGAAGAAATATAACTGCAAGTAAGTTACTTCATTACTGTTCTGCAGCAGTAATCTGGCCTTTTAGTCTATATCCTGCTGATGGGATCCAAAATGTTGAAATACTGTGTTAAGTAGAAGATGTATCAGGAATTCAGATATCCCATGTTCTACATGACTGTCTTGAGGTACCTGCCTAGCTGGCATCTCTGATATTGTCATTTTTTTAAATGAACAAATATGTACATTATTCCTTAAAAAGTAGAAACTGTAGTTACAGCAGAACATGGAGCAAAAGGACTCAGTACTTAACTCATGAAATCAGAGTTAAAAAATATGCAATACTTTTTTGCTGTTTAAGAGAGTAGCTTTAATATAACCAAAGTAAATTTGCTTAGCTGACTAGAGAAAGAATGTGCATCTTTTTGTTAACCATTTGTCTTCACCTTTAAAGATTTTAACAGTTGTATTAAAACATAATGAACAGTTACCACAACTCTTCAAAGCTAAAGAATATTTAACTTCTAGATGATTTAAAGTATTTTTTGTATTGATTTTAACTACATCTAATGTAGCACAACAAATGAGCCAACACTAATTCATGAATCTGAAACAGAAGGAAAACCATTAGCCAGTATAATGCCGTATTACTTTTACTAGTTGGGATTAGAATGTAAAATCTTAAACTAGTGAGCTTTAGTGGAATGTAATTGCATTCTGCAATGTATTTTCTGCTTGACATTTTCTTCCGTTTTTGGTCTTAGTTAATTTCAATATCTGAGTTATGTAGCACTTAGTAATAACATGCATTGTAGCAGATGCTGCAGGCAGTGTGATAAGACCTCAAGATTTTTGGCAATACTCTTATGCTAGTTCATCACTAATTATGTATTAAATCTCAGATTTGTGCAGTTTCTTAAAGAGGGAATGGAAACATCTAATATAGTGAAAAAAACAGCTAGACAGGTACCTTGTGCATCTAGTCAGAATTTTTTTGTTACTTAAGGTAAATTTTAAAAAATATTGGTGAGTAAGGCAACTTCATAGCCTAGGTTTTATGAAGGTGTCCATTTCAGGGACTAAATAAAATCCCTCGTTTTTGTTTTTAGTCTCCAAATTTGCCATAGTAACTTCTAATAAGAACTGAAGTTTTACTTCAGATGTTACCATAATATTTACTTTTTGCTGAGGAAAAGCTTTTTGAAATAGTCTTTTTTTTAGAAGTGCATTGTTTTTCTCAGATTTCTTTGGGTTCCTTTGGCTAAATAACCAGATTCTCCTGGCAGGGAAACCTTTGCACTAATGACTCAGGACATTGACAAATGAAGCTCGTTCATTTGGTACTATAGCTGGTTGCCTGGGTTTTTGTTTTTAAAGTGGGCAGACAACTGGGATAACTTTGCCCAATGTGATGGAGAACTGACCCTGAAAAAATGAGGTGTAAAATTCTACAGGTACAAGTTAGACCTATTTACAGGTTGTCTGCATATATCCATTTTGGAACAGTATATTTAAGATGACTCCCTAATTAATTAGAATCTATACTTGAAAAACTACAGAATAGAATCTAATTATTTGGAGAGGGTATCTTTAAATTGGTTCCACCCTACAGTGCAGGGCCAGACCCCTGCCACTTGCCCATCCTGCGTACTCTTTCTTCTTCCTCTTCCCACCCACCACCGCAGTTTCTCCTACGCTCCCCTGGTCACGTGTCGCCTCCCCCTCCATATGAGCCACCCAGTTCCAGGACAGCTGGTGCCTAGCTCCAGCTTCAGTTCTGAGCCCAAGCTGAAGCTGGAGCTTAGCTGCTGGCTGCCCCAGGCCAGTCAGTACTTGAATCCAAGATGCAGCTTGCTTTTCCCCCCTTAGGGCGTGTCCACACATGCAAGCATGTTCACTTACAGCAGCTCAAACAGAAGCAGTGCAAATGCTCCGACATGCACTTTGTTGGTAGCGAATTGTGCCACTTGGGACAAAATAACCCTGCCTGGCTCCTCCCAGATCTGCAGCCAGGGGGAGCTAGAGCCCAGGGCCAGCACCTGTCCTGGCCTCCTCAGTGCAAAAAGCTGCCCTGGCAAGTAGCTCAGGGCTACTCACTTCCAGGAGTTTCTGGGGCCCAGCCAATTGGTACCTGGGGACAACTACTACTGGCAATGGGGGCTGCTGCCTGACTGACATGCTGCGCACCTGCCAGACCCGGATGGGGACTGCACAGCAAGTAGAAGCATCTGCCCCCCTGGGCCAGCTGCCAGTGGGCTGTGGCTGCAGGATTGGCCTTTGTGCAGCACTACTGCCATGCCTGGAAGATGTTCCGGGTGTGGTGGCCAGCTTTGAACTGTCAAAGCATGCCCTCCTGGCCCCATTTGTCCAGGAGGTCAGCCACAGCCAGCTGGGTCCAAGGTGCCAGCTCTGAGCAGGCAGGGTCCTGTCACTGGCCTCCCTAGCAGGAATTCTGGTGTTCCCTATTGGAAAACTGAAAAATCACTGATTTAAAAAAAAAATCAAAAAAAAAAAAAAAAATCCCAAACTCGCTTTGTAAAATACTCTGAAATCCATATTCCTCCACAATTAAAACAAAAGACTATCCCCATTCCCTTACGCAGAAAAAGTAGCAGAAGGGTCACAAAAAAAAACCCCTCTTGGCTAAGCAGGGAAGTTGCAGCCCTCCTATAGAAAAAGAAAAAGGCATACAAACAATGGAAGCTTGGGGCAGTCTCTAAGGAAGACTGCTTAACAATGGCCCGCACTTGTAAAAAAACCGATTAGGCAAGCTAAGACAGAAACAACTAAAACTAGCTACAAGAATCAAGGACAAGAAGTCCTTCTTTAGCTACATAGGGAGTAAAAGAAAACTAATGGGAGTGTGAGGCTGCTGCTTAGTGCCTCGGGATACCTGGTCACTACCACTCAGGAAAAAATGGAACTCCTAAATGACTACTTTGCCTCAGTCTTTCACAAGACTAAGGGGAGCAACATGCCACGTAGGGTACAGAGCGTGCAGGGCGGGATTGACACTGTTCCCACTATGGCCATAGAACTGGTGTATGATCAGCTAAAGAAATAAGACACATAAATCAGCAGGACTGGATGAACTCCACCCAAGAGTGCTGCAAGAGTTGGCCAAACTAATCCCAGAGCCCCTGGCAAAGGTCTTTCAAAAATCACGGGCCTCTGCAGAAATCCCAGAGGACTGGAAGAGGGCCAGTGTTGTGCCCATCTTCCAGAAGGGGAAGCGTGAAGACCTGGGAAACTACAGGCCAATTAGTTTAGCTTCTATTCTAGGGAAAATCCTAGAAACATTTATCAAAGATACTATATGTAACAAACTTGCAGAAGGAATGATACTGAATGGCAGCCAGCATGGCTTTGTTGCAGGCAGGTTTTGTCTGACCAACCTAATTTCTTTCCGTGTCAGGTGACTTGTCACCTGGGCGAGAGAAAAGCAGTGGACGTCATATACCTCGACTTCCAGAAAGCCTTTGACCTGGTATCCCACGAGGTAGTGATCAGAAAACTGGAAGATATTGAGCTCAACTGCAGGACTGTCAAGTGGGTGTGAAACTGGTTGCAGGGTCGGATGCAGAGGATTGGTGTTGTCGTGGTGAGATGTGGGCAATGGTGTACCCCAGGGGTCGGTACTTGGCCCAGTGCTGTTCAGTATCTTCATCAGTGACCTGGATGAAGGGTGAAAAGCCCATTCTCCAAGTTTGCGGACGACACCAAGATATGGGGTTGTGCGGACTCGCCCGCAGATAGGCTGCAGATACAAGCAGACCTAGACAGCCTGGCATATTGGGCAGAACAGAACCAGAGGAGGTTCAATGTAGAGCAATGCAATGTGCTGCATCTAGGAAGGAAGAACCCCCAGCACACCTACAGGCTGGGCTTCATTAACCTGACCAGCACTACAAATGAAAGGGATCTGGGGGGTAACAATATACCCCAGCATGAATATGAGCCAGCAATGCAATGCAGTAGCTGCTAGGGCCTATAAAACTCTGGCATGCATCAACCGGTGCATCTCCAGTAAATCCACAGAAGTGATTCCCCTGCTTTACTCAACATTGGTGCAGCCGCAGCTGCAGTATTGCATCCAGTTCTGAGTGCCACACTTCAACAAGGATGTGCTAAAGCTTGAGAGGGTCCAAAGAAAGGCCACCTATATGATCAGGGACTTGCATGGCAAGCCATACAAGGAGAAACTGAGGGATCTCAGGCTTTTCAGCCTAAAGAATTCTGAGGGGATCTGATTGTGACTTACCGCTATATCAGAGGCGTACATCAGGGGCTCAGTGAGCAACTGTTCACCAGGGCGCCCTGGGGGAAAACTAGAAACAACGGCCAAAAACTCCTGGAAGATAGTTTCAGGCTGAACATTAGGAAAAACTTCTTTAGAACTAGGGTATCCATACTATGGAATAAGCTCCCCCCAAGAGGTTGTGCAATCATGTACCCTAGAGGTCTTCAAGAGAAGAGTGGACAGTCACCTAGCTGGAGTCATCTGACCCCAGATGTCTTTCCTGCTCATGCAGGGGGCTGGACCCGATGATCCTTCTGGTTCTCTTCCAGCCCTGTGATTCTATGACCACTATATATATAGAGAGTGAGAGACAGAGACACAGTGATCAGTTGGGCATGTTTTGTTGATATATCTACAGTGTTAAAGTAATTTGGATGCCTAGCAGTGTCTCTATCATTATCATAAAATCAATTCTAAATACCTATATGTTTTGCTGCCCCCCACCACGGGTAACAGCCCCCCCACAGGGGCCAAATGGCCCCCGCAGGGGTTACCACCCCAGCTCCATGATTGCTGCCCTGCCTGGCCCCAGCCCCTGCTGGCTGCCCCTAGCTGCAGAGTACAAAAATAGCTAGCTCTGCTCCTTTAAAATCTACCTTGCATGCCTTTCCATTCTGATTCTGGTGTAATTTATAAGTATAAATATCTCAGTGTAATTTACATTGGTATTGTGTATTTGTCCATACTGCTGTATGTGCTTAGGTCATCTAGGGCTGCAAGCATTAATGTGGATCCCTTTAGGCATCCTCCAGCTATATGGATGGATAAGACTTCTGCTTTTGCTTTTGATGCTAGTGCACTTTTTTCTATTCTGCTTGCTATGACTAGTTGAAATGTTACTCACAACCATTACTACAACATTGTATTTTAATGTAAAGTAGGTTCTGAACTAGTAAAAATGAGTTTCCTTAATGATTAATCCAGGTGTAATGGAACAGCTAGATGTTGGTATTGTTCCATATATTGTTCTCCTAGTGGTCCCAGTTCTGGGTAGAATGAGTGATCAGACGGACAGTGTACGTTTCATGGCTACTCAGTGCTTTGCAACACTAATTAGACTAATGCCACTCGAGGTAAGTTGGATTTACAATTATTTGAACAAATGTCTTCTCTTTAGCCATTTACTTTTCACTAACCCAAAATAGACAACTTAAATAGAATCTGAGAGACCAACTCAGCCTTCAGCCTCCATCAAAGTTAACATGAGGTATACTTGTGTGTGCCAGGATAAAATGAATTTTACTGTGA
>NW_005842378.1:102169-103431 GCF_000455745.1 Alligator sinensis
AATAGTCTGTTTTTATTCCATTGTATTGTTTGCAACATTAATTCAGCTATTTCCATGGAGTAATACAGAACTACTTTCTTAAGGAAAGATGGTATGATTCACTGTTTTATGTAACTCGCTACTCTTTCCAATTTCTTTGCTCACATCTTGTCAAACAGAGCTTCAACTGCGCTAAAATAACATCTGAAAAAGTATTCTACTGTGATTTTCAGTGCATATATCCTATTGCTGTATATGTAGCCATTAGAAATGGGTATTTCTAATTTTAATTCATTTATTTTACATACATCTCACCAGTTTTTGCATGTTTCTTATCCCTAGCTGATGCCTGCAAAAAAGCTGAATAAATTCAGGCAGAGTATTGAGAAATTACACATCCTCAAGGAATAACTAGCTTAACTGTGATGGCAATCAAGTCAGTTAAAAATACCTTCGTTTCACCTTTTGCTTTTACTTTTTAGCTCTGTATATTTGTGTATTTTAGGAGTTTCCCCAGTATCGGCTTATAGGGAACAATGTTGTGCTTGTGAGTTACTTTCACCAGTAGATGGTAATAGAACACAGAATTCACTTGCAGATTTGCACTGAATTTTTGTTAGCGACTCAGTAAATTGCAGCCTTTTTTAATTGTTTATGAGGTCTTTATTATTATTTCAGTATCTCCAGCTTTAACTTAATAGGATATGAACTTGGAAACATACTGGCCAACAGTTTCTCTTTGAAGTATGCTAAAACAGTTGTGAAACGCAACATTTCTAAATGGATTATCTAATTAAAAATCCTCCTCTCCCACCCCCCTTTAATTTTTTTTCTAAAATGCAATTAAAAGGATGTGTAAATTCTATTAACTCAATATTCAGTTATAACTAGAATGACTCTTGCATTGTTATGGACATCTTGGCACAGTCCAAAGATTTTTGCACTTTAAAACAGAGCTTCCAATAAAGTATGGATGGCAACTAGAATAGATGGTATTTTCCTGTATTAGATTGTGGGAGGAGTTTTTGCACTATTATTCAGCCAGCTTCCTTTATCCTCAATATTAACTGTAAAACAGTTAATATAAAATGTTGTTAAACATTTCAGCTGTAGGAGTAAGTTTTGAAATTGCTGTCTTTAAAGAAAAATTTTGATATATTTTGGGACAAATGCAAATCTCTAAGATAATGTCAACTATGCAAATCTGTGGAAAACACAGGAGACAAGTCAGTTGCAAGTTGTGTATAATTTTGGGAGTCTTAATGTTCTGTTCAATTTTGTAG
>NW_005842378.1:103441-106968 GCF_000455745.1 Alligator sinensis
CAGAAACCTAAGGATCCAACAACTGATTTTATAGAAGGAAAAAAGTGCTCCCAAAACAGCCACCAGTTTATTCCCCACTGCAAATAATCCAGGGGGAATTTGTATGTCATTGCAATTTCCACTGTAAATGCACATGTGCCTGTCTGAGCGTATGGAGTCTTTGAACAACAGATTCCATTGGGAATTCCGTATGGGCCCTGTACTACCTTATGCTTCCATGCAGTGTCCTCCCTAAGAGTTGGTTGCAACATGCTCTCAGCTGCACTCCCTGCAGCAAGATTAATCCTGGTGAGTGCATGACCCAATTTAGTTTTTAGGTTTAGCTAAATTCTTTTCTAAACTCATCAAAATTTTCAGAAATCTTCTTATTCATTGATATGAATGCCATGAATATTACTGACTTTCCTGAGCTCATGTTGCATGTGCAACTAGTCTGGATAGAGTTATTCAGTATTGTGGAGTTAAAACCCGTGGACTTTGAGCATTCTCCACTGCAATTCCCCATATTTCACAATATGTTAATTCTATTAAAAAATAGATATAGAAGTGATTGCACATACAGAGTAAATGAGACGAGCATCAAGTTTTGATAGTAAGCAAGCCACACATTCATCCAGCACCCTGCCTAGAATCACCAGTAAGACCCCCTGCACAACAATAGACTCTACCCAGTTCTGTAGTTGGTATCTGTACCAGAACTCATCCTTTTATATTGCTGAAACAAGTCTGCCAAAAGGTTACTCCATTAGAACTACAGATGCAGAGACTCCCAGTGGTACACAATTTCTCTTTCCTTACCATGTCAGACCATCTACAGCCTAAAGGGAACTTTATCAAGACCCACATAGCTTTGAAGGCTAGTGATCAGTAGCCTCTGGCACAAACTTAATTGGTACTGATCTTGCCCCCTGATTTGTCTTAGTTTTCTATGCTAGATATGTGCTTATGGAAGAACAAGGACAATCACTGGTAACAAGGTATGGTCCTAGTAGACTCTAGCATGGAATTGCTGTTATCTTGGTGCCAGCCCCTAGATGAGATCTGTTTTTCCGCTCCTTCTCCAGAACTTACATTCTTGCTGCCTTAGAGCATAGTACCCTCTCCTCTGTCAGTGGCTGATGTTGGACAAAGGCCTGCCAACTGTCAGGAATGGCTACCTTGTTTGATACTGTCCTGTGCCAAGTCCATAGTGACATGCTGTTGTAGTCCAATTAGATTTACTAGGGTCTGCCATTGCCTTCATGTGGAAACCGAAGCAGTCACTCTCAGTCAGCTGGTGTGAGGATGATTTGACCAGAGGAACAGGAATAACTGGATACAAGGCAGCACAGCAGCAGCTTTCTAGTGCAGATTGCTTTATCTTCAAGATAGCCTTATGAAAATCACAGAAATTGGTATAGAGACAAATCAGGTCAGACTATTTTATATCTCCCAGTCTATCTAGGATTGACCTCTCCATAAATAAGGAACTACTTGATTCCTTCACCTAACTAAGGTCCAGTGATTAGATACCAGCCACAACAATTTCTGTAGCAAAATGAGTAGTAACACAGTATCAGATCTCAATTAGGGTTCAGCTACTACAGCCACTTCAACTCAAGGGCTTTTCCATCTTAGTGGTACAGGAAGAAGTTACTCAAGAACAGTAACAAAAAAACTTTGGGGAAAAAAAAATACATTCACTAGGCAACTCTGCCTCGTGAATTGTCATGCCGTACTGGCCAAGTATGACTTAGGAAGAGCTCTTTTGTCGAAACTTCCATGTGACAAACAAAGCTGGGATGTAATTGGAGATGGCCATTTTTCTCTGAGGCAGCAAAAGAAGTTCAGGGAAATTAAGAAGGCCACTTGGTGGCCATGACAGCTTAACTGATACTAAGGCTGAATCTAAATTGATAGCCCTAGGAGTTATGTTGTGTCATGGCTTCAAGCACTGGTAAAAGCCTCAACTGAAAAGCCTGTTTGCTTAGAGCAGTGATTCTCAACCAGGGTCTCATGTTGCTAAACATTCAGTTTTGTTGCAGTCCTTCTGAGTTCTTTGCAACAGGAGAATTGCTCTGTTTTTCCACAGTCCCAAAGAAAAGTGGAAACTGAGAGCTGGCATTTTCATATGGGTATTGAGTCTAATACCCCTTAGTCTTGATAGAATTACTTAGTAATTGAACAATATTCTGCAGTAGCTGAAAGATTTGACAACCACTCTGACTTCCTAGGGTCTTGCTTCCCAAGCTTATACCAAAAGCCAGGATTTTCTCAGTCCTTGTTTATAACTAAGGGTCTATCCAACTGGAGGAGGCAGTCATTGATTTTGAAGGCAGATCAAGAGGCTGACCGCCATTTTCGTGGGTTTATTGTGGCGGGACCCCCCACCTCTGGCCAAAGGGCCCTGGTGGCCCCATCCCTCACTGCTGATTGGTGGAGAGGGGCAGGGCCCCATGACAAGCAGCCCTGTCAGCCAGCCAGTGGTGAGGGGCAGGGGGGGCAGACCCCCTCCCCCCCGCGGATTTCACAGAAATGGCCCGATTTTTTTTCCACAAAATCACGATTTTTGAGTAGGTCCCTAATTATAACCTAGGTGCAGAGACATCGCTAGGTAAGCTGAGTACCCTGCCAAGAAAGAGGTCCAATGAGAGTTGCCAGCACTTTTTCCTAGGCAGTGAATCTGACACTTGTATCATGCCAACAAATTTGGCAGAGCTGTTAGAAGACATATCAGATCAAATCCAGAGCTTACCTGTCTCCTTTTTACCCAATTTGATTTTTCTATGATATTAGGGAGGTGTGGATACTCACAATTCTCACATATGACTACCCCATCCAGTTACGCTCTTTGTGCTGTTGGTCTTCCTTCTCTATCTTTTCTCAAGGAGTTTGCTAATGATAACCTGTTAGAAACAGAAATGATCTTACTGCTTTTATAAAGGGGCCATAAAGAAGGTGCCAACAGAATTTGGGGAAATATGCTTCTACTCATAATATTTCTTTATGCTGAAGAAGAAAGTGTCTCTTCATCCTAACCTAGACCTGAGAAGGATTAGCAAATATATGCCATCTGGACCTAGAGCTAATGTGCTGCTTCTCTCCATTTTTTACTCTCTTCAAATTTAAGACTGTTTGGTGACTTTCTTGATTTGTGGGAGGTGTTTCCATTTAACTATTCCCCCCTGCCACAAGAAATACCTGAAATACACAGCACATTACGAACATAGGCACTGAATTTTAAACTCGTTATAGCATCAACAGTGTTCACAAAATGGATGTCAGTGTTGTCAATTCACTGAAGGAGAAAAGAAATTGTGTGCTTGTTCTTGATAGCTGGTTGGTAAGGAGCAAGTTCCAGCAGAAAACTGTAGAAGCCCTGTCCTCTTCCTGTTCTTGTTAGAGCTCCATATGTCTTGCACCAACACACATGGAAGAGCACATAGGAACATGGAGACCTGTTGGTAAGAGCTTGCTTACTGAAAGAATGGTTCAGTACCATCAGTCCCTAGCAAAAAACTGAAGAGCAAGCTACATGTGTGGGGCTG
>NW_005842378.1:106978-111232 GCF_000455745.1 Alligator sinensis
TACCCAGGTGACAGACCTGCTAGATGTCACCAATAGCCAGTGCAGTTTCTGAGGTTGGTCGTGTTATTTTTTTCTGTACCCGGACTTACAAGAATTAGTTTAGTGGCTAGACCTGAGAGAGAAACTACCCACTCCCTGATGATGTTCCTCTCAGAAGCCTCAGGTACAGGCTGGAGACCTTCTCTCTCCAAAGGACCAAGTACCAAGATGATTTTGGAGTTGCATCTGTTTGCCCTGGAGTTTCAGGGCCATCTGAGAGCCTGGGTAGCAATTTTTTCCTATTCTAAGTGGCTTCTCCATGCCACAATTTGGCCGATTGCTTAACATGACAAATGGTAACCAGGATTTGATTACTGCAGGCATTCGTGATGAAGGTCTTGTGGCAATGGGGTAATGGGTACTCCTGTGACAGATGTGCTCATGACAGAGGACAGCACCATGTGACCTGAACTATTACCCAGTTACCCAAGAGGGACATGAGTCTAAGCTTCTTAGCAGATGCCTTTATCCTGTAATGGGAGTCTCCAGACACCCTTTTTGCATGTCTTCTATCTTCTATGCCCTATCCCTGACTGATAATCTGTGATAGGTTGAGACATATTAATTGTAACAGCTGTCTACTGGCTGAGGCAGTTTTGCCTGCTGAGTCTTGGAATTATCCATTTTGCCTCCCATCCATCTTTTGATTGGCCACATATCTCAGAACCACAGCCAGATATTGCATCTGATAGCTTGGAATTTGGCTGGGTGAGCACTACTGACAGACTATTCTTAACAGGTTCAAGACACTGTTGTAGATCAGGAGCTGTTTACTTGGAAAGTGTTCTCCATGTGGAAACTCAATATAACCTGGAACCAGTCAGGGCTGTAATATCAAAGATCCTTAATTTACATGCTGCACAGGCATGTAGTCCTCTCTCACTCAGTCTTAAAAATATATTGGCATGTTCCTGTATAGACGTAACGAGTCATTCCTTGTCTGATTGTACTAAAATTCCTTCGGGGCTTCTTGCATATGTACCTACTTGTTAGAAATTAGCTTCCTATGTAAAGTTCAACATTGTCCTCCTGAAACTTACTGAACAGCTCCTCCTCCCCCTTTATTTTTTTTTTTTTAATTTTGTAGTGCTTTTGACATAGAAGTTACACCTAACTTTGACCTTCCTTGGCAATTTAAGTCAAATCATGCCATAGTTTACAATTTTAGAGATTTTCTGAACACTGGGACAAGCAAGGCATAAGGAGGGAGCTAGATAAGTGTAGAAGGATTAGAGTGATTTTTACAGAGCATGCGAGTAAAGTGGGGAAAATAAGTCAATCATTCTGCTGAAACATAAGCTGCTATAGGTAATAGGGGTTTTAAGAACAAAGAAAATCTTCAAAAGATTTGTATTAAGAAATTGAAAATCTCTTATTTAAAAGCATGTATAGTGCTTCTGGATCTGTCGTCTTGATCTCATCCAGTCTCCTACTCTTGTGTGTTCCATCCCATTTTCAAATGCATGCTTTGGCTTCATCTCACCTGAAAAAAAAATCCTTTCCCTTGATTCTAGCTCCTTTTGCCTGGCTTCTTTACCTAAACCTTCTTGCGAATGTGGTCTTTTTCTACACCTTTTTAAAATTCCTTTTTTAGATCCTTTGCAGTAAATCTTTTAGACCAGGGGTGGGCAGTTATTTTGGGCAGAGGGCCGCTTATTGAGTTTCGGCAAGCCATCAGGGGCCGCATGACAGGCAGCCCAGGGCAAATTAATTTTCATTTTAATATTAATTTCCTAAATTTTTAAGGGCCCCGCAGGCCAGATAGAATGGCCTGGCGGGCCGCATCTGGCCCCCGGACTACACTTTGCCCACTCCTGTTTTAGACCAAGGGTGCTCAACTCTTAAGACCACAGCCCAAATCCAGCCCCTGGTGCTATATCATCTGCCCGTGGGGCTCCCCACAGGGTCAATGGGGAGCCCTATGGGCCACGGCCTTGTACACTAGATCGAGCATGCAGGAATGGATGGCAGCCAAAATTAAATTCCATCCATCTGGAGCTTTGAGTGGAGTTACAGAAGTTAGCTGATAAAATATGAATGGGGGCGGGGGGAAAATGTGGCCAAAATCATTCCAATATAATTACAAAAGAGAACGGGTCAGTATTCCCTGGTACGTAGGCCAGAGCATGGTACATGAAAACATTTTGCTGGGTACACTCTGGGCAGATGGCCGGGGAGCTGCAAGGGACCTGATCTTTGTTGTGGCAGGACAGCACCAGCCCTTTCCCCACCATCTGCCCTGAGGTGTGCGTCTACTTGCCACTGGCAATGAGCTGGGCCAGGACTCTACCAACCCTGGTGCACCTGCTTGTACCCTCCCTGCCACCTGCTGCAAGTAGCCCAGGCTCTGTGGCGGGACTTGCCCACACCCTGAGCCAACTTTGGTGGGCAGCTGGGAGGCTGCAAACAGCTACAATGGGGACCATAAAGCCCCAGCCCAGCTTGTTGTCTGTGGCAGGTGCACGCATGCTCCAGGGCAGACAGTGGGGAAGGGGCTGGAGATGCACTGCCACAACAAGGATTGGGCCCTTTGCGGCTCCATCATCTGCCCCTGGTGTACCAACATCCTACTAGTCAAGGTTGCGGGGGTTTTTAGCACTCTGCCCAAAAAAAGTTGCCAACCCCTAAAATGGAACCTTCCCATTATGCAAATTAACATATTTGTACATTATCTTTTTTTTTTTTTTTAAAGCAGAGGGAAAATATGTGGATGAAATTTAATGAACATGCAGTATGAGAATGCAAGGATAGACAGTAGTATCAGTTGCATGTATTGCATTAAATTTTCATTATAAACGTTATAAATAAGTAAGCAAGATTCTTCATTAATAAATTAAATGTCTCAATAATTCATGAATAATTATTTAGCCCTTATCACAGCAGATTATCAATCCTAGTTAGAACTTCTAAAGAAACAAAGTACTGTGTTCTACATGCGTTTTTAAAAAAGAGTTCCAATATTGAGAGAGAGAAATTTGAGTACTTCTAGGTAGCTATTTTGATAACTTTAATATCTTGGGTCTTGATTTACATCTTGTTTAAAGAGGCCTGTGATTCAGTTCTGCTAGTATAGCTGTGGTCAGCAGTGGAAATAAATTAAGAGTTGAAGCTTCTGTAATACTCATAGGGTTTTCTGTATTAAAACTTCATTAAACCTTTCGTTTGTTTGCTTTTTAAGAAAAGATGTTTCTTCTTAAGGCAGAATTGAATGTTTTCCTCCCAGAGATTTGGATAGTTACAGACCCTCAGTCATCCTTTATTTTGGGGTCGGAGGAAAACTGCTGCACGTGTCAGATGAAATGCATTCAGAGCTAACTCCCTGCTCTTGCATCCAAATATCTGTGCTTGAAAGCAGTGGATCAGTTCTGCTTTCAAAACACATGGCACTGCACACAAACTTATTACAGAAGGGATCAAAGCCCAGCAGAGAATAAAAGCTTGTCAGTCATCACCATAGAAATGTATAAGAGGTGCTAGCTCATAATCCATTAAAATCTTATTGTTAGGACCATAAGAAGTTTACCTCTAATCTTCAGAAGCAGCGGTGTCCTTTGCTAGGATGGTGCTCTAGGCAGTGATCTAAAAATAGACTTAATTGTTACTAATTATAGGGGGGAGGGATTTTTTTTCCTATTCTACTTCTTTATTTCTTTCTATTGCATATGTCCTACACGTCTGTCTGAATTGCTTAACTGATTTTTCTTTTCTGAAACTTTCACCTTCTCTTCAACCCAAGTTGTACTTTCTATTTCTGTGATTTGCCTGTTGTTGAATTCAGATATAGTTATTGCTGTTAAATAAAACTTTTAGTTCAGTAAGCATTCTCATTTAACTATTTATAGCACTTTAGTGTTTCAAGACAGTTTTGTAAATTTTCCTTTCTTGGGGGGCGGGGAAGAGCTGAAAGGAGCATGGCAAAGCCCAGGACAAATGTGAACTGGTTTCTGTTGTCTCAGCATCAGAGAACTGCTTGAGTGTAAAGAGACAAAGTCAGTTCTTAATAGCCCCTGGTAGACATTACATTTATGTACTAATTGTGCCATAAATTGCAACAAGTCGTGTTTTATGAATTTATGGACTGAAAAAAAATGGTTAATAGATTCTCGTTTTGTTTTGTTTTGTAAACAAGTTAAAAGTGATCTGGGTGCAAGACACTAGGTCTGTCCTTATTTCGTAGTTGAAAGAAGAAAAAAAATGACTGGCTAAACAAACAAA
>NW_005842378.1:111242-132771 GCF_000455745.1 Alligator sinensis
CCCCCCCCCCACATACAGTAGCTTCTAGGCTCTTCTGTTTCAAAGTCACAGGAGCCTGCTCTAGTGCTATTGTCTGGCTAACAGTAAAAGACCGCACAGTTTATCCATTAGGAGGAATAAAGCAAAATGTTGATAGTCAAGTAGTATTGTGGTATGGGTTAGAACAGCTGCTGTTGACATGTTAATAGTTCAAAAGAGCAATGACCTATTACTTTCAAGATCCAACACCGGGAACAAATTGTTTGGAAATGATTTACTGTTGCCACTATGGGGATTATCTTTGTCACTGGCAAACAAGATAAAATGACGAATGTATTCATTGCATAGTTTCTTGTGCATTTTCTTCAATCTCTTAGAGAATTGGCACAACATGAGGATATTAATACATTTAATTACTGAATAAAGGTGTGTTGTGAACACAGATTTTTATACTGGATCCTGATGTAGTAGAATAGCAAGAATCCATTTATAGTTTAAGACTGTGTGTGATTTGTATTTGGTAGCTGATAAGAAATTCAGTTTGCTCAGTCTTTGTGTTTCTTCATTTGCTTATCTTCAACATTCATGCCATTCAGCCACAAAAACATAATACTAGAAAATTATGCTTGAAGGGGAGGTACAGAGTCAACCATTTACTTTAGCCTTATATACTTTACGAATTCTGATATCCTGCTGTATAGGTTGCTTAAATGGTGAAAAACAAGTTAGCTGACGTTGTGTGTGTGTGTGTGTGTGTGTGTGTGTCAAATAGGAAAGGTGGTTGAATAAGTACTGTATGGTTTGTTTGTTTTTGGTTCTTCGGGGGCTTTTAAATTATTTTTCAGTGCTTTTCTATTAGAGTACTTTAGCAGTCTGAAAATTAGGTTTCTATTTCTTTAGGTAGAACAACCAGGTGGTTGATAGAAGACTTTTGGAGTCTCCTTCTCCTAAGCTAATAGCTTACCCTTATCAGTCGATTTCTGTTCCATGATAGAAAATCATACACTTTGATCAACTCGGCTAAGTAAGGATGGGGCAAGTTCAGAAAAGAAGACCAGAAGCACTTACAGTAAGCCCCAGGACTACTGTATTTACTCAAATATAAGATGACCTTGAATAGAAGACAACCCCACGTTTATTCTATATATGGAAAATTTATAAATTGGTTATAATTTTGCACGTATAGAATCTATATATTGGAGGGTTGTCTTGAATCCCTCTCCCCCATTTGTGCAGCAGGGAAAGCAGTGGCTGGGGAGGGTCAGGTAGTCCCATTGCTCTCTGCCCCGCCCCCTGTCACCTGCACCCACCCAGCCTCTGCCCCTCCCCCTTGCTCTCTCCAGTCTCAGCCTCTTCCCCCACTCTCCCCACTATACTGTCAAAGGCTGCTCAGGCTGCTCCATACTGGAGCACAAGACATGGCTGCTCAGGCTGCTCCATACTGGAGCACAAGACATGGAAGTCCAGTCCTTGCCTGGCCATACAGCAGTGTCAGTGCTGCTGACTAGCCAGGCAGAGGAAGGATTTTCCATGTACTCTGGGTCTGGGAGAGACCTCAGCCCAAGCCAGAGCTGAGCTGTACATGTAAAGGAGGGATTGGGGGTGTGGGAGGGAGGAAGGGGCTGGGCAGAAGCTGCATAAGAGAAGCAGGGGGGGATAGGAGGCTGTTGTCAGTCTGACTCTGGCCCTGATCCAGGCTCAGGGCCAAAGACAGCTGCAGCAGCTGCCTGCCTCTTTCCTGCCCCCCACCTCCTATGCAAATACAAGACGAGCAGCTTTTTTTCATGCTGATTGGTTGAAAAAGAAACCGTGTCTTATCCAGGTTTCGCTCGCTTTATGCTGTACATGCATTCCTGGAAAATGGCACATAACTCGAATTCACATGAAGGGAACCTACTTTACAATGTAACAAATAGGGATACGTTCCAAGACCTCAACTGTACTGACATGGTGTTGCGCCGTTCCCGGGGCAGCTGCAGCTCCAGAAACACGGGCACCAGCTGCCTTGAGTGGCGGCCACAGGTATTGCAGCCGGGTGGCTTCATGGCTTATGGCAGCTGGGGTGCTGTGCTGACGGGGCTGGGCTGCAGGGGCCAGCACTGCAGCCCAGCCCAGGCACCACCACCTGGCTCAGTGGCTCAGGGCCCGCCCCCAATATTTTTTTTCTTCCTCCACCTATGACGTCACTCCCACAATGCACCGCACAAAGCAGGCTTCCACTACACCAATTGCATAAGAGTGAATTTATTTGCATATAACAAATATTTGGTATAAAAAGGTCATCTCATAAGAGTGAATTCACATGTACAGAGCCCACGTAAAGTGAGGAAAATCTGTATTCAAGTAAATACAGTATGTTATGCTCAGTACCACGTACAGGTCAGTCGCATCATACGCACATTTAACTTACGCAAATTCAACTATACGCGGGGTGGGAAGGGGGGCGGGGCTTGAGTTTGCACGCGGCGCTGCCACTTACCTGGAGGCCCATAATGGCGGTGTCGGCCACTGCCTCCAAAACCTCCCGCTGTTGCCATGGAGCCATGCCCAGAGCTGTGTGGCTGGCCGCCGGGTGCACAGCCCTAAGCACGGCGCCACATGCAAACTCAAGCCCTGCCCCCCCTCCCACCCCGCGTATAGTCACCGATTTTTCACCTTACGCGCTGACTTCAGAACCTAACCCCCGCATAAGATTCGACTCCACTGTACTTCTCTTGCTTCTTCAAATTCCCCATTCCTTCTAGGGAAAAGGAATATCCATTGAGCTTTTTCTGTCTGCAGATAGGGGCTAAGGACTGCTAAGTTGGCACTGGGCTTATCTGGGAAACAGACCCATCATTATCGGGAGTGTGGTAAGGATGAGCCAAGAGTCCCCTATTCAGATTAATATTATGTGGTTGTTTCTGATTTCTGAGAAACCAAAGCAGATGGGAATCTCTCACCTCTCTCCTATTTACTTCAGATGATTGTGTCAATGACTAAATCAGCATACTACTAAGTGAGAGTTGCATTCTTAACCGTTGCGTTTGCAGTTCTGTCCACTTTTAACTACCAGGTAGAGAATAATATTAATTTCCAAGTTCCTAAGGTATTAAGTAGTTAATTGGAGAGCCGCAAGATAAACCTGAAATGTAAAGCATGTCTTGACAAAGGCTACACACGCTTTTCATGCACTGCAAACCTGGAACTTGCCGTTTGCAGTTTCTTGATTCATCATACCTATCTGTCCCCAAGCCAAGAGGCTTTATTGCCTTTACTGAATTTCTACCTCTGTTTAACTCTACTTTTCTTCATCAGATCCTTGATTCATCATAGGTCCTTAATGTTTTCAGATCCTTATTTTTCACCTTTGGCATGCTTATCTGTACATTAGTGTTTTTTCAGACATCCTGATGTTCATGATTTGCTGATCTGACAGCAATTTTACATCCTTTCTTACCTGGGTAGTTGGAGGATTTCATGCGCCAGTCCTGTTTGCAAACACTTATCTTGTTTGCAAAGCAACATTATCTCTATATTCTACTTGTTACCAACCAGAACAGCAGCAAGTTTATATCTGAAAGACTGATTCATCCAAGATTCCTCTTCAGTGCTGCTGTTGGAAGTAACCTTCTCTTCTCTGGATACAGAAGAAAAGGTCATCTACTCTATTCAGTCAACTAGTTCAAGGAAGAGACCAATTGCAAGAGCTAGACAAAAGGGTTGTGACTTAGTTGCCAAAAGCAGTATCAGGGACAAATAAGCACTTCTGTGCTTGTCACTTCTGACCCTATTAGATGAGTTTTGCTATTTTGAGGAGGATGGACACACAGAGTTCTGATATGTGATAACTCAGTTAATTGAAGTGTGCTGTTGTGAGAACATATCTGTAGAAAGTTGCCACAATGAGCCAGACGGCATGGTTTGCTGAAAAAATTAATAGGAGACATGATCAAGGCTAACCCAAAACTGACTATTGGAAGCCTTGAAAATGATGAGAGCCAGTCTGTGTGGGCTTCTGATACCACAAAAGACAGCGAAAGAGATGGGTTATTCTGCAGTCAATTAGCATTGTTTACATTAAGTTGTATAGAAAGTGCATAGCTTTTTCTCAGTAGTGAGGCTATGCACTTAAGTGGAGCTAGCTATAGTTGCAATTTACCCATGACCAGGTAAGTTGAAGTAAATGCCAGTGTCTTTCAGCTAGTTGGTGAAGCTACCTGCCTTAAGTAAAGGCAAAAGAGCCCAGTTTCTACACAGCTTTACAGGCAGGACTAAATTGTTTTGTTTTTTTGGGGTGGAAGTGGGGAAGGTATTGTGTATACAGATTTATATTGCAATTTTTTCCTTTGGTAAATATTCAGTGGGCAGCTTGTTTTGTTTTGTTTTTTGTTTTAACATCCTACAGCTTTGGATGAGCTAATTGATAAGAAATCAAGCAAGATGGTATTTTGCTAAGAGTGATATGGAAGACTTTTGGGATATAAATTGAAAAAACTTTGCAAATCTATGCCATATGTTAAAACTGTTCTGGGGAAATGTGAAACTGTCACATTTTACTCATTTTCTATGTAAAAGAATGACTACTTGTAGTACAAAGTTCAAGTATTTTTTATTATTATTATTTCAGGCTGGCATTCCAGATCCCCCAGATATGTCTGAAGAATTAATCCGAGTGAAAGCCAAAGAACGACACTTTCTGGAACAATTATTGGATGGTAAAAAACTGGAAAATTATAAAATTCCAGTCCCCATCAAAGCAGAGCTCAGAAAATATCAGCAGGTAACAACTTCTGCTTTAATTTTAAAGAACAAATTCTGAGGTCTGAACTTAAGTAAGAAAACATACCAACTGCCCACCTGTAAAACAGTCAGCTTATATATAGGGCCTACTCTGCCTATACCAGTGATTCTCAACTTTTTTAGAACTGCGGCACACCTTTAGTTTACACAGTTTTTGACTACAGGAAAATAACTTCTGTTATTTGACTACAGAAAGAACTCAAAAAAGACCACAAGTTAGGATTGTTATTAACACTGTGGATTCATTTTTGAAATCTCTGGATTGATCTTGTCAGTTATGTTTTCACACCTAACAGTGCCAAAGCATCCTGATTCAAAATCGGTGGTCAGTACCTACTGACTGCTTCTACATCTCCTGCAACCCAAGAAATGGCACCAGAAATAAAAAAAAGTTGTGGACCATCTGAGGCTGTCTAAAAGGTGGTAGCAAGGGGACAAAAGCAGGTCTCCCTCACTCCATACAAAGGCAGGTTTTTCAAATAGCTGCCATACCATGTATAGGCTAATAAAAATGCAGTTCCTCTGCATATCTTCAGATGCTGAAAATCCCTAAGCAAAGGACATTGCCATCCATACATCTTCCGACCCTCTTCTGCCCTCCAAGAAGTCTCTCTTTTTTTTTTTTTTTCTTGGGAGAAGGAAAAACATTGTGTTTCTTCAGTAAGGAGATGATTTATAAAGGAAACCTCTCAGTTAAAACCATCTTGACAACAAAGGGTGCAGAAAAGTGACAATTTTCACCCGATCTGGTCACAGTAAGTGGTTTATAGCTGTGACCAAACACAAGTGCACAGCTGCAGGCATCTTCAGAAATGACTGATCTGATGAAAATCTGACCCCTCATTGCATGAGAGGTCAGATTTAAGATGTTTCAAACCAGAGCATCTTCTGTTACTTCTGCCTGCCTGCCAGCCTGTCAGATTTCAGAATGGGAGGGGGAAAGGGAGCCAGAGGGAGCTTGGGTTTTTTTCAGCCCCTACTGGAGTATGGGGCAAGTGTATTGGAGTTGTGTGAAATATCTACAACTTTACCCCTCAGCTGCTGGATGGAGCTTGTGATGAAAGTAACAGGACTGGAGTAGGAAGCTAGAATCTGCATTAGTGGTGCCATACAGTAGTATGCAGTTAAGGCTGAATTTTAACTTTCATTCATTGGGGATTCAGAAATAGGATTTAAGGAGAAATTTAAAAAAATTCCTAGTGTTTGCGGATCTCGGTCATAGTTTTTCAGTTCTTGGAGCAGACAATATTGAATTGCCGTGCAGATGCAGAAGTGAGCCCTTGGATTAAAGGAGTCTCAGAAAGGAAAATTATCAGGGTATACATTCTCTAGTTGTCTTCTCTCTTGTTAATGTGTGAAGTACTGCTGCTTGGCCAATAAAGGGCTACAAAAATGCTTTTTCTCTGCAACTGCTTGGGCGCATATACACATACAAATGCTCTGGGGTGGGTTTACTCTACAGTAGACATATGTGCAGGCAAGTGTGAGCAGATTGCTGCTCATGGCAGCAGTCTGCTACCAGCCTTGCACCAGCCCCCTGCAGCAGCCAGGGAGAGCTCAAAGTGGATCCCCCTAGGTGCTGCTTGGGCTGGCAGGGAGCACAGGCCAAAAGACAACTGTCTCCTGGGTGGGGCTGAAACATTGCTTCCCTGCCCCTGGGAGCTGCCTGCTGCTAGGGTGGGCTCTGCCACCAGAGCCCAGGCAGGAACAGTGTCTCCCTGCCCAGGCATCAGGGAGCTCCCAGACCCTATTCTGCAATCACAGCGCTGGGGATGGGAGATTCTTATTTGTGGAGCTAGGGCTGAGAGAGAAGAATCTCCCAGCACCCGCTCCCCAATTGTAGTTGTGGAGTGGGGGCAGGGGCACATGTCCCTGCCTGGGCTCTGGAACCTGCTTCAGCAGCAGTAAGTTTCCAGGTGCAGGGAACAATCACTCGCCTCCTGCTGCCTAGTTGATTGGGAACACATTTGTTCCCGGTCAGCTGTCTACACCTGCACAATGATGCAGTAAGTAATCGGGAGTAAGTTTGCTACTTGTATTTACCGGTAGCAAATTTCCTCACAGTTAGAGCAACTAATTGTGCAGTAAGTGTCTGTATGTATAGATGGTGACTGCGCAGTAATTTGCTCATCTCAAGTAAAGCGTTTCATGTAGACGCATCCCTTGTGTTTGAAAAGGTTTCCTTAATGACTGCATTCCTACTGTCATCTCCCCTCCCCTCAGTCTACTCCCATAGCTGTGGAAGGGATGGACTGAAGAGAGAGAGAGAGTATGTGTGTGTGTGGGGGGGAGTCTTTTGTTTTGGTTTTGTAATTTTCAGAGAACAGGATGGGGCCTAGCTCACTTAAACTGTATGTTTTAAAAAAATATGATTGCTTTGACTTTTTGCCCTGTTTTGAGACCACTTTTTTCTTATTTCAAAGGACGGTGTGAATTGGTTGGCATTTCTCAATAAGTACAAACTTCATGGAATTCTTTGTGATGATATGGGTTTAGGGAAAACTTTGCAGTCCATTTGCATTCTTGCTGGAGATCATTGCCTCAGGTAAGATTTTTTTAAAGAAATACTGTTCTGTGGACTAATACAGATTTTTAATGTACTTTTACAGAAAAGTAATACGCTTGTGCTTTAATACCCTGAAGGGCTCAAGAATATGCAAGAACTAAACTAGTAGACAGTGTTCCTCTTCCATCCTTGGTGGTATGTCCCCCAACACTTACAGGTCACTGGGTGGATGAAGTCGGAAAATTTTGCTCCAGAGAATATCTCAATCCTTTGCACTACACTGGACCTCCCACAGAAAGAGCAAGGTAATCACAAAAGGGAAGTATTTTATGGGTAGTCTCTTTGATTATACAAAGAATTTTGAAATTCATCTTGCTGCTAAAACAAATAATTTAGCTACTGTGAGGACAGGACATTCTAGGATGTCTTATTTTATGGATAACGGTGAAGATGCATTTACTTACACTTTTCCTGCACACTATTTCTCTTCATGTCTTAAGGTTGCAACACCAGGTGAAAAGACATAATCTCATAGTGGCATCATATGATGTTGTACGAAATGATATTGATTTCTTCAGGTAAAGACTTATATTTTTTTTTCTTGCTTTTGTTTTAAAAGTAAGTAAATATCTCTACTTAAGACTTCCTTTTTATTTCCTAGAAATATTAAGTTTAACTACTGTATTCTTGATGAAGGCCATGTAATAAAAAATGGAAAAACAAAATTGTCAAAAGCAGTAAAGCAGTTAACAGCCAATTACAGGATAATTCTTTCTGGGACACCAATTCAGGTAATTATTGCCCTATTTTTGAGGGGCTGGGGGTAGAAGAAAAAGATGCAAAGGAAGATTATTTTGCAGTCATTTTGGGTGTTCTTACTTTTTGCTCCGAGAGCTGTTCCAGTTAAAGCGCCTGCAGTGTCGCATGTATTCAGTGCCCTGCTTTTCAAAACGGTAGCAGGGGTGCTTTAACTAAAGCTCATTCAGTGAGCTTTAGTTAAAGCACCCCTGCCATCACATCACTATTTTGAAGTGCATGAACTCTGAATATACGTGATGCAGAGGCTGCTGGAGTATGCTAATTAATTGAGTCTGCACACGTTGGAGCAGACATCCAGCACATGTATAGGTGCCCTTTGGTATGCTTATGCCCTGCTCAGTATATAGCTACTTGTTTCATTGCCCCTCTACACAGTCTAAGCCAGATCTCTGATGGGAGAGCAGAGAAGAGACCTGGGATGGGGAGAGGACTTAGACTATTTTTCTTAAATTGTTTGAGGGAAGGTGGATCCCCCAGTCATCCACCTTTACAGAATAAATAGAAAATTTCACTTCCAGGAACTCAGTGCACTTAACCCCAACACACATTTCCTTAGAGATTGGATATCTTCCTAATATATAAGATATTTTTCATCTGGGACATTTGCCTCATACAAGGCTGAGGCCATGAGCAGCCCCTGATTTCTCTCTTTCTGCCACCGTCCTGCAGATATAAGCATTTGGTTTAATACAAAATATGCCAGTCACAATAAGGCAAGTAAATCTGTCACTGGAGCCTGCCCCTTTTTATCCCTTTGCCCCTTTCCCACAGTTGCAGAAGCACCAAAAACTTGAAGGGTTATAAATGGTATTGAAAAAGTTTGAGTCACACTGCAGAAAACAAGGAAGTGTAATCCATAGTAATCTGGAACTGTGTATTATTTTGAAAATATTTTAACAAATGTTTCTCTTATATTCAGAACAACGTCTTAGAGTTGTGGTCATTGTTTGACTTCCTTATGCCAGGATTTTTGGGTACCGAACGCCAGTTTGCAGCTCGTTATGGCAAACCAATATTGGCAAGTAGAGATGCTCGGAGCTCCAGTCGCGAACAAGAGGCAGGTAAGAAATAAACTAATCTTTCTTATTGCCTATTTAAATTTCTATCGCTTTGGAAAATATCACAGTATATGGGTATCAGTAATGTCAGTTTTACTGTTTGTGACATTTGAACTAATCTCATAACTTGTGTTCTTTCCAAATTTGCTTCCCGTTTCTGTTAAAACTAGGAGTTCTTGCAATGGAAGCACTGCACCGTCAAGTTCTTCCATTTCTGTTGAGGAGAATGAAAGAAGATGTGCTACAGGATCTTCCACCCAAAATAATTCAGGATTATTACTGTACTCTTAGTCCTTTACAGGTAAGCATAAAAAGAGAGGACTTAAACACTCATTAGTACTAGGGATATGAAAGGTTAAACAATCAGTTAACCGATTAAGGCCAGCTTACGGGTTATTGTTTAGCTTGGGACAGGTGCAGTCTGGCAGAGAAGGGGGGAAAGGGAAGCTGCTTGGTGCCGCAGCGGGAACTAGAAGGTGGCAAAGGAGTGGGGAGGGGGACTCTCTTACCCATAGCCTAAGACTGGGGTAGGCAACCCCCAACACTCGTGCCAGAGCATGATACATAAAGGCAATTTTCTTGGCATGTATGCATCAAGGAAGGGGCTGGGGCTTCGCTGCCATGACAAGGATTGGGCCCCTTGCGGCTTACCTGCCATCTGCTGTTTTGGGCACAATGCCTTGTTACCCTTTGATTGGACTTCATTGTTAGGAGTGAGATTAATTGATCAATGAGACCATTTCAGTCGCAACTCAAAAGCTTTAATAGGATATGCTATAGCAAAGACTTATTGGTACTAATAAAGGCAATGCTTATGCAGCCTTGGATTCTGGAAGAACGAGTCTGCTGGCTAGGCCTCTCATTTCCTGGGGACTCTTGCTGAGTCTTTTTTGTTTCATTTTTTCTGCTGAGCTTCAGGAAAGGTCCAATGTGTTTCTTACCCCCAAGTCCAATATTATTTATAGGTGGTTGATTTTGACGTGCTAATATTTGACCTCTGATTGGAAAAGTTCCAGTGAAATGGAGAAATTTAAATAAAACCAGCTGGATGGAACCAGATTTTAATGGCCTGGGAAAGAGGTCAAGGGATCAACTTGGATAAGGTTCTTTATTTTTAGGTGTCTGACACCAGTCTGTTAATCATCTGGTAATCTTTACTTTAATCAAAATCATGCTGATCAATTGAAATGTATATTTTTGAGATGGCAGAAGGACAGATTTCTTATCTTCTTTCTGACTTTCCATTTGGCCTTTGGTCGTTTATTTACTAACTGTGGCCTAACAAAGCTACTTTGCTCTTTCTATCCTAAGGGGCTGCCTTTGTATATATAATATTTTGAACATGTTAGCAAAAATACATTTATTATAGCAAAATAACTATTAGTACATTAGGTCACTTTAGTTATTAATGGTTTTAGGATGCAATTGTAATACAGAGTATCTAAGATACAGGCCAGGGCAGGCAAAGTCTGGCTCATGGGTGGGATCGGGCCCACGGCTAACTCCATATCCCAGCAGCTGCTGCCTGTGTCACTGCAGCCAACTTCCGTGGGGACCCCAGGAGCAGTGGGGCCATGACAGTGCAGGACCAGAGTTTCCATGCAGATGGTCCCTGACGCATGGTTGAACAGGAAGCTTCTCGGGAGCTGGGCCTGGGATCTTGTGGCTATTAAAGCGCGAGCCGGAGTTGGGACAGAGCTGCAATCTGCTGCCTGCACACCCTGGACGGGAAGGGGGCCCAGCTCTGGATCACTCTGTCACCACTATGGAATCCCGGTCCTGGCCCCAAAGCAGCTCTCTCCCCAGCCACGTGCCCTGCCAACACTGCTTGGGCCAGTCTCCATGAAAATCCTGGCCCCTGTGCTGTCACAGGTCTGCTGCTCCTGGGGTCCGTGGAAGCTGGTCGCAGCAACGCAGACAGGGTCTGCTGACCAGATTTACCATTTTGCCCACCCCAGTGTAGGCTGCTGTGTTATCAGTTAACTATTTAATGGATATAATTAGAGGAGGTTAAACAAATAAATAATTTATTTGGTTCCTGTTCTGTACATTCATGGCTGGAAAGAAACTTGTTTACAACTCCATCTTCCTAAGACTAATTCAGAATCAATCTTGCTGTACTTGAGTGCTCAGATTTAGAAAAACTTTAAGCCTTAAAATTAAATTCATTTGGAGTGTTTCTGGCTTCACTGTTTGAGTAGTTGTACAAGCTAATTTCCTTGGCTCAAATTCCCTTTTTTCTGGCATGGGAGATATAGACAATATACATGAATTTGCAAATTAATTGAAAGTTACTTTTTCAAACTGAATGTAAAATAACTTGCTATTGATGCCACTGTGTATCCCATAAGGTAATTGTTTTCTTTTCCATTTGTTGCATCATTAGACAGTTTAGAATTAAATTCCAGTAAATTGCCCATTCATTATTTGAGTATGCATATGTATTTTAGTTGTATTTATAGCCACTTCTTTCATCTGGGGACTTGCAGGTTCAGCTTTATGAAGATTTTGCCAAGTCTCGTGCCAAATGTGATATTGATGAAACAGTTTCATCAATTTCACTGACAGAAGAAACTGAAAAGCCAAAGCTTAAAGCTACAGGGCATGTGTTTCAGGTACTGATTTCTTTTGTAGTTTGTCCTGTCTTCTTAATAATATACTTCTAGTAAATTAAATTCCAGAATTCTTTTTACTGTGGGTTCAGTTGAAAAGGGTAACTTTGTACACAAAATGTTAAGATGTAGTTAGATTTAGTTTACCCAAGTCTTGCAGCTACAGTTGTTTTAAATGAAGTAATTCTATAGCAGTGGGTCACATTGTCTAGAAGATGTTGAAGAGCTAGAATGATTTAAATGAAATGTTGATGTCTTAACGTTTTAGTGTGCAATTTCCAGTTTTTAATATTTTAACTGAGATTTCTTTTATATAGTCCATTGAATTAGCCTGTATGTATCTATTACTACATAAGATCCCAGATTTGAGCTTTATTCTAAACTGCAAATGGAGTATAAAAAATTCTCCTTTAAATTCATTCACTGCTTAAAAAAACCCCAAAAGTTGGAGGCAACACGAATTTTAGTCTTGTCAGAATTATTGTACTTGTAAAGGTCATAGGAAAAAGGTGAACAAAAGTGGATGCATCTGTGCTAGCCCACTTAAGCCCCTAGCAAGTTAATCACATCTTAAATAATAACCCAGTCACATTCAGGCAATTAATGGGACCATAAAACATGAAGCCAACCATAAAACTATTCCACAAAATATGTAAATGTGTAATGTAAAATGTGTAAATGTGGTTTCTATCGCACCTTAAACTGAGAACATGTGGCAGCATCCTTCACCATGAAACCTAATGTTGGCAACATGGTAAGGTTTGGTTGACAACTCCCCTAGCCCTGAGACTGCATTTGGAGTTTCCAGCCAGCTCTAGTCTGGTCCTGGGACTGGGACCCACAATCAGCTGACTTGTTGTGGGTCCTGGGACTGGGACCAACAGTCTCCAGCTGACTGTCAGTCCCAGGACCATACTGGAGTCTCCCCCTGGCTTCGGGGCTGGAACCCACAATCAGCTGAGATTGATAATTAACTGATTGTGGGTCCCAGCCTTGGGACCACACCGGCTCACCAGGCAGCCAGCTTTTAACTTGTTGATACAGAGAGAACCAGAAATCATGATACCAGGTTCCACCTGCCCAGGCAAGTAATGGCTCAGTTAGGATCTGATATGCAATTCCAGAATTGTGTGTCCTGTCATGCACCTGTGGCATGGAAGGAGAGTTGCTAATGTTGCATCAAGGAACAGGTCTCATCATGCCATTAATTGAACATGTGCCAGGGGCCTTAGCCAGTTTCAGTATAGAAGTTTACAAATCACTTCTCTTCACAACTAGAGTTTCAATGGACATTTATTTAATACTTCCATACATTCCTGTGAAAAATGGATAACAATATTATAGGACCATGTATAATGCTGCCTTTTTATTCAAGTGCAACATTTTGCTGGTGGCAGTAGGGACAATTTTCCTCATGAAACAGCATCTGTGCAAGACTATACACCATAATTCTCTGAAGGATCTCTCATGGCTCTTTGGACACCGGCTTGTCCCATGATTACATGAAGGCCTGGTGAAGTAGACTTCATTGTGCTATCCCTGGAAGTGGAATCATGGGCTCATCTAGGATTTTGAAAAAAAGGGTGCAGATGGTGTGGTGCATCCTCATCGCATATAACACAACACATTTTTCTCCAGTTAAAGAGAAACTAAAAGATGTACATGTTAGTACATGTTAGCTAGAGGCTCAATACTGTATTATTCAGTTTAAAATCAAAGCAAAAAATATAAGTATTGGAAGGTGTACTAATTTGCAAGATTATGTAGTAAATTAAAAAAACAACAAACTAGGCAAAAATAGTCCAAAATACTGTTTTATTAGTCCTGTAATCATAGTTAAATGTACAACTCTTACTCCGCTTCACAAAACAAAAGAGAAGCTTTTTGAGCATCCTTGACAGTGCATCCAACACTTCACTGTCAGTCACATGAGTTAATGTTCACTTGAGTTAATGTTAACACACTTGAATTAAGGTTTTTAGCTATAATTAAAAACAATCTGCAGGAATGTGAAATAGGAAAGAGATATCACCAAATACAGCTAACAGACAGCAACATTGCAGAAGAAAGGGTAACTTGATTAATAGAACATCAAAACCATTAAAAAGGAGAGAGGGTCATTAGCACCAGTGGAGTAAAGAGAGATTAGCAGAAATCAGATACATTTATAATGAGCCATTAAGTCAATAGACTCCCTCAGCGGTGTCTAAATAGAAATGCTGCTGGCTCTTTGGGGCAGTTGGTTTGAATGTGTGGGTGTAACAGGAATTAAAGGTGGGGGTGTGCAACTGCACCACCATACCCCTCCCTCCACCCCTCACCATCCCTGGATCTTTTATAAACCCAATAATCCAAGATCTCATCATAACAACCTTTTATTTATTTATTTTTAAATGTATTATACAGACATCGCTCATAAATCTTTTGTGGACAGACTTGTGAAATTTGGGCTAAATGAGCTCTGATGCTCAAGATGGGTGATTTTGTTCATTCTGGGCACATCTACATAAGAAGTTCACTGCAGTTGCCTAATTAGCTTCACAGTATGTCTTGGCATCTACACGTCTGTCTACATGACCACCGATTGGGCATCAGGAAACTAACAAACTTTGCAGTAGGCTAGTACTTATAAATATGCAGCAGCGCATGTGTAGACACTAATGGGGCAGGCTGGGGCATGAGGGTGCTCCAGTGTTGGGCTAGCTAGCCCCCTGCCAGCTGGGGTCCCAGGCGCACATGGTGCAGTTCCAGGTGCACATGTAAATGTGGCACCCAGGAGCAATACACTCCGGCCCAGTATGCACCAGAGTTTATCGCTGCACGTTAATATGCATGGGTAGATGCTCCCACTATTTGTTTGACTTAAATGCTGCTAATCCTTCCTCCTTAATTTACCTCTCAAAGGCACTGCAGTATTTGCGGAAACTCTGCAACCATCCAGCATTAGTGTTAACAACCCAGCATCCAGAATACAAGAGAATCACAGAGCAGCTTGCAGCTCTTAACACATCTCTTCGAGATATTCAGCATGCACCTAAACTGTCTGCTTTAAAACAAGTAGGTAAACTTCACCTATGTTCACACCTCAATTCATGATATTTTATGTGGTTTTGAGTGTGTTTTCTTTTGAAAAACATGCTTTTCATTTGAAATCTACTGTTTAAAAAAATGAGCAGGCCTGTGTCTGTTTGTCAGTGTTCTAGTTTTACCTTCCCATATTCCAGGTATTATCTTTCAGCTCCTGCTGTGCAAAACTTAAACACAAAGGAAGTTAAAGCCTATTGAAGTCAGTAAGCTATGTTGAATTGTGACAGGACTATGCATAGTTAGGTTTGCTGCCTCGTACATAATCAAACTGATGTCAAATAACACAGTACTAATAAACGGGGAAACTAGATAAGATTAATGGAAAAAAATAAGTTTATAGTAAGCAACGTTGTAATATGGTAAAAAGCTTTAGGCAGAACTATGACTTTTAAAACACTGTCCTTTTTTTAACATACAGCTGCCATGTAAGTGAAGTATTTAAAACTATCCTGAATCTGCTTCCTTTGAAACAAGCAGCTATGACTCTCATTTCTCAAATTTTAATTGGAGAATTTCTGCTCATTTATTTATACATGTATATACATTTAGAAATACTTTTCCCTTTTTTTAGAAAACAATTACTGTATTCCTTCAGTGTTCGTAAATTGGTAGACGAGAGGATGAGAAATTTGAAGTATTGAAACTATAATTTCAGTACTAGGAATAGTTACTGCATTATTGAAAACTCATTAAGACTTTGATCCTGTAGTGTGAACTGCGTGGGCTCAGCAGTTTGCCAAGATGGATCATGATGCAGGACTTAAGAGCTTAGTCACTGTTTTGTCAAGTGCTCTGAGGCCTATGAAGTATGAAAATTGCTTTTTCTAGTCTTTTTATATTGCTGCCTCTAAATCATGCCAGAAAACCTTTTCTACTATTTATTATTAAATCAATTCTCAATATTATACAAGAATACATACATAATTTTAAGCAAATTGTAAACCTTTTGGTAACTGTGTCATTGGTTCAGTAATATTTTTGTATGAATTGCAATTAACTGTGGAGAAGAACCAAGTGAGAAGGTAAATTTGTTGCCAAATTTTGCAAGTTGTTTATGGTTTGAAGGAATGCAGGAATGAAGGAAGCTGGAGAGAGAATCCTTGTTTGCAACGGAATTTGAATAGTTAAGGTCCCCACAAGAACACTCTCATCTGGAATACGTGTGTGTGTATAGTTTATATATTTGTTGGTAATGTAAATGTTTATACATTTATATGAGAGACTTGCTCTGTGGTAATTTCTTAAAATTTATTTTAAGCTTTTACTAGACTGTGGTTTAGGAAATGGTGGATCTTCAGAGAGTGGCACAGAAGCTGTTGTGGCCCAGCACAGAATACTTATCTTTTGTCAGCTCAAGAGCATGCTGGATATAGTAGAACATGACCTTCTCAAACCTCACTTACCCTCTGTTACATATTTGCGACTGGATGGCAGCATACCTGCTGGTCAGAGGCATTCCATTGTTTCACGGTAAGTTCTTCTCTTAAACACTGGAAAGGCAGACTAAAATAAATGCACTTTTTCTTGTTCCCTGGGAGCTCTTGTAGTTCCTAGATTTTTCTTATTTCCACATGTGGAAGTGAAACTGTTAGTTGTCATTAGATTTGCATCAAATTCAATCTGTGATTGAACACTTAAATTTAGTAGTGATACATGCTGCCTCACAAAATAAGCACCATATTTTTGGAAATAAATGCAAATATATTTTAAAAACTTGAATGCAACATGTGTCAACCCTCCCCACCCCTCCAGTTTTATAGTAGTCTGACTCAACTCTAATCCCTGTGTAGATTAGCATGCTTTCTGATATCAACCTATGGTGCTACTGTTTCTGGTGACCTTAGGCTCCTGAAAATAGCCCCTTTGTACCCATGGAGACAGCTGTGCCTACTAAAGAGAGGTGGATGAATTATTACAGGGGTTGGCAACCCGTGGCCTGGATCTGGCCCATGGTGGCATGGGGGATCGGCATCATGCAGCTTGACCTGGCCTATTTTCCCTTTCTGCCTTATGCTGCCTTTTTGATTCTTTATGCAGTGCACACCTCCCATAGCTCTCCCTCCTCCCCATAGGCATTACTTAACATTATCACCAGTTTTGGCCTTCCCTACTGCCGCAAGGGATGGGAGTCAATGATATGGGGCAGAAGCTGTCGTAGGTAGCTTGAGTGCTGCAGAGGGTGGCTGTTGGAAGCTGGATCACAAAGGGTAGCTGATCCCTGAATTATTAAGTTCCAGTCAATGATCACTAAGTATACTGTCTAGGTAATGCATATCCTGTCTGTTCTGGACTTGTCTTCCTGGCTAACACCGTGCTTTGTGTACTTTTCTTAATTGGCCCTCAATCACCCAACAGAATGCAAGTGCTAGGTGACATGTCCCACGTTATCCCATGATTTGACATATTAGCATTTTACTGTCATGGTAGTAGTATAGCAGAAGTTAAATCTTTAATTGTCTCATTTCTAGGAACCATATGCATTCAGGCACACTTTTGCCTTTACATCAACTAATTTTTAATATTGGGGTATTTTTATAAATGACTGCTTTCAGCACCAAATGTAAGAAAGCCTGATTGCCTTATTTTTTCTCTCTTTGCTGTATTCTCAATCTCTATATATTTAGTGTTTTTCATACTACATAGGAAAACTCTCTCTGAAGAAGCATTGAAAATATGACAATAAATGCTCTTATAAATCCTTGACCTTCTTATATATTTTTACATACAGATTTAATAATGACCCATCCATAGATGTTCTTTTGCTTACCACTCATGTTGGTGGACTGGGACTTAACTTAACAGGAGCTGATACAGTAGTGTTTGTGGAACATGACTGGAACCCAATGAGAGATCTCCAAGCAATGGATCGAGCACATCGTATTGGGCAGGTAAAATACCAGTTTTTAATCTTCTGTGAATTTTATCACACTTGTCTCTTCTTCCATGCAATGCTCTCATTTCACTTGATGAATAAACTAGTATGAGTAGGAAGCATTAGGGTTAGATTTTGTACATGCTTTCTGGGTTTTTATTTTGCACTGCATATTTATAAATATGGAGGGATATGGATTTGCTCAAATGGCTGCACTGAGAGAAGGAGCAGTGTATGTTAATAGCTATTGGCAGAGCTGAGAGGAAAACTATGAATTGTTTGGTGACCTCAGACCAAGTTTCTTAATTTCTCTGGTTTAGTTCTCCATTTGTAAAGCAATTTGCTATATCTCACAGAGTATATTGAGAATTAATTCATGCTTGTAAAGTTCTTTCAAGATTATCAGTTGAAAGGTTTTATGTAAATATTAGTTTTCATTATGTTTCCCGTTGGTAGCTCGGACACAAGGAAGATTCATTTATTTTACCCAGGAGGCATATGCTTATCTTGGCGATGTATCCACTAGGCCTGTGCGAGGCAGCTGGTATTTGCTTCGGGTTAGGCTGTTTTGGGGGGCGGTGATTCGATTTAGATCACTGTCCTGAATCAGTTCGGCTGAATCTGACTCAAAGATTTGGCCACCACCGAATCTCCTAATTGAACAGGCCCCATCCCTTGCCTTCTCTCCCAGCCCTGTCAATGACTGCCGGGCCCCAGCATCCTGGCACTTAAAAAACAAAACAAAACAAAGACAAACACCCCCCCCCGGGGTGCTCAGGGGGGTTGGGGCAGCAGGCAGGAGATGCGGCCTGACGGGGTCCCCCTATGGTCCTCTCCCCCCTTGTCCAGGTCCAGCTCCCTGTAGCGGTGAGCAGGGACTGCCTGAATCACCAAATCTCCTCCAAATCTTTTTCTGAATTGATTCAGAGGCTTTGGATCGATTCAGACCTTTTTATTGGTCTTCCGATTTGATTCGGAGATTTGGCCGCCAAATCAGGCCAAATTTCCTCCGAATTGAATCGCCAACCAGAGCTTTGCACAGCCCTAGTATCCACCACTCTTATTAGCTAAGGGAGGGGTGGGCAAAATGTGGCCTGCGAGGCCATTCTGTCCGGCCCACGGGGCCCCTAAAAAATTTACAAAATTCAATATTTATCTGCCCTTGGTTCCTGTCAAAAATGATGGGAACCAAGGGCAGTAGGACCCAGGGGAAGACCAGTGGGCTCCCACAACAGCAGGGCCCACCTGGCCCCACCCGCCCAACCAGAAGCCCCATGAGGCATGGGGCTTCTGGCCTGGGACCACATGGCTGACCAGCGCTGGAACCGCAGGGAAGAGGGAAAGCGGGGGAGGGCAGGGAAGGAGCCCGGGGAAAAGCCGAGTGGGGGAGTGGCCCCTCACCCGCCCCGTGCTGTAACCACTTGCAGCCTGCCTGGGGCTGCCTGTGCCTGTTCAAGACAGCCCCATGAGCTGCAGTAGGGAGCACCGGCCACGGGGTGGGTGAGGGGCTCCTTCCCGGCATGGAGGAAAGTGGCCTCTCCACTTCCCTGTGGCCAGCACCCCAAGCTGCAGCTGCTCGCAGCCCACGCGGGGCTATCTAGAGCACACACAGATAGCCCCACGCGGGCTGCAAGTGGCTGCAGCATGGGGCACCAGCCACGGAGTGGGAAGGGGCCCCATTTCCTACCCCTGTCGCTCTCAGCACCATCTTGTAACCTGGCCCTGCTGCCAGCCTGGGCCCCACGCCAGCTCCAGGTTCACCTGTCAGGGCTGCGCATGACAACAGTGGTTTGCTGCTCTGGGAAGTGTTTGCCACCGCTGCCTGTGGGCTACCCAGCGCATGAGCTCCAGGCAGGCAGCAGCATCCAACACTGCCTGGCATGGCAAGTGGGGGTGCTGCAGCTGGTGTTTCCATGCGCAGCCCTGATGGGCGAGCCCGGAGCTGGCGTGGGGGCCTGGCTGGCAGCAGGGTCAGGTTACAAGCTACTGCTGAGTGCAGGGAGAAGCAGCCCCTCACTCGCCTCATGGCCAGCCCTGCACTGCAGCTGCTTTCAGCCCATGTGGGGCTGCCTGTGCCTGCTCCAGACAGTCCTGTGTGGGCTGCAAGTGCCTGCAGCAGGGAGCGCTGGCCAGGCAAAGGGCCACTTTTCCCCACACTCAGCACCGGCTCCTTCCCTGCCGGGGAGCAGGGGGTCAGGGCTGTGCGCTGCTCCCTGCCTATACCACAGGGCTGGGGGGCACTGGGAGTGAGCAGGTGCAGGAGCACAGGGCCTGCACCAGTGTCCTGGGGCCAGTGCTGACGGGGCCAAGAGCAGGGTGGCAGGTGTGCGGGGTTCCAGCCAGCAGGCACTCTGTGGACCCAGGCCAGCTCCCCCCTCTCCCTGCTGGTGCAGCCAGCCCGGCTCCACAGACCCCTGCCAGCCTGTGCCCCGCTTTGAGCCCCACTGTGCTGGCCCTGGGACATTGGTCCCAAGATGGTGACCAGGGGGCAGGGCACCTGTCAAGGGGTAGGGCTGCCCATGTGGCCCTTGGCAGCCTGCCAAAACTGGGTAAGCGGCCCTCCACATGAAATAATTGCCCACCCCTGAACTAAGGTCTGAAATACACTCTCTATGGAGGCATTGCTCAGCAGAGGGCCCTGATCAGCCAAGCATTTAAGCAAGTGCTTTGGCTGTTTGTGAAATAGAGGCACAAAGGCCTAATTCTGGGTGGTGCTAAGTATCCACAACACTTGTTAGCTTTAATGGAAATTGCGGTTATTTTGTTACAGCTCAGGATTTGGTAGGGTGGAAATACTGTTGCTGAACCAGGATACTGCCATTTCCATCAAGGGATTTCTATGCTGAAACCTGTCAAGTATGCCTGACCCACTAGCGTGTGAGTTGGAAGAACAAGACTAGGATTTGATTTCCCAGGATCATTTTAGGTGGTTGAGAACATTGCCTCTGAGCAGGCTGATCCACTTCCCCCATATCCTTCCCTGACCTATTTACCAAAAGCTGCCTCCTACCAAATCTTCCCTCCCTGTATCCCATGTGTGGTTTATAATTAAAATATTTTCATACAGTCTATACAAACAATCTTAAATTGTCTAATGGGTGATTTCTTTTAGAAACGTGTTGTTAACGTATATCGCCTTATAACAAGAGGAACTTTAGAAGAGAAAATTATGGGTCTGCAGAAGTTCAAAATGAATATTGCAAACACTGTGATTAGCCAAGAGAATGCTAGCCTACAAAGCATGGGAACGGATCAGCTTCTTGACCTATTCACTCTTGACAAGGTAAAGAATCAGTAACACAGTTACTTACCAAAAATAGGTAGTTGATACTTGAGCAGTGTCTTGAACCTTAAAATTACTGGTCAGATGAGCATCTGAAATGGGTTAATGAACAGTAGGAAGTTTTCCAAGCAGCTGAAGTGTTCATCCTGTTGCCATGAGCCTTTGACACAGAAATCATCAGTTTAGAGATCTGCCAGGGGAGCGGGGGGTGGGGAGTAATATGATGTGTAAAGAAAAATTAGGAATAAATAAATAAGATGAATGTCATACAGAACACGTTTGGGTTTGTAATTTAGTTTAAATGTGTCTCTTCTTTCTTTGCTTACTTATGTCCTAAGGATGGGAAAACTGAAAAAGCAGACACTTCATCATCATCTGGGAAGGCGTCTATGAAATCAGTTCTTGAAAATCTTGGAGAACTTTGGGATCAGGAACAGTATGACTCTGAATACAGTCTAGAAAATTTTATGCATTCACTCAAGTAACCATTATAGTTTCAATATAACTGCTGCTAGTTCACGTTTTCCTGCT
>NW_005842378.1:132802-137465 GCF_000455745.1 Alligator sinensis
ATATTCAGCAAATTTCAAAGCATATATAGTGAACCTTGAGCTCAATGTGTAAATAGGCATTGAAAAAAGAATCTTCAAATCACAGGTACTGAGTTGTGGCCTGTTTCACTTGGGGGAGTTATTCGGTCTTAAATATTTGCACTGTATAAAACTTTAAATATCAGCATTTGTGAGGTGGTTTGAATTTTACATGGAAAGCAGAAGCAAATTCTTATTTGGAAGAGGAATAAAGTATAGCAGGTTTTACATATACTAACAAGTGTTACTTCTGTTTGAATAAGTCCACCATTGTCCCTTTCTGTATCTATAGTAGTTTTGTACAGATATGTTTCAGTAAGTACTTCAGGTTGTTCAGTGTATATTTTTTTCTTTTAAACACAACTTGCTTTTATGACGTATTAAAAATAAGATTTTTCAACTTAACAAGTTATGATCTTTCATTTAGATCATTTTAGGATGTACATCACGTAATGGCAAAACTAGAAATATGGAAGAGTATTGGGGAACTAGATATATGTACCCACCTTTGTATATTAAATATAAATATATAATGCTGCTCAATCTTTTGACATCATCTTTGACCGCTTTGAGAGCAGTTGAATTCTACTTTTTAATGTAATGAGCTATACTAAATACAGGTAATGGTCTGTTAAAGGCTATGTTTGCATCCTATTCAGAGGGTGTACTTTTTTAATTTATCTATAAGGCTAGAATATAGCCACATTCAGAGACATGTATTCAATAGGTTTCAATCCTATATATTTTTTGTAACTAAAAGAGCAATTAGATATACAAGCAGAAGTTTTCCAGAAGTAGATTTTACACTGTTTAGGATTCTAAAATCTATGCTGAAAAGACTGTTTACCAAACTAGTTCATAAATTAGAAACTCCTAAAGAAACAGGAGAGGGGAAAATATTTTCTTTAGGAATATATACATACATATCTACATAGAAATACGTACACTCAAATTGAGGGAAAGGAGTATTTGAGCTGAAATCATGTATTGGAGATTCTAAGGGGTGCTTTAGTAGCTGGGAGTGAGGATACAGCAGCTGTATGCAAAACAGCTTTTTATACAAAGGGAGTCAATAGTAAAGGTGGTGTGTTTCTAGATGTGCATGTATGTATCGGTATATGTACACAATTTTATAAATATATTAAATTATAGATAAACATGCAGGCTGTTTTGAATAGGATATATGTATAGATATCTAAGGTTTTAGCTTGCTGTGCACTTAAGCATCAGAGCTTGAAAAACCATCAGACCTCAGCTATGTAAAAAAAAAAAAAAAAAATGTTTTAAAACAAATACAAAAATTCTCTTATCCTATAAATCAAGTCTGTTCTAAAGCATTTGGAAACTAATGAACATTTGTCACATTTCAGTAGAACTGCCATGTTGTAACATTAAATTAGCATTCCATGAAAATAATAATAAAAACAAACTGGGAATACGTTACTTTTGTATGTTGTATGTGCATGTTGGAGTATGTGACTGCAGAAATGAATGATTACTTAGATGTAATCGTTATTCACTATTAGGCTCTATAACCTAATAGTCCTTTTGGGGGAATTTGACTATTGGCATGTTAGTAATTAGGGCTGTGCGAAACTTTGGTAGCCTATTCGATTCGGAGGAAATTCGGTCCGATTCAGTGACTAAATCTCCAAATTGAATTGGGAAACCAATTAAAAGCTCCGAATCGATTCGGAAAAAGAATTGGAAAAGATTCGGTGTTTTGGTCATAAACTAAACGGGCAGCTGACACAGGCTGTCAAGCGATGGCAGGGCAGAGCCCCTGCTCCCAGTGCTGATGTGGGTGCAGCAGTGCTGGAAGCGGGGCCATGCCCTGCCACCACTTGCCCCCTTCGCCCACCACTTGCCCCCTTCCACTCAGAGTGAGGCTTGCCTGCATCAGCACTGGAACCGGGGACTGCACTGCTGCCGCTGGCTAACCAGCATGGGGAGACATGGGATGTGGGCGCGGCAGTGCTGAAAGCAGCAAGGCATAGCCTCCGCTGCTTGACCCCTTCCACCCAGAGCGAGCTGTTGTGCCCGCATCCCCCTGCCTCTTTCCCCAAGTAACGTGTCTCCCTGCCTCAGCTGGGCAGCTTGTCCCAGCCCCAATCCCTCCCTCCCCCCACCCCTTCTCTCCCCCCTCCTCCAACCCTAACAGACTTACCAGCTGGAGGCAGCTGTGTCAGCTGCCTGTTTAGTCTATGGCTGAATCTCCGAAGTGGTGCCAGCCAGCACCAAATCTTTTGGATCTGATTTGGCCAAATTGAATTGGGACAGTGATTCGAATCACTGTCCGCTGAATTGACCGAATCCGAAGCGAATACTTGCTGCTTCGCCCAGGCCTGTTAGTAATGTTGCAAGTTGGGATGATCCCAGTTTGTAAGCATTTACTACAAACATAAAATGTCTTTCTCCTGCAGATGCATAGTGAGTGTTTTCATGGATAGTGCTTGGGTTTTTTGTTTTCCTCTGGATGATGAAAGAAAGCTGTATAATGTATGACTAATCTCAAACAGTGGGGTTGGTGTCCTTCTGTTCATGAATTTGATTTGCCTTTGTACTAGTAGAAAAATAATTATGCATGAATTCAGTCAGCATTCTGAGATGATGCTAGTGAGTTGTCTTTGCATTAATGTCTGAGTGGCTCCAGGAAAAGCTTTTCAGTCACAAAAAAAGAAAAAAAGGCCCCTTCATTTTTCATAGAGGAATGTGAGGGTTATTTGTTTGTTTTTAACAAGAAAACAGCATTAATTTGAAAACTTGAACTCTGCGGCAACAAGCATACGGTACTAAGGCTGGGAATTTGCTGGAGTGCATTAAAACTCCAATCTCTGTTGTTACCATATGGCTGCTTACATTGCATTATATTGAGGGCTACCAATATACGAAAAGAAAGATGTTGCCTAGCAACATTCCCATGTGACAGCTTTAACTTGGTTGCTATTTGTCACATTTTAGGGTTGCTACACAACCTTTATCCTCTTTATAGTGATGGCCTTCATGGATATAGCATCATCAATATGGCTTTTGCCTCTGGCCGAGTGCTGGGGAGGCTGGAATAATTTAATGTTATTGTTCAATATGGGGATTGGAAGTAACAATAACCCTAAGGTGAACATATTTTATGAGTCAAGTACTTCAACAAGAAAAAGGGGGAGCAAGAATACAACAACATAAGACATCAATAAGGGGTCTCTTAAAACCATTTTATATAAGCTCAGAGGCAGTCAAACTCTGATTAAATCTTGACATCAGAGTCTGCAGTGGTACAAGAGGAAGAAAACAATAAATAGAATCAGATGACCTGGAGATCTTGGTAGATAAAAATGTGTGTAATGTGCATTAAAATACAGCTGTCTATCTCCGTTTTTCTAACATTTATTCTGAATTACTAGAATAAAGGGGGAGAGAGAGAATGAAGCTTACAATAGGAAATCTGGAATTACAACTATTAAGTTTCAGTTCAAACTAGCATTCAAATCTGAGCTACCCTGTGAGATAATTTAAATTGCATATTGCTAGAAAATATAGACTAGAACATTTTGGACCATGTGGAGCCTCTCCAAAAAGCAGGTCATATGGAGGTATGTTGCTTTTCAGCCTCACTTTTGAAATGACAAAATATGTTTTCAGATTAATCTTTTGAGCCTAATGTTAAAGCAGTTTCTGCATATAAACATCAAATCTACTTGCCAAACATGTTGACACATCTTTTACAATCTCAATTTTATGACCAGGTTACAAAACGCCTGGACACAGGAGTAGGGGTGGATGTCGTATACTTAGACTTCAGGAAGGCCTTCGATACAGTATCCCACCCCATACTGGTGAACAAGTTAAGAGGCTGTGACTTGGATGACTACACAGTCCGGTGGGTGGCGAATTGGCTAGAGGGTCGCACCCAGAGAGTCGTGGTGGATGGGTCGGTATCGACCTGGAAGGGTGTGGGCAGTGGGGTCCCACAGGGCTCGGTCCTTGGACCGATACTCTTTAATGTCTTCATCAGCAACTTGGACGAGGGAGTGAAGTGTACTCTGTCCAAGTTTGCGGATGACACACAGCTATGGGGAGAAGTGGACACGCCAGAGGGCAGGGAACAGCTGTAAGCAGACCTGGACAGGTTGGACAAGTGGGCAGAAAACAACAGAATGCAGTTCAACAAGGAGAAATGGAAAGTGCTGCACCTAGGGAGGAAAAATGTCCAGCACACCTACAGCCTAGGGAATGACCTGCTGGGTGGCACAGAAGCGGAAAGGGATCTTGGAGTCCTAGTGGACTCCAAGATGAACATGAGTCGGCAGTGTGACGAAGCCATCAGAAAAGCTAATGGCACTTTATCATGCATCAGCAGATGCATGACGAATAGATCCAAAGAGGTGACACTTCCCCTCTATTGGGCACTGGTCAGACCGCAGTTGGAGTACTGTGTGCAATTCTGGGCGCCGCAATTCAAAAGGGATGTGGATAAACCTGGAGAGGGTCCAGAGAAGGGCCACTCATATGGTTAAGGGCCTACAGACCAAGCCCTACGAGGAGAGACTAGAGAAACTGGACCTCTTCAGCCTCCGCAAGAGAAGGTTGAGAGGCGACCTTGTGGCTGCCTATAAGTTCATCACGGGGGCACAGAAGGAAATTGGTGAGT
>NW_005842378.1:137527-162357 GCF_000455745.1 Alligator sinensis
ACTCTTTCCTGCCTATGCAGGGGGTCGGACTCGATGATCTATTGAGGTCCCTTCCGACCCTAACGTCTATGAATCTCTTCTTTTTCAACTCTGTGGAAAAAGAATGCAGGTATGATGATAAGCCTAAGAGTCTCAGCCTTTTTCATTGATTTCTCTCATTTAAGCCTATTTAAGGAAGAATTGGACATGTTTCTGCAATTTTGGGTAGTATAGCTTGCTGTTCAACATTTCAAGGAAGGGTTCTTTATCTTTTGCTTTCTTCAACTCTCACAAATCTGAAACTGGTAAATGTATCGAATATTTGGGCATTACATTGCAGTGAATATCTAGTCTTAATTGGGAGGGATTTATTTGTGACCCAAATTTAGTATACTACTTTCCCATGAAACTGGGAAGTCAGGAAAGAATATATTTCATGCTTATAGTTACAACTTGGCTTTATTAGTTTTGGTATTTTCCTACTCCTCTCAATGAACATGCATATATCCTCTAGTCTCAGAACTGTTTGAAATCTTTCATCTAGAACTGGGATTAGTGCATTTGACTGGATAGGAAGACCCAAATCTTCAGTTACAAGCTATGATTGCTCAGTACAGCTCTGGGAGGTGGCTACAAAGGATAGCTGAGGGGGCATGAAGATTCTTGTGTTGTTCGTGTGGTGGCAACAGGCAATTACTTTGGATCTGAACCAAGACTGATGGGCCACATTCCCATGAGTGTGCACGTGCAGCAGCACACATCTTCGGGACAAATAGCAGCGGCACGTGTGCCACTGCTTTGTCCCTTGGTATACCTCTGCATGTGCACTCTGGCACATGGCGAAGGGACCCAGGTGGGATAGAGGAGGCTGGGGCCAGCAGCTGTGTTGGCCCTAGCAGCCTTACCTGGGGGCCTCCCAGGGCAGCAGTGATACCAAACTGGTCAGAGCCTGGCTAGCAGCCGCTCTGGCTCTGCCTGGCCAGACTCCAGTTTCTAGCAGTGTACACTGCTGCCACATGTGCCACACCACTTTTTTTTAGGAGTGGCTTTTTTTTTGATGCCGGAATCTCCCAGTGTCAAAAACTGTGCTGTTAATTAGCAGCGCAGTGCACAGGTATGCACCACAAACTGGATATGCACACTCGTGAGGACGCACCCATGGAGTCTCCCTTTTAAACCCTCTGAAGATGTATTCTTATACCCAAAACCTTTAGCCACTGACAGAGCCAGTGGGGGCTGCTTTTCCATTTAAATTATAGTATATATGGCTAAGTGGTCTTACAACCCTATTCCAAATTATTTTCCAAACTAAATGTTCTTGATTTTTTTTTCTTCTTTTAGTTAAATCAGCCATTCTTTTTTTCCTCAGTGTTTCCAAAGTTTCCTAATTTACCTTGCAAGGCTAGATTGTATAAACTATTTAAAGTTATTACTTTTTTGTATTTCTTTTATAATAGCTCCATTCATCCTTTAAAGAGTTCTTTCCTGCAGTTGATCCAGATGTACACACTTGTTCAGCCACAATAGACATTGGAATTTGACTCGGATGTTCCAGCAAAAGAAATGGTAAAGCCAGAGCTCAGTGGCATGAACAGTATGTGATGACATGTGCTAGAGATCCAAATTCAGGTTGCACAGGCAACCTAAATGTGACTTTTTCTACATGTTCCACTTTTTGCTTTGGAAGTTGAATCTATTCCTACTAGGGCTGTCAATTAATTGGTGTTAATGTGCAGGGCCAGATTAACCCTTTAGTTGGCCCTACGCAAACAAATTTATGGGCCCCAGGCTGATTGAGACCTCCCTCCCCACCTGAGGCAGTGAAGCCAGCGAAGCTGGCCAGTGAAGCTCCCTCCCCACCTGAGGCAGTGAAGCCAGCAGAGGGGAGGGGAAGAGAAGAGAAGGGAAGCAGATGGGGCCATTTGTGCCACACCATGGAGAGAAGAATGTGGGCTTCCCACAGCTCAGGGCCCTAGGCATGTGCCTAGTTTGCCTATGCGTTAGTAGAGCCTTGTTAATGTTCTTGCATTAATTGCATACCAATTAATGTGTTAATTTTTATAGCACATTAATCGCACACATGGTTTTGGGGCTCTGCACCCTGCTGCCTTTTCCCTGACAACTATGAAAAGCCATGTTGTGCCTCTCACTACCAGGCAGGCAGGGGCTGCGGGCGGCACCGCCAGTGTGCAGCTCCTGGGGGAAAGGTGGCAGGGTGCACAGCCCCAGCCCAGAGGGCAGCCTGCATCTGCCCCCCACACACATCCTAAGGCATACATGCCCCCCATACCTCCCCCAGGAGTGTCCACAGTGATGGGGAGCAGCTGCTTCCCCTCCCCACACATGCTCCTAAATGAGCCTCCCATGGCTCTGTCCCACAACCTGCCCCACTCCCTCACCATGGGGGCCTCGATTTGCCCCCCCCTTGCCCCTTCCCTTCCCCTTCACAGACTTACCCACTGGGCGCTGCTAAGCCACAGCCCTGCAACCTCCCCCCAGTCCTGCTGCCACCCCACTTTCTGCCAGGGTGTACAGGGGTTCCCCCTGCCTGGGATCCAGATCCCCTGTGAGGACCACCCCCCCTCCTCCCGCAGGCTCCAAACCCTGTACACACACCCACAGCCCCTTCACAAATTCCACCCCGACACACATACCCCACACCCACCCACCAACCATACAAAATACCTGAATAATTTTGCATAATTTTGAGTTTTTAGCTGTGCAATTAAAATCACAATTGTGACTATTTTTTTTAATTGTGCAACTAATTGTTTGATGTCTCTTATTCCTGTGTGTATTCCCATAGCTGCATTGTGTATATTCAGTTTAAATGCAGGACTCTTCATCCATAGCTACCAATTGCATGCTGCATCCATGCACCAGTACTCTGGCAATGTCAAAAGCTTTCCTTTAAGAGTGAAACGACTCCATTCTCCTGTATGTTCAGCAAATAACCTATATATGAAATTTGATGCAGCTTTAGTCCCATACTTTATAAGCACTTAGAGCATGTTCTGTGTAGCAGCATTGCTATAATTAGGAATGAATCATTATCAACCCTGTATTTTTCCACAGGAAAATAAAAATCTCAGTCTTCATGTAAAGAGTCTCAACTTCTTCACAGGAACCTGGAGGGAAACTGAGGGAAGTACAAAATACAAATAGGGCTTCCAAGTTTTCTAGTGCTTGATGAACTTAAAAGTATCTTCTTTATTCATGTGGCTCTAAAAGCTGGCAACAGCCTTCCAGCTCTGTGTTATAACCTAAGGCTAAGTACAGACAGACAAAAATCCCGAGGCAGAATCAATCCACGCAGGTTTCTCATAAATTGAGGAGATTGGACCATTAATGAACAGAACTCAGTCACTCTTCTGTTCCATGCTGCATCCATGCACCAGTACTCTGGCAATGTCAAACCTAAGGCAGATGGCTGCACTGGCCAAGGCCAGAAGGCGGGGGCACTCCTGCATGCCTCCCAGCTCTACCCCCCTTGCCAAGCCCCCTGCCTCACAACTGCAGGGGAGGGAAATGAATCCTCTTCCCTGCCCTGGGGGTCTGTACATGGGGGGGTGAGGTGGGGAGAGAGAGGCCCTGAGGACACTGAGGGGCCCAGAGGCTGGTGAGGGGATGGGGCTGGGGCATTTGCTGCCTGGCAAAGCAGGCTGCATGGGGGAAAGCCCCTGTCTCATGGGCTGTCCTACCCCTATCTGCTGTGCAGACTCCAGATGGGAGGGGCTGATGGGGGGGGGGATTTCCCTCCTGCTGACCCCCTCCATGGCTAAGGTGGAGTGCTGGCAAGGGGGTGGGGCTCAGGTGTTCACTGCCTGGTGGAGCTGGGCTGTCTGAGGAGAAAACCTGCTGTACAGACTTTGGGTGAGTCAGGGCTTGGGTGGAGGTCCATTCCCCTCCTTGCCAGCCCCTCATGCCATCACTGGCTGGGTTGGAGAGCAGAGGCTTTGCTGCCTCAGCTCCGTGACAGCCCAGGGGCAGGGATGCCCAGCTCAGCTGATGCAGGGCAGGCGTGCCTCTACCAAAAGCCATTAGCGAGGGGCCACAATGCATCCTGGGATGCCAGGAGACTGACCTAACTTGTTTCAGGAAGGGATCTGGACCAGAAGTTTGATAGACCAGTCCAACCTAAAGTGATTCAATCTGATACTACATCTATCGATCTACTACCCAGTCTGTCTTAAACTGGGTTTGGCCATTTTGAAACCAGTATATGTTCATTGATCTTCTGTTCAGTCAAAGTTTACACCAGTTTCCGATTACTTATACCAGTTTATGTGTAATTTCGGTCCCTGACCTAAATCAATAGTGATTCAGAGTTAATACTACCGCACAGCTATTGTTTGTTCTATGTGAAGTTGTATGATGATCTGTTTGATAGATGGGTGTATAGGCATCCATGTTAATCAGCATTTTTGCAACATGTCACAGTAGAGGGCAAAAACCGAATGCCACTGCACAAACCTGTCTTACCCAGGTGGTATGCCTTGAGATCAGAGTTGAACATGGCAATGCAGGAAATAGGTCTATGTTCTGGGATTTACCTGTTCTCTCTAGGAATAGAGTTTCAAGAGTGTCTGTCAATACTGTATTTTACCCAAGCTCTAAAACATACTTTTTACAGGATCCTTCCTTCCAAACCATGATTGTCATCTGTAGCACAAGTCATGGTAAGAGAAGAATGAATTGCTTGGTGCTTAAGATCCACAAGAGTTGCACACCAGTGGTTCTGCTGGTATTGCACAGCAGTGAGTTCCATCCCAATCCTTGAGTCTCTGAGCACTGAGAGGGTCACTCAGCACCTGTTCAGCAATGCTGATGTAGTGAAACCTGAAAAACTAAGGCAAGGCTCCCAAATCCATCATTAGGCACCTTAATGACACTAGCCTGATATAAGAAGTGCTGATTTTAAGAAGAACCCACCTGCAGTTTTTCCCTGTATTCATAAGGGATTAAGGTAAATTCCTGAGTGTTCCACTTATTAGATTGGCATAAAAAAATTTTGGTGGTCATTATTGTCTGGCTGTGTCACAAACATCAAAATTGGTCCATTGTGTGCCTAGGTGGTATTAGAGATGTCCTATTAAGGACAAGTGCATAAATCTTTCCTGGGGAGGGAGGGAGCTGGAGAAACTAACATCTTGATAGCTACAGCAGCAGCGGGAAATCAACGTCAGTACTTTGCATTTACCCTGATTAAAGAGAATACAGCCATATTATCAAGAGTTCAGATCAATCAGGTTCTGCAAATGCAGGCATGTATAGGCTGCAGGTGCTCAGAAATCTTCTGTGGAGATTTATAGGCTGTACTAATCTCTCTCTCCCTCTCCCTTAAGTCTGGTGTGTTTAAAATAGGAATGAGTAGACAAGGTTGCCTAGGAGACTGAATCCTTCCCAATTTTGGGCATGTTATTCAGGGCAAACATTTTTAGGTATTTTTACTCTGAAACCTTTTGCCCAACAATGCTGTGCTGCTTCTACAGTGAAAAATGTGGATGTCCTTTTAGAAAATGTTTCTCAGTCAAGCCCTTCTTCCCCTCCCAATCTACCAATATATGCTCATTTAGGAGACATCTGTTCAAAAACATAGTGCTTCATGGGCCCATATCAGCATTCTACTGGTGAAGCATTTTAGCAATGATCACAAATTATGAGACTTCTTGTTGTGTCCTTGTTATAAAATAGATGTTTTCCCAGAGTAGTGTGGAAGTTATGGCTCTTTCTGTTGCTGAAGCAAAGTCCCCTTTCATACAGGTCTCACGAACGAGTTGGCAAACAACCAAGTGCTCCATGATCTGGACTTCACTGAACTCACATGTATTCATGTTGTCAGAGTAGCCCCATTTGATCATGTTTGTTTTTGATCTTCCAGTTTGCATGCACAGACAGTTCAGGCATCACCATGTTGACCAGTCTGTAAAAGTGCCTTTGGGAAGATACATTTCAGGGCATCAGATTTCATGAATCTTTCCTTCCATAACCTCAGTCATGCCCTGTCAGTTGTTGTGTACAAGGGTGCAACACTGGTCACACAACTCCTTCATACTTTAAGCCGTTTGGTTATTTCTTTGTGACCACGTAGTGGATACTTGGGGTCTTCCATTTGCCGTGATCTTTTTGGCTCGCTATCTTTCTTCTGATATCAGGTGGTGCAATGCCAGCCAGCAAGTCCAGGCTATCCTTTGGTGTTGGATTTAGACATCCTGTTATTTCACGACAGCTACAGTTTAGAACTGGGTCTAGTTTCTTGTCATGAACTGATTGTTCCCATTCTGGACATGCATACTCTGCAATGGAGTAACACAAAGCGATAGCAGTGGTTTGTAATGTAGCTGAGTACACGTCCCACTTTGAGGTGACCAACTTTCAAAGTTGCTGTGGGTGCTGACTTTCCTTTTCATCTTCTCTACATGCGCTTTGAAAGTTAAGTGTTTGGTTGCATGTAACCCCCAAGTACACAGGATTTGGGTGATTAGTCAGTGGGATTCCATCCTGGGTGAAATTTAATTCCACTTGGCTTCTCTATGGTGTAGGTGAGAGGCTGTGAGCTGCATCTTGGTTGGGTTGTCACAAAGCTGGTTGTTACTGGAATCTGAGAGGTTGTTCAGTGCACATGTCAGTTCTCAACAGTGGGGAAGTCCATCTCTTGTAATGTGATGCATAGATCATCAGCGTATCGGAAGCTCTTCATATTGCTCTGTATGGGTCATTGATTTATATAAGAGGTTCAGTTGCTAGCACGCTACCCTGTGGGAGGCCATTTTGTTGTCTCCAGCACCTCCATTTCTTGCACAGTTCTACTTAAAAGTGTCTGTTCTCCAAAACCGATTGGATGAGCTGCACTAGGTGGTAATTGTGTGTTATATTGTAGGCTTTGGCAAGTAAGTTTTGGTAGTTGACTGTTATATGCCGCTGATAGATCTACGAACACAGCACCGGAAGTTATCATCCCTTTCTCGAATTCATTTTCTATGCATTGGGTGATGTTTAGTATTTGGCCACTGCAGGACTTCCCTGGTCTGATTCTAGCTTGTTCTGGTATTGGATGATGTTTGAGATGAGTTGAAAGGTGACTGAGAATAAGGTGTTTGGAAAGCTTATAAAGATGGCACAGGAGTGACACTGGCCTGAAATTCTCTGGGTGAGAGGCATCCTGGCCAGTTGCCTCTAGCCAGTTGGGTGACTGATGCCAAGAATCAGTAGCCTTCTGATTCATGACAAGCACTAGCACTAGTTTGTATGATAACTGTTTATGCAGCTAGCTTGGCAAAGTTGGTATCTTATTGACAGACTTGGAAAAGAGAGAAGGGAGCCAAACACAAGACCAGCATCAGAGAACTGGCCTGGAAGCAGTGCCTGATTGGAAAAGAAACCAGAAAACTAGCATATTGGCTCCAACAACAGAGATCATGGGTTAATCCAATGAGAGGGAATGGGGCTTATTAAATTAATTAGAAAACTTCAAGAATCCTACTGCAGTTAAGAAATACTGTTTTTGTAACTCAAAGGGGACAGTTAAATCTCATGAATGCAGGAATGGAAGCTAGTCAGGCAGACTGAACAGTTTATTCTGCCTGTTATCAAGCTATAACCTTCAAAGTATGTGTAGATTTATACAGTGTATAAAAGACAAAATACAAACCCTTTTAACATATATTGAGCAGAAATACTGCTTAATGATGCCTTGGGTTCAAAAGAAGTATCTATTATCTTGTCTTGTTTTCCTAAAATTTCAAAGGTAATCCCTATTTTACTTGTTTCAACAGGCATATAGGTTGTCCCTAATAAAGTTAAGGGGATTTTTGCCATTTATTTCCAATGGTCTGGACTTCATTCAGGTCATGGCTTGATTTTTCACAAGTGCTAAATACCTACTGGCGCTCATTCAAGTCAACAGGAGATGAGGTAACTAAGGTTTGTGGAAGCCAGGTCACATTTAGAAAATGTATATGCCTTCCTGGTTTTGTTTTTGTTACACCAATGAAGTTTTCAAATTACTTCCCAATAACCTCTTTCATATGGACTCAACACACTTAGTAGGTAAGTAAAGTCCACTACTGGGCTTGAATGTGCCTGTGCAGTTGCTGCTTTTATAAGTAACAATGATGCACGTGCTCCAAACATACTGGATCCTTAAACTGGAAATCAAAACAAAGTTGGAGCTTGATGCTATTTGACCAACCACAAAAAGCTTTGTGTGGTAATTTCCTACTGCAGTATTGCCTGGATTGCAAAAAAGATCAAACACATGCCATTCATTTTAAATTCATGATCAACAGCAGCCATACATTTTCTAAAGCTTTTGAGTTGCATCATACTTTGAAGGCAGAACTCAGGCCAAGATTTGGCAGAAAAGTTGTAAGGTGCAGTCACATATCGTTAAAATTAGCACTATCATTCTAAGTGACTTTCCCCAAGAATAGTACAATAAAAATGAGAACAGCAACATCAGACTTAAGGTTTTATTCAACTCTGGATGCCAAACTTAAGCTTCACAAAGGGATGAGGTAGAGGGAATCTAACTGCCTTTGCACTTGTGCTGTGATGGGTCCTACCAAAGAGATGGGTTAGCCTACAGTAAAGGTAAGGCAATCTGGCAGTCAGGAATAGCTGAGTCCTAAGAACATCCAACCTTGCCTTTGTTCTACTGGTGCACCCTTACTTCAGGGGCTCCAATAAAAGAAGCACACAGCTAGCTAAACCAAATCTGTGCCTTTCATCAATTTCCTGTGTATCAGCAAAATCAGGCCTTAGCCTGGCTTCTAAGAGTTAGACACTTCCACCCAATAAAAAGCCCCTGGAACAACTACTTACTGATATACCGAATATAGGTGAATTGACTGGATAGCACCCTCTACTGTTGCTTAAGCTATTTTATTTCTCTTTGTGTAAGAGCGCTTCCCTTTCACTGTTTCTTTCCGTTGGATACTGTTATGACCTACCCATCCTGAGTTTATTATTTAGGCATCACAACCTGGTGCCCTCAAAATTGAGACAACAAATTGCAATATATCTCCAAGAAGAAGAAATAAAAAGAGTCCTATTAAAATTCAGATGTCTTAGTTAATTAGTAAATGTAGTAAGAAAACCAGGTGAAATGTAACTGGTCTTTCATGTTCCATGACAGAGCCCAAAATTAAAAAAAAAAAAACAAAACTTTTTTACTCTACATTCTGCCTTAGCCACAGAAAAGATTATTTAAAAAAACAGGACCTACCATTCTGGTCTCTGTGTGTATTCAGTGTCACAGTTACTTAATTGGGTAAAAGTAGATTTTGCAGATCCAAAAGGGAAATGAAGAGCCAAATTGTATACTGTATGCGCCTATGCGCTCATGTTGTCAACCCAACTGGTAATTTTCAAATTGTACTACAAGGGTCAGTCACATCTGTGCCTCCTGTTATGACTCATAATGAACCCTTTAAACCAGTGGTGCTCAACCTTTTGGCCCTGCAAGCCAGAGTAGAGTAGGGCCTATTTGGAGGTCAGGATGGGCCCGGTGTGCCTTAGAATCATACAATCGAAGGACCAGAAGGGACCTGCAAGATCATCAAGTCCAGTCCTCTGTCACGGGAGGTTACGGGGGGGGGAAGGGGCTCTCTAAGTCCAGAAATTTGGCAGCAGGAAAGCAGCAGTTACCACTGCTCCTCCACCAAATTTCTGAACCCCTGGACCCAGATCTGGCCCACAAACAAGGGGTTGAGCACCCCAGCTTTAGATTAAGCAAAAATCATTGTAACACTGTAAAGCTGGAGTCCCAAAATACTCACATTTCTATTATTTTTCAGACCTAAAAATAGGTTTGGTGAAATTCCCACCTCTTCAGTCTGTGTCTTGTGCCAGTCACCTTAACAGTAGCTCTGTCTGCAAAATGGTGCCTGGGTTAGACTCTGCAGCTACCAAACAACCATTTTCTCCAGCCCACCTGACCTTGCCACCTTTCAGACTTAGTTTAAACTTGCAGTGGCTAAACCAGCAAGCATTAAATTCTCTGTCGGCGAGTGCTAGGGGAAGGAGAAAGGATGAAGCCCAGGGTTGACCCTTCTTCCTGTGCTGCTCCTCTGAAAGCTGAGACGCGGCACCAGGATTTCAGGCTCCTCAGGCCAGCTCAGTCAGCAATAATTAACCATGGTCTGCAAAATACTGCCCTGGGAGTACACCACTCTGGCTGTATCTGCTTTTATTTACAGCCTGATCCTGGCTCGAAGACAAGCTCATCCATCCCAGCTTCCTTGGCTCCTCCTCCAGGTGCAGGGGCAGGTGGGGGGTGCACGAAAGGCTGCAAGGACTCTCCTGCTTCTCCCCATCCTCCCCCAGGAGGGCAGCAGTGGGCCCCTGCCACAGCTGGGCTGCGGCTCCAAACTCCCCACCCCCATTGCCAGGTCCACACAGGAGCCTGCTGGAGAGTGGTGCCAGGGGAGGCCCTGGGCATCCCACATCACTCTATAAGCAGGAGCCCAGCTCTGAGGCCAGCACCCGACAAAGTGACAAGGAAACGACCTGCAGAGCCAGGCATCAGCTTGCCCAGCCCCGTCTATCGTTTCAGCAGCACCACATTTGCATTTGGCCCAGTGGGAGGTGTTTTGGCACTCAATGGCCACTGTATCCAACCCAGCAGTGCTGCCACAGGGGTTGGCGCCATCTAGAACATTGACGGGGCGAGGTGCCGCCATTGCCCGGTAGACGCAAGAGCCCGAAGAGGCAGGATGGGGTAAGTGTCCGAGCAGTGGGCAGGCCCCGCACCATGAGGGAAGTGGTGCCTGGCCCTGGGCAGTCTGCACCACCCCCGGGCCCAAGCCCACGGTGCCAGCAGAGGGCATGGGGGCAGGAGCTGTCACTGGTGTGAGGTGCAGCTGACGGAGCGGGACCATCGCCTGCCACAGCTCCAGCCCCTCGTGCTCCCCCGAGCCCTCATCCAGCTCCGGGGTGGCAGGAGGGGGGCTGCAGGTCTCTGAGAGGTCCTTGGCTCCATGTCCTCGTTTCAGTTTTGCAGAACCAAGTTTTGAAACCACCAAACTCCAGGAGTCTCCACAGCCCAAGAAGTGTTGCAGCAGAACAGGGGACCCTGAGCCCAGGTCTGTCTCCTACGTGGCCAGTAGTTGGTAGTTCGGTGAGAGTGTGTCAGTGCAGGGCATGTCCAGCACAGCGCATGCCCTGGCATCAAGCATTGTGGGTTTAGGGATGTACCAGGATACACCCCTGACTTTTCTGTTTAATAGTGATCAATGTACCTGTCCAGTAGGACCCGAGTAGATGGGTAGGTCTTACTGAAAGCCAGTGAGATTTGTGTTCCTGACTCCCATTTGGCCTTTTGAAAAACCCACTGCTAATGCCAAGATAGAGATCTCTGTCTCGGCTTGGCGCCTCTGCCTTCCTGGGCATAGATCAAACGAGCACTCTAGGGTCACTGTCTCAGGAAGGTAGTCTTCTGGGGTGTTGTCAAGTGTCTGAGGGCCCTGGTTTGTCTCCTCTGTCTTTCTCTTCTGAATGCAAAGCACAGATCTTTGTTTGCTAAATGACTCAGTACGTCTAGGTTTATGTCAGGGTGTACGTCACTCTGAGGTTACTGTTTCACTTCATTTTATCATCTGAGCTGATGTTATATGTGTAGTGGATACCAAAATTAGGTGCAGCAATGCAATTATTTTCCCTTTTTCTGCTAGCCTTTTACATAAAACTGATACCATGCACACCCCCTGTCAACCTCCATTTGCCAAACTAAACATAAAACAGTTTTCTCAACTGTTCCTCATACACTTCCATGCCAGCCCCTTTATCATCTTTGTTGTTTGCTTCTGGGTCCTCTTCAATTTCTCTACATTCTTCCTAAACTGGAGCCCAGAACTACTTGCACTACTTTATTTAGCACCAAGGAGACCTCAGCTAAAGTGGTATTGTCAGGAGGACTGTGCAAAATTTCACTGGCAGTTTCTTTTCGACACTGTTTTGACTAATTTCGAGGTTGTAACAGCAACATCGAAGCGAAACAAAGGCCGTCAAAATAGCTTCAAAACAAAACGAGGCTAGTCAAAACGTTTTGAAAGTTGAAAGGTTTTGACCATAGCGCTGGGGATGGGAAGTCAGTCCAGCTGGGCTATCTTCCCATCCCCAGTGCAAAATCCAACAGGTGGCAGGAAGTCAGCCCACCTGGGTTGACTGCCCATCCTGGGAGCTAGATCGCATCTGTGGCAGTAGTCAGCCCAGTTGGGCTGACTCTCCATTCCCCGTGCTAGATTATACCAGCGTCCCTGTCCCCAGCAAAATGGCGAAACAGCTTCGAAACAGCCTTTCTGTTTCAAGGGAATGGAACAGCTGTCTCAAATCGAAATGAAATTCAAAACGGAATGCTGTTCCCTCAAACCAAAACTCAAGGTGCAACGGAACGGTGCCGTTTTGCACAGCCCTAACTGTCACCTCTTGGGTCTTGCATGCGGTGCTACTGGAAACCCAGATCAGAATTACACTTGCTTTTTTGACAGCTGCATCACACTGCTGGCTCACATTGAGTCTGTGATCCACCTGTACTTCCAGATCTTACTCAGCAGTGCTACTGCCTAGCAAATTATTTCCCATTCTAACTGTGCTTTTGTTTTTAATTCCCTAGGTTTAGCACCTTAATTGCATTTGTCTTTGAATTTCATTCTGCTGTCTAGCACCCAGTTCTCCAGTCTATCAAGATGCCTTTGTGTTCTAAAACTGAAAACCTCCTAAGCATTTCCAGCTCCTCCTAGATTTGTCATCTGCAAATCTGATTAGGAACCACATTCTATTCCTGTATTTTGTCATTCATAAAAATGTTAAATAATACCAGACCTAGGACAGACCCTCGTGGAACGCCACTTGAGACCTGCCATTCTGTTGTGCATTGTTACTGTCTTGCATCTCTTCAGCCAAGTATGCGTCCACCTAATAGAAATTCTGTCTGAACCATGTTTTCCAATTTAGTTATGAGAATGTCATGTGGGACTATTTCAAAACTCTTTTATAAAAGTGCAAGAATATTACGTCCACTATATTCCCCTTATCCACCAAACAAGTTACCACATCAAAGAAGAAAATCAAGTTGGTTTGGATGATTTGTTAACAAATCCATGTTGCTGCTAGCAATTACCCCTTCCTCTTCCAAGTGGTTACAAATGGATTGTTTTATAGTTTGTTCCAGTAACTTCACAGGTATTGACTCAGACCTACTTGTTTGTAATTCCCCATTTCCCCTTTTTTTCTGCTTTTTAAAGTCAGGTGCCATAGATCTCCATCCTCTGGAATCTTGCCTATCATCTGAGACTTTTAAATGTTGTTGCCAGTGGTTCAGAGATTTCTTCAGTCAGTTCCTTCAGCACCCTGTGATGAATGTTGTCAAGCTCCGCTGACTTAAATTCATTCAAGTTTTTCAAGAGCTTTCTGTCATGAAGAAAGTTCTTATACTTATGATCTGCAGTCCTTGTCCTTTGTCTGTATTAATTTTGTCAGCCATTTGGTTGCAGTTTGTTTTTGTTGTGAAGACTGAGGCTAAGTAGTCAAAGAAGGCAACTCTGCCTTTTTTGTAGGGATGTGCGAAGCTTCAGTCCCTGATTCGATTAGGCGGAGATTTGGCCCAATTCGGTGGCCAAATCTCCAAATCAGAATCAAATCGGAGAACCCTTTAATTTCTCCAAATCGAATCGGAACCCTCCAAATCAATTCAGAGAGATTTGTAAAGATTCAGAGATTCAGACAGAGACAGCTTTAAATGTTTTTTCTGCATACCTCTAGGTAGCAGGAGCTCATGAATGCTGTGATGCTGGGGTGAATAGAGTGTCCCCCAGAAGCACGGAGGGCTCCCCAGTGCGCTCGGCAGTAGACCCGGAAGTGGACCAGAAGCACTTTCAGTCCACTTCCGGGTCTGCCAGGGTGTGCGCCAGGACCCCCCCATGCTCCCCTGGCTCGGTGACTGGTGCTTCCTGGGTCTGGGAGAGCACCTGGGGTTCCCCTGCAGTCAGTTTCCAAGCCAGGGAGGTATGGGGGGCCCCCCCAGCATGCTCTCCTGCAGACCCGGGAGTGGAGCAGAAGTACTTCCAGTCCACTTCCAGGTTTGCCGCAGAGCATGTGGTGGGCTCCCCTGCACTCCTGTGGGATGCTCCATGTGCCACAGCATCACAGCGCTCACAGGCCACACCTGGTACCTCAAGATACGTAGAAAAAACGTTTAAAGCTGTGTTTATGTCTGAATCAGCATTGAATCTTTGGATTTGGGCAAATCGAATCGCTGTCCCTGATTCGGGCTGAATCCGAATCCGAACTGAATAGGGTCCACTTTGCGCACCCCTACTTTTTTGTATTAATAGATCACTTTCACTATTGAATAATAGAGCCATGGATTCCTTGATTGTTTTTTTTTGTCTGACATATTTATAGCATCCCTTTTTAATGTCTTTAATATCTCTTGCCAGTTGTATCTCATTTTTTGCTTTTGCATTCCTGTTTTGTCATTGCATATTCTTAATATTCTTTGGTGTATTTGCTTAGTGATTCAACCTCCTTTCCCTTGATTGTGTTTCTCTCTTAGTGAAATAACTAAGCACAAGCAATTTGTTGTATAGCCACATCTGTGTCCTACTGTTCTTATCATTTACCACGTTGGACTAGCTTCTTGTTGAGCCTCAAATACTACATCCTTTAGAACAGCAGTTCTCAACCTTATTAAACTTGAAGCACCCCTCAGAAAACATCAGCTCTTATTTTAAAATCTTTTGTTTGACTACAGAGTAATTCTTATGATGCAAAGAACTCAGAAAGCCCACAACAGGTCGGAATGTTTTTTAACAATATTGGTTCCTATTTGAAAACTTTGGGTTTATCTTGTGAATCATGTTTGTACGCCTAGTAGTGCTAACATTGTGGGTTACCTGTCATATTGAATGAAATAGTTTGAATGTTTGTAAAGGTTGCCTATTAGCCAGTTTCAGGAAGAAGATAGGATATTTGCTTTCTTTGTAAAAGACTTCTAAAGATACAATTTAAATTAAGGCTTTAAGTGAAGTCAGGACATTTTTCACGTAGCCCCAAAAACAATGACTTAGATAAGGAGATAAATCCTGAGTTCCGAGACATCAAAGCCTAAGGCCTTTTAACCAAATTGCTAAGAAAAAGGTATTTACAGTGATATGGAAGAAGTCTCCCCAAGAGTAATTTAAAATGCTCAACAAAGGTAATTTCTGTTGAGTAAGATCCGAGCCCAAATTTGGGACTAGTGACAAATTGAGTAGGAGGAGCCCACTGATGGCAGCTCACTCAATAAAAACCTGTAACTTACTGTCCCAATTTGGAGGTGACTTCACTTGCAGAACAACGAAGGAAGAATCGCAAGTGTAGCCCGGACCAGATTGATCACCTGACCCAACCTCTCCGTGAACACGAATCTCTTAGTTCACGCTGAAGCCGCGGAGCACCTGAAAGAGACTGAAGGAAGGGGACTTAGTCCTATCACTGCTGAGCCCAGCTCATTGAATTGTATTGCTGAGGCCAGCCTATTGAACCGTACTACTGAGGCGAGCCCATTGAACTGTACTATTGAGGAATGAAACAATATTTTGGTATTTGGCTTCTCGGAATTCTAGGATTGTAAGTATATTATGAAAAATAATAGTATTGATTCAAATTTAACTTTTAGTTGTAATTGTAGTTGTTTTTGTAACACTAATTCTTATAGCATTGTTTGGGAAGGAAGTGCATTCGGAGCATTGTTTCTGATATATGTAATTACTGTGTTTTTAATGTTTGTGGTGTTTCTTAAAGCTAAGCAGTGTTATATACGTAGCAAAGAGTTTTAAAATAAAATTGTGTTGTATAAATTAAGTGTGTAATCATTGTGAAATCGTGCAATCAGCTAACTACTCCCCCAGCCAGTGCATCAAAACGAATCAGTAAATTGTGTGGGATTTTCTCTATTCCATAACCCACTAGAGACATTACCCTGTCGTACCCTTGAAAGGATCTCAGGGCACCACAGGGTGCCTTGGCACCCTGGTTGAGAAGCACTGTTTCAGAAACTGCCAGCCCTTTTGGACCCCTTTATCCTTCAGTCTGTCTACCCATGGGAACATACTTTCTGTTTCTCATTTGAAATCTTCCCTTTTGTAACTGAAGATTCTTGTTTTGCCTATCTCATGTCTTCCATTTCTGAGAATTATGATTTCTACGATATCATGATCACGTCCTCTCAAGTTTCTGTGGTATCTGCATGATCACACATAATTCTTCCTTATTAGTCAGTGCAAGATGTAAGGTAGATGACCCTCTAGTTGCGTTCTTAACTTTCTAGAGAAGTAAATTCTCCTCTGCACATATTAAGAGCTTACTGGATATTTTATACTTTGCTGCATTATTCTTCCAGCAGATATCAAGGAAATATCCAATGTTGAGCTTGTTGCTACCTTGTACTTATTTTATATGAAGATAAGATCTCCCCTAGAAAATATGTACATTCTTTTATCTATAATACATATGCTCTATATCTTGTGGTAAAAGGAAGCTGTTACCTAAGTAGTAATCTGCTTTTCAACCACCCTGCCACAGCTGTGCCTGCTCCTGCAGAATTTTCAGGGAAACTAGTGGTTAGCTATGATAGCTACAGCTCAGATCAAGCCATCACAGGTCTAACACAAATTGCTTAACAGTACTGAGAGTATTTCAGGAAATACCAAAAAGTGGCATATGGATGCTAGGGGATGGAATCCCTATGTAGCTTTGAATTAAAAAGGCCCTGATGAAATGGCATTAAATAGAAATACATCTTTAACCCAAAATGTTAGGCAAAAAAAAAAGACATTGATCCAGTAGGACATATTTTATATTCAAGCTACTTCATCATCATTGGCAATCCCAATGGGGATGATTGTCTTCCATGATTGCCTTATCTGTGTGTCTGAAGATGGCTGACAAGGCCAATTTGGGATGGACAGGTTTTATTGCAACTCAGGCATGTATTTGTATGTGGGATGAGTGTCTCTGGTCTCTTGGCTCATTCTGCAACATGCTGTTTCTGCTGCTTCCACTTTTCCATCTCCTGTTGTCATCATGAGGTTTCAGAGTACTGAGATCCTTGCAGCAGACACTTTCTCCATTTGGGACAGTCCTGGGTGATGGTTTCCCACAAGTTGATGTTGATACTGCATTTTATCAAGTTGGCCTTGAGGATGTCCTTGAAGCATTTTCTCTGTCCTTCTCTTGAGTGTATGTCTTGACTGAGCTGGGAGAATAAAACTTGCTTTGGGAATCTGGAATTGGACATTTGAATGATGTGGCAGCCCAGCAAAGCTGACGTTGGATGATCCATCATGTCAATGCTCGATGTGTTTGCTTGTGAGAAGATGCTAACGTTGGTGCATCTGTCTTCCCACTGGATTTGAAGGATCTTCCTCAGGCAGCGTTGATGGTACTTCCCCAGTGGCTTTAGGTATTTCCTGTATGTTGTCCATGACTCAGTTCTGTACAGTAAGGTAGGGATCACAGCTGCTTGATAAACTATGAGCTTGGTTTGGATCTGATGTCCTGATCTTCAACACCTGTTCCTCAGGTGTCCAAAGTCTGCACTTGCACATTTGAGGCGTTGTTAGATTTCTTCATCAATGTCAGGCTTCTATGAGAGATGGCTTCTGAGGTACGGGAAATACTCAACATTCTCCAGAGTCTCACCAAAAAACTGAATTGCTAGCACTGGGAACTGCTCATTAAGAGCCTGTTGGTAGAGGACCTTAGTCTTCTGAATGTCATCAGTCCCATTTTCTTGTATGCCTCGATAAAGACATCAACAATTGCCTGAAGATCTGCTTCTGATTGAGCACACACTACAGCAACATCAGCATACCGAAGCTTGATAATTGAGTGGGGTAGTCTTGGTTTTGGCTCAGAGTCAGCTGAGATTAAGCAGTTTATCATCCGTTCAGTAGGTTAGCTCCACTCCAACTGGAAGCTTGTTTGTTGGTGGTCAGGTGTAGCATGGCAGTAAAGAATATCAAGAAGAGTGTTGGAGTGATGATGAAGCATTGCTTAACTCCAGTCTTAACCTCAAAGAGATCTGTTACAGATCCATTATGAGAACCACCATTCGCATACCATCATGGAGCAGGCAAAGAATGGTGAAAAATGTTGGTGGGCATCTGTACCTCAGAAAGGATCCTCCACAGTGCTTCTCAGTTGACAAAGTCAAAGGTTTTTGTGAGGTCAAAGGCCATAGAGAGACATTTATGTTGTTCCTGGCATTTTTCCTGCAGCTGGTGAGCAGTGAAGATCATGTCAGTTGTGCCTCTTGATGTCCTAAACCCACAGGGAGATTCCAGAAGGCGCTCTTCAGTAAGTGGAAGGAGATGGTTCATGAGGGTTTTCATAATCTTTCCTGTGGTAGACAGACAAGCCAGGCATTCCTTCTGTAACTTTCTCAGTTGAACCTGTCTCCTTTCTTGAAGATTGTCATGATTGTGACGTCCCTGAGGTCATCTGGGATTTCCTCCTCATTCCAAATCCTTAAGATGAGGGCATGGAGCTTCAATGTAAGCTCCTCTCCCTCCTGCTTGAAGATTTCAGCAAGGATTTCATCTGCTCAGGATGCCTGGTTGTTCTTCATCTGCTTGATGGCTTTCCTCACCTTGTCAAGGATTGGAGAGGTTCTGAGATCTCTGACTGGAGGTGTAAACAGAAGTGACAATTTTCGCCCGATGGAAATGGAATTGAGAACACTCTCATCAACAACAGTGTCCATGGACCAGAGGTTGAAAACCACTGCTCTAGAAACAAGAAAATGACCTGCTTATTTCTTTAGTTTGGTGGTTCTCAACCTCTTTAGACTCGAGGGACTCCTTGGACAATGCTAGCTTTCACTCATTTCTTGATTACAAAAAAATAATGGAGTAGTTCTTCTGTTGCCAAGAACTCAGACTGCAGCAGGTCAGAAATGTTTTGACGTTATGGATTCCTATTTGAAATCTCTGGATTTATCTTGTGAATCATGCAGATATTTGCACATCTAACAATTCTGCAGCACCCTGGTTGAGTCTGCGTTAGCTTGAAGAATAACATTCAAGAATAATTATCAGGCAAGTGCATGTTCAAGGCATTAAGTTGCATTTGCACTTAGATACTTAGATCAGCTTTGCTTTGGCATTTACTCAGCTGTTCATTGCCTTATATATTCCTCTACAGTGAACATTATCCCTTAATTAATACTTGAAAATGAGTTAGGTTCTAGATGTAACTTGTTTTTAGCATCACACAAACAAGATGGGTTGGGTTTTTTGTTTTTGTTTTCCCTTTCATTTTGTTTTTTAGACAGTTAGCACAAATTCAGTGGTGGTTAGGAAGAGGTGGTAGCTATTAAGAATCCTGGGATGTAATAAATTCAATTAGTTACACAGAGATGTGAGGATCCTTCTTATCTGAGAAACATGGAGCCTGAGTAGAAATCTCACATACCAAGAAAACTAATTGGTCACTAATATGCAGTTTGGATGTCAGGTTTATGGGCTTCAGCATTGAGTTTGCTTTTTGAAGATACCTGTGAAAGGATTTGTAGCCATCTGGAGCTGAGGTAACATATAATAATAAGAGAAATAGCTACCTTCTCAGTTAGTGAAGGGATTCTGATGGATAACCATTTTTATGCTTTGTAAATAAATATTTTATACATTGATATGTTTTACAGATTGCTTTATTGTTTATTGTTTTTAAGCAGGGGGCTTGATTGGATGATCACTTAAGGTCCTGTGCAGCCCTATTTTTCCATAATTTTGTGAGAAACACACATCTGGTTCTGTTTGTACTGGATGCATTCCATAAATCCATTAGTCGCATTTTCAGAGCAGGGACCATATCCTAGTAGAGATTCTGAGAAATACATTTTTGCTGATCCAAAGTATTCAAAAACCACAGGCTTCACAAAATCAAGAGATTAACTTAAGAATAAGGAGATACTTATTATACTTGTGATACTTATTATACCATTGAGGGAGACTATGGGCTTCATATTTTTAAATTTTTGCTTTGCAGCTTTAATTAAATCTCTAAAATTATAAGCTAGCAACATTGTTGCCACACTTTACTGTCTCCTATTTGTGATTAAAACCAACCTTGGGGCAACTGCAGAAATTGCTTAAATAGAAAATTAATATTGAGACCTAAGGATTTTTGTGGACAATACATTTTAGTGGACCAGTTTCACAGTTGAGAGAGATTTGGACAAGTTTTCAGGAGAGGGCACTCTTCCTCAGGTTGAGTGCCCTGTACCCAAAAGCTTGTCTAAATCTCTTCTAACTGAGAAATTAGTCCAATAACAAATATCAGTCACAACAAAACCTCCCTGCCCGCCCATTTTCTGAACCATCACCTCTACAATGTCACTTCAATGCTATGATATTGAGAAATAAGGTATTATCATTTTTAAGACAGTTTAGTAACTGGAATTTAGAAAGAAGCTGGAGCAGGGGTGGGCAATTATTTCAGGTGGAGGCTGCTTAACGAGTTTTGGTGGGCTGTTTGAGTAGCCCCATCCCTTGACACATGCCCCGCCCCCTTGTTGCCATCTTGGGGCCAGAAGTCCCACCCCTAACCCCTGGCCTTTGACACTGGAAGTCCTTCCTCTTGCCCCTCCCCCTCAGAAATACTCCTTTTTGGGAGGGTTTGCTATCTTAGAATAAGAAAAATACCAAATCATACACTAAAAGTCAAACACCTACTACAACATATTTTAATGTTATTATGAAAAATATTTTTGTCATAATTTGTGTTTGCATAGTGTATATTAGAGGTGCTTGCATAATAACTCAAAAATAAAGTCTTAGTCCTGTATATTGTGGGGGGATGTAAGATGTGTGTGTGTGTATCTGTATGTGTAGGATAGGGGGTAGGGTGTGTGTGTGTGTAGGTGGGGCGTTGGGGGTTTGTGAGGGGATGTGGTGGTGTATGTGGGGGCATAGGGTATGTTGCAGGGTTGTGTATATGTGGGAGGGTTGTAGGAGCAGCATGTGGGTTTGTGGGGTGATATAGGGTGGGGGGTGTGGAGACACTCGCACTCCACCCATGGTGTAGCAGCAGCACTCATGGCACAGGTGCCTGGTGGGGCATGGCTCTGGCCAGCACTGCACATCCAAGCGAGGGGCACAGCGTCCCCTGGGCTGTCTGTATTGCTAGAAGACCCTGCCACTCAAACGCAGCCTCTGCGCTCTCCAGACACAGGAGGGAAGCCTTGTGTGCTGGAGCCAGCTGCCTTCCCCAGCCCCCAGGAAAGGCTCCTGGAGCTTCCCTTCCCTGCTGCATGGCCCCAGTGGAGAAGGCAGCCAGCTCCAGTGCCTGGGGCTTCCCTCCTGTGCCCAGAGAGTGCCAGGGCTGTGCATGAATGGCAGGGAGTGCTGGTGATACAGGTGGTCCAGTAGAGGCTGTGCCCCCTGCTGCAATGTGCAACATTGACTGGAGCTGCACTCTGCTGGGCATCTGCTCCCTGAGCGCCCCACCTGCTGCTGCCACCTGCTGAGGCTGCATGCCTTGGGGGGGGGGAAGTGTGGGAAGGGCCCCACACTGCCCCACCCTCCTCACACCCACACCCCTCCTGCACATCCACACTACTGCCAGCTCCATGCTCCTGCTCAGCTGCAGCCCCACCCCCGCTGCTTCCCTACCTGCTGCCCAGAGCTGGCAGGATACTGGGGAAGCTGAGCAGGTCCCCGGGGGTAGCAGTCCCACCCAGAAGCTGTGTGTTGGTTGGGCTGCGCCCTTCCACCCACAAGGGTGGGAACGAAGCACAATAGGGTATGTTTGGGCGGATGTGTTCAAGTGGGCATCTTGGTCCCACCCTCATGGGTGGAAGGGCTGGGCAGGGTGCAGTTCATCAGTGGGTGCCACAGGCTGGACAAAAGTGCTTGGTGGGCTGGATCCAATCCGTGGGCCTTATTTTGCCTGCCCCTGAGCTGGAGCCTTATGAACAGCCAGCTTTGCAAACCACCAGCAAATGTTCTGTAGACCCTCCATCTCCATTTAGGAACCCTGTACTACAGGGTGCAGCTTGTCATTACTGTCATATAAATTTGTGGCTGTACAGGTAAATGTAGGAAAGAGATTTCTGCAAGGAATCACTGGCAGATAACTGCCCTAAAAAGGCAAATTATAAAGAAAAAACAATCTGTTGGCTCTAAAATAGGAAAAGTGAAAGAGAGAACTGAAAAATTATTCCTTCCCATAGCTGTTACTGATTTTACTTTTCTCATCAAACTGCAAAAAGCTAATGGTTTAAAACTTTGAAAGGCTTACGCTAATGATGCAGCTGCTAGAGAATTTACGTCTCATATGGCAGATGTTAATAAAGATGAGCTTAAAAAGCTGTTCCATTTCAGTGACTCTTTCTGTGCATTGGTAGGTGGCAACACAGACAGGACAGAATTGAAAGAGATTATTTTTGAGAGACCTATTAAAAGCTCCAACCCAATAATTAAGTTTTCTGAAGGAGTCCATGTTTGCTGTGATACAGCTGGGTGCATTCTTCATTGCCTAAATGGTGTTTTCCTGGAATCTGAGTTTCTGAAACATAAATAGAAAAGAGACTAGTTTCTAGTGGATTAAGAGTTGATGTTGAAAGAGTAAAACAAAGTCATAGTCTTCCATGAATAGTGTAATGATGAGAGAGCACAATTACTGACTTTAATGTCCATTGCATAGCGTGGGAGTAAGGATAACTCTAAAATTCCAGAAATTCAGGCTCCTGCTTGGTATGCTGTGGGCTATGTCTAAATTGTAAACTTAAAATGCTTAGCTGTGGCATGCACATGTATGCTGCATTGCTGTGGGTAGGCTACCTCCTAAAGTAGAAGGAGTGTAGCTGTGTCTACATGGTGCTTCAGAGTGACTGGAGTGCCAGGGCCAATCAATTGTTACATGGATGCAACTACACTGCTTCCATTTATGGAAACAGCTTGCCCAGAGTCGCTTGGTATGCTTCAGAGCATTGCTTCTAAGCACCATAAATGTATCATGTTGATGAGGCCATAATGCCAACTCATTTAGTTCATTTAATACCAAGAAAAAATAAAGAAACAGGTCTGATGCAACTCATTATACTGCAGCATCTTTGTTCTTTGTTATGACTCACTAGGCACCAAAAAAAAAAAGTTGCATTAAAATTTTCAGGCGCTCTACATTAACACCTGTTACGTATACACATCCTATTTTTTAAAACTATGCTTTTAGTGAGACAGCATTGCCCATATCAAATTCATATTTGAACAACAAAGCTAACAATTTCCAGTTCCAAATTCTAACTAGACCAAGAATGATAGCAAGACAGAGACACCTGCATTCAGGAATTAGCACCTTTAGCACCTGGGAAGAGAAAACATAGCAAAAAGCTATCCTGTCTGAAAGAACAGAAAGATTTAATCAAAAGACTTGCCATGCATGACTTGGCTCAACTGTAAAAACTAAGGAGTTGTTCAGATGCAGTGAGGCACCCAATTGTACCTGAAAGGCAGTTGGTTAGATCCAGTGAATAGGATTGACATGTCTAAGTCCAAACCTGGGATCCAAAAAACTTGCTGCTCCACAGCCATGGCTCACCACTGGGAACACCTTAATTCACTAAGTGCCTGTCTGTTTGACTTTGAAGTTTTATAGGTGCCTACAGTTCAGCTTCTCCCATGCCAAGCCAGATCAGAATCCAGCTTTAGGGACAGATCTCTATTAGCCTCTCTGAGTGTTTATACATGTGCTCTGGGCAGGGGCGGAGGGGGGTTCTTTAATTAGAGTGGCTCTGAGAGCCACTTTAATTAAAGCACCTGGAAAGTCTCATGTATTAACGTCCCTGCACTTAAAAATGGCAACGGGGTCATTTTAACTAAAGTTTGTTCAACAAACTTTAGTTCAAGTACCTCCACTGCCATTTTTAAGCATGGGGACACTGATGCATGAGATGCTGGAATCTGCTGGAGTGGGGTAAATTACCACACTCCAGCAGACTCAATTAATTGAACCTGCTCTGACATGTTGTAATTACAATGTGTTGGAGCAGTCTCGCTGCTTGTGTATATACATTTCATGCACCTAAATGGCAGTTTTCCAGGTGTGTAAGTAGTATTTATGACACACGCATGGTTTGGAGTTCTGTTACCCATACACAGATACACATCCAACTATCTTCCTCCTCCTGCTCTGCTGCTGAGGACTTGTAGACCCATAGCTGGGGGCTGGGCAGACTTATTATAGTGGTGACCTGTACTTACCATGTCACTGCACTGTCAAAGGATATATGTGGCTTTTCAGGAGGGGCTGCCCCAAATGGAGGCAGAGTCTGCTGCAGGGATTGCAATACTTTGAAACCTGACAACAACAACAACAGGAGATGGAAAAGTGGGAGCAGCAGAAACATGTCATGGACCAAATAAAAAATCCGGCACCACCCACCCTACACAGAAATACATGTCTGAGCTGCTGTAGAGTCTGCTAATCCCGGATAGGCCTCATCAGTCATCTTCAGACATAGATAAGACAATCATGGAAGACAATCATCCTCGACTGCAAGGGATTGCCAAAGAAAAAGACACACCCATGTAGCTACTTCACATGTTCTGTAGGCTTTTAGATTCATAGATTGTAGAGTTGGAAGGGACCACAATGGATCATCGTGTCTGACCCCTGCCCCTGGCAGGAAAGAGGACTGAGGTCAGATGACCCCAGCCAGGTGACTATCCAGCTTCCTCTGGAAGACCTCCAAGCTAGGTGATAGCACCACCTCTCTTGGAAGCCCATTCCAGATCCTGGCCACCCTTACTGTGAAAAATTTCTTCCTAATATCTAACCTAAATCCACTCTCAACTAGTTTACACCCGTTA